>NW_020230188.1:0-325000 GCF_003227715.2 Harpegnathos saltator | reverse complement strand
GTAAGAACTGTTTCGAAAATCTTTTATCAATCTCTACGTTCGTTCGCGAATCGGTGAATTTAAATCTTAATCGAGACTGCGCCAAATGCGACAAAAATGCGTGAGAAAATAATCGACAACTTTTCTACTCTCTTTTTTCTTAAAAGCGTTGCGGCGGGACCAACGCTGTAATTATCAAAAAATGAAACACGAGAAAATATACAATAACATGATAACATGATATTGACGAATCAATGATGACGGATGTACTGGCAATTCGTATCATTAATTGCGTTATTGTTTACATTAATTGTGCCATTTTTTATATCACACACACACACAATCGCATTATTTGTATTTATATATTATTCCCCTCTCTTCCTTTGTCCATTTGCATGTTACTATCTGCGGTTATTACTTTATTCGAGTCACGCAAGGACCTTCGGTAGCCTACGTATTTGCGACCAAACAACTTTATGTACCCTGCTAGCGGACACTACTAGTTGCTGCGTGATACGGCTCCGGCTCCGGCGGAACGTGCGTGACTAATGCCCCGTAAGTGTGCGTGTGTGTATACGTTTCTCTCTCTCTCTCTCTCTCTCTCTCTCTCTCTCTCTCTCTCTCTCTCTCTCTCTCTCTCTCTCTCTCTCTCTCTCTCTCTCTCTCTCTCTCTCTCTCTCTCTCTCTCTCTCTCTCTCTCTCTCTCTCTCTCTCTGGCGCTCTCGAATAAATGTCTCTGCGGTGTGGTTCGTGACAATGACACGACAGTTAGCGTGGTACCACCGAGCAGCGGGGGTCGCCGTAGCTCCTGCGGGGGTCCATCATGAAGCTGGTCCCAACACCGTCGGCTCTCACGCATGTGCCCTTACGCCCTCCTGCTCTCTATCGCCCAGAAAGTCTCCCTTTATTTCTCTCTTCTTGCCAAGAGTCTCTGATAAAGTTTGAGAATCAGAGACCCCCTGTCGAGCGACACAGGAGACAATGTCGCTTCGTTGTTGCTCTTGACACCCACATCGTGCCTTTCCGCTCCCTCATCTCTCTCTCTCTCTCTCTCTCTCTCTCTCGATAAAAACTCTTATTTTTTTTCTAATTCAACCTGGTCGTTATCTGACTCTGAAATCGAGTCAGCCTATACATTCTCGTAATTCGATTTCCGTGTCATGTGTTCGTTACATGTAAAGTGTGTTGCCTGGACAAAAATGCCGTCGTTCTTCATATACGACTAATGTCCCACACAGCTATATGTCTTTTATCTATTGACTCACGGGGGACTGAATTGATTTGATTCTAACGAATCTGCTGGTTAGCGATTAAATGCTTTTTGAATTAAACGCCATCGAAAGGATCGACGAACACTTACAAAAAGAAAATATTTCAGAGTAGACAGAGATATCGATCATAAATATTTGCAATATTGAAAGAAATAAAGTAGAAAAAATAATATCGCGAGGAAAATCCTTCAAATTATCCATTTTTTGATCGCTTCGTAAAATTGCCCCAATTTTTCGACTCTCAATGCGCGAAATTCGCAAATTTCCAGCCTGATTCGAAAGATTCGTCTCGGTGTTGGAGAGAAAATTAATCGTCGGTAACGTTGAAGAGTAGACGAATGCGAGGGAAAGGGAGGCAAATACAAAGAGACACAGAGACGGAGAAAAAGAGAGCAAGAGTGAAAGAGAACGGAGGCACATAGTGTAAAGAACGAAGAGAGGAGAGGCGTGGCGAGAAAGACGCGAATAGCAGGTCCGGGGAGATTAAGATGTCACACGTATACCCGGGGACAAATACGCCGGGCGTAGAATACGTGCTGCAGCCGCCGATCGAGGAACTCTGAGGAACCTGCTGCGCTCGTGCCACCTCCGGCCTCCGGTCTCCGGTTCGCGTCGACCGGAGCGTCGTCCGAGTCGCGACCGACCCACGAAGGGAATGAGAAGAGGGTACCCTCCGCTGGGCGGCGGCTGCCTATCGGGGATCCCGCATTCCTGCCCGCCGACTCGCGCACGTACAGATAATAAGCCCTTAACTGCAGATAAAACCCTTGGTGCACCTTCGCGATAAATCGCGATCGAAGAATCGCGCTCCGTTCATCTCGAGCAACAGTCCAATTGAATTCGTCGAGTCAGATCCGCAACGAGTCAGAGCTGCAACGTATACGTTTACCATTCAATTGGAAAACGCGCGCGATTTCGGAAGACTGTCCTAGACTGAATTCAAACAAACACCCGTGAGGCCGCACGGGCTCATTGCACAATTGCATTTGTGTTTTCGATACGATTTATTTTTCAAGGGCGATCTTTCTATTTTCTTATACGAAGAAGAAACGTCGATCATCGTCATTTGTTATCATCGTTCACATATCTCTGATACATTGTAAGACACACGTTGAAATTATATCAATCAAATGTGTGCGTTAACACTATACCTTCTCTCATTGCTTCATGATGATGATCACGCGCGATTCTCTTCCTAGTTTCTTCTCTCTTGTTCTCTCGTTCATTCCGGTGCTTCTCTATCATCTTTATTCCCTCTCTCTCCCTCTCTCTCCCTCTCTCTCCCTCTCTCTCTCTCTCTCTCTCTCTCTCTCTCTCTCTCTCTCTCTCTCTCTCTCTCTCTCTCTCCCTCTCTCCCTCTCTCCCTCTCTCTCTCTCTCTCTCTCTCTCTCTCTCTCTCTCTCTCTCTCTCTCTCCCTCTCTCGTTCTCTCGCCTCCCTCGTCTTTCCCTCGTCTTTCCCGTCAACTCCTCCCGTTTCGTCGTCTCCGGCCTACCTGACCGCTTCTCTTTTTATTTTTACACAGGCTTCCTCTTCGTTCCGCCTGTTACCGGTCCCGCTGTCTCCGTTTTATAAGCGTATGCACGCGCGCATTGCTCGAAGAGCCGAGAGGCTCTTAATCTTGGCACCATTCCCCGGGGAGATTGTAATCTGAGATTCAGGTACGAGGTACGCCTCGGGCACCCACGAGGAGGCACCTACCTACCTACCTACCTACCTACCTACCTACCTACCTACCTACCTACCACTCGCGAGTGTGCCTAACGAGATCCATCTTTATTCTACCTCGAATCGCGCGCTCTCCCGACAGCCGATCGCCGTGCAATTGCCCGATTCGTGCCGGACTTAATGGAGTTTATTTGTAAAAGCGATGGATAATTTATTTGTACACGATGCCCAATTTTTCACACACGCGGCACTCGAGCCTTCCAATCTTCTTCGTTGTCGCGCCTTATGCGCGTTAATTTTTCATTTCAAAAGAGACTACGTCACGTTCCTCTTTATATAGATATACTTCTTAAGTTTATTATACTAATTACCTTCGCCCCGTTCACTTATATCATATTTTATCGCGATGTAAATTAAGTCTGCACAACTCAACGCACCGTTCCTGCATGTATGTACCGACAAAAGATTATAAAAATAATGTTATTCCTTTATACGAAGCAAACGAATGATCGTTTGATCTGACTGGAAACGTACGAAGACGACTCCGACGTGTACGTCACGAGTTACAAATTGTTGTAACTCGGCGATATGCTCGGCGAAACTGTTGCGTCGATTGTGCCTCGCACAATTACTTCAGGCTGTCGTGAGGGCTGCCGCAAAGAGGACTTGTACCGTGCTCTTCCTTCTCCCTTTTCCCTTTTCCCTATTCCCTCTTTCCCTTTTCTCTTCTTTTTTCTATACGGGACAGCATCAGCGCGCGCACACGTTATTCCGTCGCGCTATATGTATCTCGAAGCAACAAGTAGTATCGTTCTAGCATACCTGCCACACTTAAGTCGATATAGCTAAGTTAGCCTCCTTGTTAACCCCCAACCTCCTCCAACGTCCCCGATGACGTTTCTCGTTCCTCTTCAACTATGAGAATAAGTTTACGGAGTTTATTAGAAATGACACGCGTCTGTAAGTTAATATAGTTATTTCTACACATACGTAGAGAGAGATAATCATAATCATGAAAGATGTGCCTCTCGACGAGACGAATGTATCATTGGCATCTGATTGGCAAAGATAGAAATGTTTTTCTCCCGGCGGAAATCAAATACACGTGTTTGATCCTTCCATATAGAATTTCCCTTGCACGCGCAATCGCGCGACTGCAAGTTCGCACGACGCAAAGAGAGAAAGTGAAATTCGTACTCGAGACTCGAACATTTACGATCGAAGGATTCTGATTAAACTGGCTCAAGCGATGTTAATTTGGTGACAAGTACAGCCGGCAGCGGTTTTACCGTCGTCGCCAATCGATTCCTCGCTCGAATTTTTCCATTATCGTAATCCTCGGGACGCGCAAAAAGTCGCGGATCTCGCGGATCTCGCGGTTTAGCGACTTTCCCGAGTCGAGTTGAAGAAAGTCTCTCCCCGCTACGTGAGCCTCCCAAAACTTTCTTTGCGAAACTTCGATTTCGATACCACCGCGCGAACATCGCGGTGCGACGCCCAATCAGAAGCAGTCGCCGAGTGAAAACGATCGCGTCCGTTTAATCCCGTGCTCGGCCGGCGTGCACCTTTGCTTCACCGATCTCGATTTCTTTGGATCGAGGATCCGCAAACTGGAAAAATCGTCGGACCACATTTTATCCGCGATATCCAGTCCGAATTGGCGAAAATGCTCAACTCGCATTAACTGATGTCCTCTAATTTAACAAACGCACACGACTTGTACGAGCCCGAGACGTGTGCAACGTCCTCTCTAAAATGTTCCGTTACTGTTTTATTTTGTTACATTGACTTCCGCGATCAGTGACGAATAAGCGACAATTGCTTCGACAAAAGCAAGAGAGCGTTTAATGCTCGTATTAATGTTAATTAAATTGAATATGACAGTTTTAGGAAAGGAGGAAAAGCCGCGGGAATAATGGTGTTAACATTAACAAAGGCCTCAACGGTCCAGCGATCTTTCGCGGAGACACCGCAGGTGCTACTTGCTCGTGAAATAGATCGTGCGGCTTCAGGTGTCTCCTTAGCTGCAGTTTCATTTCCTTTTTTTCTCTCTTCCTTTTTTATTCTCTACGAGACTCGCGCGCGCCGAGCAAGCAACGCGCACCATCGACAGGACAGGTGAGAGACCCAAACTCGACATACTTCGATGATCTCCGGGCCGAGCGTAATCGAAAGGCACGCGCCGTGATGGGATTCACCCTTGATGATAAAACAAAGCAAGTAATTTTATGCGCCAGTGGATTGCAATCTCGACGATCGATCGGCAATCAAACTTTTTCAACGACAAGAATCACGGTCGTTTCTTCTTACGTCAATCAATACGACGCTAAAAGACACGTTTGGCCGTAATGGTCAGAACAGAACGAATATATCAATCCGTGCGGATTTTAAACATCGGTCTGATTTTCTTCTTCTTCTTCTTCTTCTTCTTCTTCTCTTTATTATTATTATTGTTATTATTATTATTTGATAGTTGTAAGGAATTTCGAAATTTATCATCGAGGTCGCGAGATCGCAACCGGTCGTAACGCGTTAATCGGGACGTGTCGCTGCGCCGGGTGCGGAATCGAAATTATTCGACTAGTCCGTGCAGTCTGTAGCAGTACGGACGCTGGACGTTTGTTTTTCAGCGAATGATGCGACTCCACAGGCCGCTAAAAGTAAACGGTCCAGTGGGCTTTAATGATGAACGGTGGTCACGTCGAATCCTCGGAACGAGCCCAAGGCGGCCGGCTTTTTGATATTGGGGCCCCCCAACAACGCATTAGGGCTCACCTGCTCGACCTCTTCGTGCTCAGAGATGCATCGTGCGCATTTTGGTTTTGTCGGTTCGTTGAGAAAAAGAGAAAGAAGGAAAGAAAGATGACGGAAAGAAATAAGGTAGCATCTTTTTCAAGAGCGCTGTGCAGCACCTCGGGCAAGGAAACACACGCCGTTCAACCGTATGGCCGCCCTTTACGGAAGGGGAAGGAGAGCTAGAAGAAGAGACGAAAAAAAAGAAAAGAACAAGATTGATGAGCTTGCATCGGGAGCTTACAATAATGCAGTTGAACTGACGCGACCGCGAAGAGGATGTTGAATACTAACTAATACGAAAATACGGGAAAGGGAAAATTCTCTGGTAGAGAACGCATTGGTCGGTCGGTCGCTCTATTGAAAAATTATTCGGAAGCAATTGTCTTAGCTGCGCGACATACACGCACTTGAAGAAGAACAAGGACCTTCAGAGTTTAATTTGCATTTTGCATTCAGTTCAATGGATATCTCGAGATGAGAGAAACGACCGCGTTGTGAGGGTCGATCCGACTCCGGCGCCATCACTGAGAACGATAATTTGTCTCTCTGTGAAACGAAACGGATATTCCACGATGTACGCGAAAGATTGCTTTCAGGAGGGAAGAATTGGTATATTGTTAGTAGTATTGTTGGCAGTGCTTTGCGCAGCAGGTGCAGGTTTGTAGTTGTGATCTACGATCAGACGACCTATCGAATCTGTTGAGGGTCCGCTACTGGAATTTCCCGACGTTGGGAGGGGAGTTTGGGTCTCAGATAATCAATCTGTCTACCGAAGAAATCATTTAGTTGTGTGAATTCTTCCGTCGAAAACGCTACCTGGGGGGTGTTCTGGACCAGAAAATGCCAGTCATACTCGAAACGTCTGCTGCACCTGCGGCTCTCTGAAAAGACCGACATTTAACAAATTCTTCGAATAACTCGCAAGAGGATCCACCGCACACGATGGATATCTAGGAATATCGCTATTATCGCGAGCAAGAGGAAAATATTAAGTCTGATTCTCCAATGTGTACACGATTATGCATAAGATATTTGTGTAATCGCACAAACATTTTTGTATATTTATTTATTTATTTATTTATTTATTTATTTATTTATTTACTTTACTATTTATTATTACTTTCTACAAGTGGCACATTGCGCTTAATCTTGGTCTTGATCTTACTTCTAATCTATGCTATGTTGTACGTAGCGCGAGCAATGCGTTAATCGCGCTTATCTCGCACGTGATCGCGCGGACATCGCGCGGATTCTTCGCCCGAGAGAGACAATCGTGCAATCGTACGCGAACGTTCTCGACTTTCCGCGGCGCGCATTTCGCACAGCACTTCCACGTGTCCGGCGCTAATTAACGCTCCGGAAGACGAGCTTCCCGTCTTCCGCCACTAATCCAGAGTCGTAAAGCCCGCTCGCTAATGCCCCGGCGCGGCGCGGCGCGGCGCGGCGACTCGAGACTTAACGGGGTGCCTCGCCTATTCTCCACCAGCGAGACAAACAGCGGACGAGGGTACATCGTCTAAGAGGGTAGGCACTTCCGGTCAGCTAGCTTCCTGCCGGTCGCGTAACTTACCTCGGCTCGGGTCGGAAGTTGCCTCGACGAAACACGCGGGCTCCATTCAGGTTTAAATTTATCGTTTCTTGGTGCCAATCCGCAACAATCCGAGCCGAGTCGAGATTCTAGGCCGAACGAATAAGAATTTGGGAGTTCAATGAGTGACTACTGAATTTACCGGACTTGAACTTGCTCCCTAGAAGAGAGAACGCTTCTCTCCGCTTATGAGTGAAACGTTGAATAAGTCGAAATGTCACGCTCGTCGTCGGAAAAGGAGCTTCTCGACGAGCAACAGTAGACAGTAGACAGTAAAATGAAAGTTTCAACCGATGTATAATAAATTCTTTGAAGCTTCTTTAGCTTTGTTTGCGCAACTCATTGGTCGCGCATCTTGCGTCGATGACTATCGCCTTCAGCACAAGTTTTCTGTAATACGACTTTTTAAACGGAGCCTCGCAGTCAGAAGAGTTTCTCGCTGACTTTACGACTCGGCGGTATTGTTACGATTACGAGAGATAACGGAGAGATGCCTCTGAGGATAATTGCATTCTTTTCGACAAATAGTGCCGATCCGTTTTGGTTGTTCGAGACTCGTTCGAGAAAGTCATGAGAACGACGGAAAACGAAGCAACCGCTTCCGCGTCTCTTCGCAGGCCTCTTCCGAGAGACGCTCGCGTGAGAAAGTCTCAATCTAATAAATTCATGAAGGAACGTCGTACGGTCTGGCCGCCCGCGTTCTCACAGGCCTTCGAGAATATCGAAGCGATTCCTACGGTTTCCGTGTGATCTGCCGACCGCAAATAGCGAAACGGTAACGCCAGTCAGCGGCCTTGCGTCTCCGTCAAGATCAAGCGGGACGCGTCTACCGACACGGATTGTGTCGTAAGGCTACTACACGCAGCCTACCACGAACCGAATATCGAATCAAAGTGGATTTACGTAAGTGAGACGTAGGTAAGACCGCCGCCGCCGCGGGGTGCCTCTCATCAGGATTTAAAACCACAAACGCAATTTGGAGCGAGATTGCGGTACGTCGAGTCACACTTCGCACGATGTACTCGCTGCGAGATGTTACATCCGCACGAAGGTGAGCGATGATGTTGTGTGTGTGTGTGTGTGTATAATGTTGCGCATCTTGATCCTCCTATCCTCTCTCCCTCGATATCTCGCTGTCCTATTCTACTCTTTGCACCTTATGACAATTCCGACTTTGATGAGATCCATAGTAGTACTAACAACAACAAAGATTGATTCGTATCTCTTCAAGGCGCAATTTCTTCGGTCTCTTCACGTCAATCTCTGAAAACAAGAGTACGAAGAGCGAATTTCTTCGTCTCTTTCTCTCCTCCTTTTCCTCTTTTTCTTTCTTCTTTTTCTCTTTTTGCATAAGTCTGCCGTAAGTGGAACCGTCATTTGCTGGCTGTTGCCAACAACCGAATGTTCCGAATGTTTCTTCTCCGATGAAGCGTGCTGATGAAATATCAATTCAAATATCAAGGTCTCAAGCGTTGACCGTTGTTGAGCAGTTCACGTGTGTGTGTGTGTGTGTGTGTGTGTGTGTGTGTGTGTGTGTGTGTGTGAACACCGCCTAATATACGCGTACGCGTAAGATCGTTCGGGCTATGAATGAAATCGCGCGTGGCGCATCCTCCGCCGGTGGTGGGAGCCGGCCGCGGCGCGGCGCGGCGCGGCGCGGCGGACGTGCGCGTGTGGGTGGTAGCACGCGATTCAAGTCGTCGTGGCGAGCGCGGCGTGCTGCAGCGTGTGGCGTGTGGGAACGCGCGATGCGGCAGGGAAAACGCGCGCGTGCACTACGAGACAGAGAGAGAGAGAGAGAGAGAGAGAGAGAGAGAGAGACGCCAGAGAAGCGTAGGCGGAGTCGCGTTCGTTCACAAGCATCGTCGTCGCTCGCACATGCGCCTTATTAAGGTGCCTCCCACAACGATCGCTCGACTCGAATCCGGAGAATTCGTTGCACGCCAACGATATCGTCGTCGTCGCTCGCCGTTATACGGCGCGAGGCGCCTGCGATTCCGCCTTCGATAGGAGTAAAAAAGAGTAGGTGAAAGAAAAAGAAGGAATAAATTCGAGCGCGAGTGCTGTTCTCTCGGGGGACGGGACACGGGAGCTTCGCGCGCTGTTAAGGGCGCTGAAAAATCGTGAAAGTATCGATGAAGTGATCGCAGTCTCATTTGCGAGAACTGGCGAATGCTCGGACGTGCGTGCCTAAGAGACGATCTCTAAAGTCGGTGTCTCTCCTTTTTGTCGGCGAGAGATGGTCTCGCTTCGTTGGGACAGATCGCACGGCTTTCGTCCCGGGGATCGAGTGCACTGGTTTGCATGATTCGGTCCACTTCGGCGCGCGATTGATCGCGCCGCAGTCGTGTCACACCGCAAACACAAATCATTATCATTAGAGCATCGGTGACAGAAATCTGTCAGAGCGGTCACCGAGCGAATAAAGAATGTCACGTCGATGACGCGTCGTGGACGCGCGCGGAGGCGCACTGAAAAGCACGATTTAGACCTAATTTCAGCGCGAGAGTTCGCTCTCTCGTTTCTGTCCGGCGAGCGGCGCGCGGGTTAGGCACACCTCAGCATCTCGGAGTCGAAGCGGAAACATCTTCTGCTGGTTAGAGAGAGAGAGAGAGAGAGAGAGAGAGAAAGAGAGAGAGAAAGAGAGACAGAGAGAGAGAGAGAGAGAGAGAGAGAGAGAGAGAGAGAGAGAGAGAGAGAGAGAGAGAGAGACAGACCAAGAGAACGAACACCTTCCCCCGATCCACGTGCAGTGACTCGTGGCGTCACTCGATCACTCGTTCGTGTTTGGGAACGCGACGCGTTTTCACGCGCACGGTCGCGGGCCGTCACAGTGAATCGCATATCGATCGAGCCGTTTCACCGGAGGTGGTGAAACGTATTCGCAGCGAGAGAGAAAATTGAATGAGAACGAGGAAGGCCGAGAAGGACCACCTAATGCACGCGATCGCAATAAGATAAATATAAATCGCGATGGGTGGGCGCTGGCGCCTTTCTGGCTCACGGCACGGGTTACGAGTCGCACACCTTGTGGGTCTCCCCATAGGGAGTCGAGCCTTTTCCGAGCCGTTGTCGCCATAAGGTGGTACAGGGCTCCAGCCGCGTGTGAGAATCCATTCCGCGCTATTTCACAGGAGTCGCGGGGGGCTCCTCTCCCGCCTCCCTCCCTCTCTCTCTCTCTCTCTCTCTCTCTCTCTCTCTCTGCTTGTTCTTCGTCCGCTTCTCATTTCTTCGTGTTTCGGAAGTTTGTTCTGTTGTTACGTCCTACGACGTAAATTCAGACCACCCCATGACAAGTTTGCGCTTTCAAGGGCAGAAGGGAGGGGGGAAGAGAAGGACAGAAATTAGCCCGCCCCAAGAGGAGCGTCTCTATTATTAACGCGTTCGTTAAAATAGCGCAATCACATCGCTCTTAGCGCATGATAATTATGACAATTTTGAATCATCGCTTGAAAATGTTACGATACACTGTTGTTGCCTCTTTCCACAAACTCTCTTCCCTCCCAGTTTCTCTCACCTTGAAACTGAGTGTGTGAGCCATTGTGTGAGCACTTTAACAACTTACAATATTATAATAAGATGAGCAGTTTTGATTCTCGTTAGCACGCAGGTCAGATTTCTCCGGACAGTGAAGTGAACACTCATTTTGTACGGCGCTAACTGGCCGATAACGGAACTCGTTCGTGGTTGAATACACCGCTGAAAGTTTCCTGACGGGGCCGGAGGCTTTTGTGGCATTAGCGGCTATCGAGTCGTACGAAATCGCGTTGAATTTGACAAACAAGCGAGTTCGATCGGCCGCGCGAATCGCGCGACGTTGTTGGGCGCGGAGGAGCGGAACAGATGCGAAGAATCGCGTTCGCGTGCGATTTAGAAACCCCGACGGTTATCGTGACATCGGTTATCCCTCACACCGGCAATAATTAAGACAATCATCAACTTTGGCAACTTTGGCATCCAAAAGAAGTCATTGTATCATGAAGCATGAAGATCTTTTCACTCATGTACGCTCTGTTTCCCTAATACGTCGTCATTGGATTCCCGTCGAATTTGCCAACTTGCCAATATGTTCCGTCCTCGCTTTCTCTTCTCACGAAAGTGACGGCTGCAGTATACGCCTTCATCAAGGATCATCTTTGAGGAGAAACGGTCAACCGCGCGCGTAGTCCTCGCGCGAGTCCTGCCGCGACCGCGACGGCGACGGCGACGGCGACGGCGACGGCGACGCGAGCGTTCGCGCGCCGCGTCTCGCATCCTACGTGGCGCTAGCCACGTCTTCAGGGCCCGCGAGCGAAGGTGGTGGATTAGGTGGAGGAGCCGGACGAGAAAGGTTAAATAGGTGTCTGGTGGTGGTCCTCGAAAGGTGGGTGTACTCGTTAGTGTGTGATCCCGCCTACCGTCCAATGCGGTGGCTGGTTTCCCAAGGGACTCCCTGGTCTCTCTCTGGTGCGGCTTTTCGAGGTCCCTCGCCGTTCTCCCTCCTTCTTCCTGCCGTTGCTTCCCTCCGCGCACCACGGTGTGAGGAAGACTCTCCTGTGTGTACGTGTGTGCCGGCTAGTGTTGTGCCGCGTGTGTACGTGTGTGCACGTGTACGTGTGTTGCTTTGCATCGCTCGCGCGATAATAGTCAACGGGTGGGACCCCCTTAACGCGCGCGCTCTCCTCGAGATCGCCCGAGATGCCGGTCGTCTGACGAGGCCCGCCAGTCCACGGAGCATCGCGATCGACGATGGATCGATCGTCTACCTGAGCGATTTCGAGCCGGATTTTTATCGCTCAGCCGGACCTGGACTTTTGGGAATAGTGGCCGTCTGGAAAGGAGCCGTCGAATGTCCAGGGAGCTGTCAGCTGTCAGCTGTCGTTTGTGAGCTGTCATCGTCGTCCGGTCGGAAAATTCCGGACGGAAAAAAGACGCGCGAAAGGAGCTTGCGTCTGCCTGCGATCTTTACGTACCTGCGAGCCTCTACGTGAGAATGAACCGTGCTGATTCTCTGACGATACGCCTCAAGGAGGCAGTGCGAGAGACAGTGTGCCTTCGCTCGTGAAATTCTGTCCCCTTTTGTCCCCTTTTGTCTACTGTTACCTACGGTACTGTTGACTCAGTTGATTCGCGGTGTGACACTGGAGCCCCAATTATTGGTCGCTGCGACGTCGTCGATTTGGCTCGTCGATATCTTGACCGCGAGTTCCACGACCAGCACGGGCTTGCAACGAAGCTGTCAAATCGTCTTACCGATCTCGCCCGCAATAGTCGCAATAGCCCGAGCTCCTCCGGCTGAATGTTATCCGACTTATTCGATTAATTACGATGACACCTCCTCACCAATGTCACGATGACGAGCCGTTTGGCTTCAAGCTGAACACACACGCACCGCAAGAGAGTAAAGTGCGTTTCTCGTTCTAAGAGAAGGATCGATGACCGATCGAACGTAAGTAAGGACTAATCGATAGTGAATCGCGACTGGCGCGACTCGGCGAACTTACAATTTGTTTGTCGAACTCTGGAGCAAGATGCTGTTCAAAGGCAACAGTTCGCGGTTGGAGCTGCTGATAGGCAAGATACAGGCGCACAAGGAACCGTCGCAGGACGAGCAACACAAGTCCAAAGGTCCAAAGATAACTTTACTCTCTCTCTCTCTCTCTCTCTCTCTCTCTCTCTCTCTCTCTCCCCCTCCCGTTTCAGCCTGATTTTCATTTATCCCAAGTCGCGACTTTTTTATTTTTTTACTACACTTTTCAACGTAAAGTTTGACGTCATATCGTCGCCTCTTCATCTCGTCCTTCGACTTTTTATTCACCCTCTTCGACACTATTAAACTTTGCTCAGATTCAGGTGAGAAATTCCCTGCCAGGTAGATTCGCCAGATATTGAAAGAAACGGAATTATTGGAATGCAAATTGGATATTTTGAACAGCATTCATTTGTAACAGCAGAATGCAACATAATTTTATACTTTGGAAAACAACAATCATAAAAATTACAAGTATTTTTGCCTGACTTGGTTGCAGTTCGCGTGCGGACCGTTTCCAAGAGAAATGTACAAACGAAAAATCATTAAAGTAATAAATTTATACCCGTTCTCATATCACTTGAAACGTAATCTCGACACGCAACGTACGTCCTTCCTTCTGACGTTTATTCCTGGCGCGTTGCCTCGGTCAAAAGTCACTAAGACTAATTACATATTATTCAGTAGACACGTGCCGAAATGTCACGCTGTCGGGGATACGCAGAATCTGATGGCTCGGTACGACACGCATTACACATTATTTATATTCTTATATGTCAACGAAATTAGCGTAAAATAAAATGAAATTAGAAGAATAGCGAGCAAATCGGATGAAATAAAATTACGATAAAATTATCTGTGACCTAAGTAATATAAACTTGAACGCGCGAATTGTCGAATCATCCGCACGATCGTTCGCACGTAATAAATCTCGCGATTTATTACGTGCGCGAACGATGCCAGCCGTTTGCTCAGGATGAATCGATCGAAAACCTTCTCGCGCATTTCTCCGGTGTTTCCCCTAAGAATTCTTCGAAGAATTTTCGGGCTCTCGCGCGCCAAGTCCTCAAAGGAGTCGCCGGTTGCCGGTGTAAATTGAGCCTAGCTTGAGTCAGCGTGAAATATTGTTACTCGCGCGACTCCATCCCTCTGACAAATGTTCATCCTTGCGCAATAATTATATCCCATCTATAGTCACCCCATCTATAGCGCGTGTGCATACACGCGGCGGCCATGCACGTTATACCTTTGCGCATGTCGCGATTGATGACGTTCGCCAAGGAACAAGTTGATACAAAATGGTCTTCTGACGAGCGCGCTATTAAACTCTGTCGTCGGCAACTGAGCGGCGATAATTTTGCCGCGTGATTGCGAGTAGACGCGGCACGAATATTCATCCGCGAGATCGCTGACCGGTGTCAAGCGCGCCAATGTCAATGCTCGAATCGGTCACGCGTGAAATCTGAGAGTTTCGCGATCGGCACAGTGGCAACCCGCGGCCAAGTTTACATCGAACGGCGAATGCGTCCGGGATTGGGATCTACACCCGGAGGAGGATAAACGCAATATCGATACGTCACATGTCGAATGTCGGCGACATGGAATGGTAACGTAACGTTACGTCGAAATTAGCGTAATGAGAGAGAGAGAGAGAGAGAGAGAGAGAGAGAGAGAGAGAGAGAGAGAGAGAGAGAGAGAAAGCGCTACTCAATTCGGATCGGTTGAGAAAGAGAGGGAAACGCGCGCGACTTCGCGCGCGCGCTGCGCTACGCCACTGGCGCGAAAATCCGCACGAGGCGTTGGGACGCGCGGCCCAACATAAGTCACAATTAACGAAAGCGTTAAGCGTCGGGGCCCCTATTAATAAGCGTCGTCGAAGAGTCCTATAAATAGTCGACGGAACGCGAGGCGACAACAGCAGCCGCGTCAGCGAGACGCGAAACGATGCGACGCGGCTTCGGCAGGTCGCGCGCGGACGCGGGCGCAGGAGGAGCGCCGCGCAGCGTCGCTAAATGCGCCTATTTTCGCCACGATGACACATCGCCGCGCCGCGGCCGATTGGACATGATCGCGAGCTAAATAAGAGTCCTCTCGATTCTCTGCCCCTCTTCCCCCCCCCCCTCCTCTCCCATTTCGAAGAAGAAGTCTTTCTTGGGCACCTCCCGCACCAACCACCCCTTGATTTCTCTCTTCTTCTCTCTTGGCACGAACGCACGAAAACGAACAATACGTATCATGATACCCGTGTGTCCGAGTCGATCAGACGAAAGATCAGAAGACGCGCCCTTTCGGGGTCTTATCTTTCGAGGGTCGAAGACGTCTTTCGTAGAAATCGCAAGTCAACAAATTGCAAGTATCTGGCTGACGAGATAATGTTAAACGCAAGTGTGCTATGGATCTGGAAGTTCTCCTGTTCCGTAGAAACTTGGCATCTCGGGATTTCCAGCGAAAAATTTCCGACCAACGTCCCGGCGAAGACTTCTCTTGATTGATCATCGTTGTGAAAATCATCGTTTGTTCATTTTTCCCAAGTCAGGCACATCGATAATTGAGTCTCGACGTGCATGCAAATCAATCGGAGGGTACACACGTGGGGTACACACGTTACCTTGTCTATTTATACCGTCGTAATTTAATTTGCCAAAAGGTCTAAGCGGAATGCACCCACCTGGGTGCTGCACGTGCGCCTCCTCTATCCCCTCCTCCTCGTCCAGTTCGGTTTATATTTATTGCCCGCGCGTCGATCTCGGTCGCGTTCCTCCACACCCACAGACAGAGCCTTTCTCCAATGTGGCTGTCAGCACCCCCGAAGAGACCCCGAAGAGATTAGAGCGCGTGAGTCAGTCGCGCGGTGCCAATTGGGCGATCGCTCCGAGATAGGTGCGCGCATATTGCGCAACTTGAGGAACTCAGGTCCGAGTGGCCCAAGTGTCCCTCGGGATGTCGACCACAAACGTCGTCGTATACCCGTGACTATCCTTCTATCCTCCCAACTTTTTCATCTCATCGAATCGTTCATAGATTTATTTACCCATTTTTTCGCTACCGCGAAAAATAAATTCTATGTCATTACAGTCGAGCGCGCGCGCTCGATACGTATAGTTTAATGTTGACTGTAGAGATTCGTGCGGCCGAATGACACGATGACAGTGTTATCCTTTTTGACCATGACGATGCCAGACACAAGGCATACTCGCAATCTCGTCGTCAAACTGCAAACTGCCTTTATTAAAGAAATTACGCTTACCTGAAAACTTGAAACTCCGAGTCGATTGCACGTGGCACGTGCTTCGACTCGGAACTAACGGTTAAATTTACACGCGTTAAGTATGGCGCTTGCATGTCCTTCTAGGAGAGGAAGAGAGATCAAGTCTTGAGGATGACTTGAGGCGTAGGTAGAGGATGCGAGCCATTTGCGCAGTAACCGAGACACCGAGACGCGATATGTCCGCGCGATCGCGCTCGTCGCTCGTCTCTCTGGGTGGCGTCTCTCTGTCTCTCGCGTGCGCGCGCGCGCGCGCGTAGACGGGATTCCGCAAAATCTCTTAAACCGACTCGTGGGTGTCGATCCATCGCCCGCGCCGGGGCCGACGACAAATGAGGAAACGGCCAACTAGCCGAGTCATTTCCACCGTTTACGAGTCGACGGCGACGCAACGGTCACTTCTCCTCTCTATCTCGAGTCGGTGGTGTGGGAGCTAGTCCTCAATTCCTGGCAATTATAAATTATTCATGCGGCCGGCGTGACTTCGCCGGAAGACACGCTCGCTCTCTCTCTCTCTCTCTCTCTCTCTCTCTCTCTCTCTCTCTCTCTCTCTCCCCCTCGAGGAGGATAGTTCGGTGATTTTCTGTCGGAGACGGAGACGCAGCCGCCCCTACTTGTGACCCTTTGCCCCAGACTCATTTGCTCATTTGCGCTTTGCGCCGAGCCGACCGAGGTCACCACTTCCGAATTGTTTCACGTGTCTTGAAGGTGTGTTATACCGTTACAATATGCAATTTCCGCCTAAGCACGGGGGAGGAAGTAACTTGAAGACGACTTTACTTGGGCTCATACGTTACGATCCGAGACACTCTCGTGCAAAACACCAAGCGCGCGCGCCGACATGCGGTGCGTTCTTGGCTGTGTCCTCAGGAATGAAACGCGCTGAGCCGCAAACTTGTTAATTCTAAGAAAGTCTAAGAAAATATATTAATCGTATCGATATTAAAAATTCATCTCTCTCTCTCTCTCTCTCTCTCTCTCTCTCTCTCTCTCTCTTCATGTATATATCTTATTGATCCATTTGATAAAAATTGCAATTTAACCTTTTGCTCTTCGGTCAACACGGTTTCTCGATCGACACGGTCGAATTTATGTAGGTAGGAATTCCGTAGGTAAAGATCTCACATCGCATCATCAAACGAACGCAAACATTCGGTCGGACTTGACGAAGGCTCGCTAGCCTGTGCTCTGCTGTGTCCTGCCGCGTGCAGGACGCGAAGCAAGGCTCGGGTTAATGGTACGGGTTTCACGGGTTTCACGGGGACTCGTGCTACAAGGAGGCGTACACGTACAAAGGCATAAGCGCGATAGAAGCCCGTAGTGTCGTTACGTTGCGTTACGTTACGTTACGTTGTTCGCGCGTACACGACACACGAGTTCGCGTAAGGTCGCGCCGTGAAGAACTGGCCGCGCTTGCGACACTCTCGAGCGAGCAATCCCCCGAAGATCTCGCCCGAGATAGTCCCGTGAGATGGTCTACCCGCTAGAATCATCGTGGAACGCACGACCGCCGATGAACGATGTCCGGTGCCAGTGTGTACACAGTCGAAGCGAAGTCGAAGTATTATATATACATTTATATACATTTCCGGTCTGCTTGCAGAAGCCTTGGGAACCGGAAGTTCATCGTGGCACAGCGAAGACGGTGGACCCAACTCGCGTCGCGGCGGCGGCGAAACGCCGTCCTCATGCGCGACGCCGACGTCGGCGAGTTTCCCGTCAGAACCTGAGGCCGACGCCGACATCGGCGGCGGCCACCCCGACGGCACTAACCCCGCTGCTCCTTACCCCTGCCAGTTTTGCGATCGAACGTTCCCTCGACTCAGCTATCTGAAGAAGCACGAACAGGTGAGAGCACCACGTAACAAGTCCATCCACGTTTTAACTATTTAACTATTTAACAACTATTTGCAGATTGTACACACCTACACGTACACACACATGTGTAATGTAATCATAAAAAAGTAAATACTTGACAATCAAGCGTGTATAAAACACACAGAGGGACAGAGAATTATTCGAGACGACAGACGACAGACGAGCGAAATAAAACTCAGAGCGAAAATCTCACAGTTTTCTTTACGCGGAGAAAGGGAAGAAGAAAGGGTCATTAATGAATGAACGCGAATAGAGTGAGAAGAGCATCACTCTAGAAGATGACTTTTGAACGTCTTGCTTAAGTCTTGATAAAGCGGAATGGGCTTGCTCTCGCCCGACACGCTATATAAATAATTATGCGAGAAGAGAGAAGCATTCGGTCGCGTGTAAAAGTAATCGTAGGCATCAGAGTATCTCTCTCGCGCGTCAATTTGCGCTAGCGGTTTCCGCGCGATCTGGCCCCCCCTCCCCCTCCCCCTAACCTAACCCAGCAGGTCAGTCGGACCTGAGAGAAGAGAAGAGAGAAGCTGCGCGACGCTAAAAGGATTCGCGTTCGTCACGGGCATTAGTATGCGCGACACGCAGCGCCCGCGTCGTCGAGTTCTCCTCTTTTCGCGCGGTGTGAAAAAAAGTTGGAGGTGTGATTCTGCGTGGTCCCGTACGGGCGGGTTAACGCAGCGGTTTCCACCTCAGGCTCAGGCTCAGGCTCAGGCAGGACCGAGTGGCCTGCCTGCGAGGGCAGACGCACGCGCGTGGCCGGTCTTTCCTCGGATTTCTTTTGTTTTGCATGGCGGTGGCATTAGCTCGTTTCTTCCGCGTCCGAGGCCGGCAATGCCGACGGGGGTCATCATCGGGTCAGAATCTGTAGCGTCGTGCCCATAACAGGTTGTACCGGTTATCAGGTTATTCGTCCAGGTGGCGGCCCGCCTTCGGCTGCTTGCTTCTTCCTCGCGTCAGCGGAGCCTGCTGAATGTACGTACGCGAGCGGAATCGCGCGCAGATATGACTCCGATAATCGAGACGCGCGCAAAAGTCCTTGCCTAGCAGCTAGCTGTCTGCTTCATAGCGACGCGCAATGCCGGCTCTCTCGTCCGACGAGAGAGAGAAAGGGGGGGGGGGAAGAGAGAGAGAGAGAGAGAGAGAGAGAGAGAAGACGTGGCGAGAGCAAAATTTCGATCCTCGCTGACTCGCTCGGTCATATTCAGCGAGTGTCAGCATGGACTCTCTCTCTCTCTCTCTCTCTCTCTCTCAGAAGAAGAAGAAGAAGAAGAAGAAGAAGAAGAAGAAGAAGAAGAAAAAGATGCTTGAAGCTACGAAATTATCAAGATGTGACGAAACGGATGGGCGAAAGACGGTCTAAAAATTTCGAAGTAACCGATTGAATTATTCTCGCTTTCGACACTCGACAATTCGTATTCGACATCGCGTAAGGACACACTTAATTTGCACTTTTGTTTAAAATTTGAAACGCGGTCTACGGATTCTCGATCCAGTCCATCCTTCAACTTTCAAGCTCAAGCTTCAAGCAATTGTCCGAGACAATGTCGTCGCTGCGACATCCCCATCCCTGCGTTTCGTTCGAGCCGCCGCGCCGTCCGCGCCGAGTACACCACGTCGCGCTATCGTCGACCCGTTCAACCGCCGTTCGCTGGAACGGTGGTCCTTCTGCTCCTCTTCCTCCACCACCTACTCCCCGACGGTCATCCGAGCGACAGACCAGACGATCACTTCGCCCATCGTCCAGATTGTCTCTTCAAAGGAGCCGACAACTCGAAAGTCGACCGCTCGGTCTTGTCGTACGTGCCGAGCTTACCTTGTCGCGCGCGCGCGCGCGGCACCGTTTCGTGGCCGACCACGGAGCGCTTTACGCGCAACAGAGCGCGCCACAAAGAAGGTGACTGTATGGGATCATATCGGTCAGCGTGATCTGGGTGGGTGACGCGTCTTCGCCACAGACGACAGAGAGAGAGAGAGAGAGAGAGAGAGAGAGAGAGAGAGAGAGAGAAAAAGACGTACCGTCGACGGTACTCTTCTTCTCCTTGCTACGAGCTGCTTCTTCTAGCATGAGTCCGCTCGAGCGCGCTATGGCTCCGCGTTAACTCGACGCTCTGAATTGAGACGTTAAGCTGGTGAATCGGCGCGGCGGTTGAATCGCGTCACGTACTCTTCTGGGATTTAAACGCATAGTCGGTGTCGGTCGGAAAATGCTCCAGAGGCACCTCTGATTTCATGAATGCGGTGGTCTCTGTAGATTGAAGGTAACAGGCGATACATGCTATAGTTTTCGAGACACGTTAGCGCAGCACTTGTGTGTGTATGTGTGAATACATTGACGGTACGTTACATCGAACAAATTTTATTACTGCTACTGCTAATACATTTCGTATATTACTGCGTCCCGCGCGCGCGCACGCGCATTCATACTTTTTTTAATGAGAAAATGCGATCGCGCGTGTAAAGATAATACTTTTCCTCAACCTCATTTTCATCGTTACTTTTCCACTTTTCATTAAGGACAAAATCGCGTAGGTAATCGCTGTGATATTGTAACTACAAAAGATAAACACGACGACCACATTGATTGCAGAGCCACGGCGATCAGATGCCGTATCGATGCAGTTGGTGCGCCAGGCTGTTCAAACACAAGCGCAGTCGAGATCGCCACGTGAAGCTGCACACCGGGGATAGACGATATCGCTGCTCGCATTGTGAGGCTGCCTTCTCCAGGAGGTAAGCGTGGAATCTTATCACCGCTACTCTCGCGGCACCTCATCATAGGCATGCAATCGGATATGTCTTTTTAGTTCTTAGAGATCAGCTAAATGTGCGAAAACGATGACTCACACACACACAGAGAGAGAGAGAGAGAGAGAGAGAGAGAGAGAGAGAGAGAGAGAGAGAGAGAGAGAGAGAGAGAGAGAGAGAGAGAGAGAGAGAGAGAGAGAGAGCGAGCATGCTCATGCGAAACTTTAGCAACCGCCCTTGCAAACCCCCAATTTATCGTGCTTGTTTATCGATGAGAAATTGATCTGTGAATTATCATGAAACACACACATATATATGAAAGGTATGAAACGATTGGATCAGGAATCTATAGTTAGGTTCGAGTTTGAGCCAAACAGATACACTTCAGGGACGGGAAGGAGGGCATAAATTGTGAAACACAAATTAAAGTCGTGAAACAATTGTTGCACGTCGCATGAGAAAATGACAACTGAAGAGATACAACTTTTTTCAATAAGGCACGGTAGAGAAAACGATCTTAATGAAGATGTTAATGAAATCAATTGTAAGCATCGATCACAGATTAAGGCAATACATAGTAAAATTGAAGATATATTGGGAGTACAAATTAGTTCGGTCCGTTTTTTTTGTGTTAAAAGATGTATTTATTTCAAAACAAAATGAATGAACAGATCAATTAAAGTATTTTCCATCGCTGGCTACTACTTTCTCCCATTTCTCAGGCAATTTTCGAATTCCATCTCGAAAAAATGACTCGTCTTTTGAGGCGATCCAAGTTTGGAGCCAATTTTCGATATCTGCGAAAGAAGCGAACCGGTGACCTGCCAAATCGTGCTGCATCCTTCGGAACAACCAGTAATCAGAAGGAGCAATGTCCGGAAAATACGGCGGGTGCGCCGTATTCATCCCATTTGAGCGTTTCCAAATATTTTTTTACGACTTTTGCGACATAAGGCCGAGCGTTGTCATGAAGAACGCCTTTCAACGTCTCTCGGACGTTTCAGTTCATAAGACACCCAATTTCCTTATTTTTNGGCTCGAATCGACGCGGCGGCAGCCATCGAAACGTGCAGTTAGAGTAGAGCGTGAAGAGCAGGTAGAGAGAGAGAGAGAGAGAGAGAGAGAGAGAGAGGAGGGGGAGGGGGTCGGGAAGCAGGGGAGGGGAGAGAGCGAGAGCAAGCGAGAGAGCTATAAGAGGATCTTTCAGCTACAACTTGGTAATTGAATCACGATATCTGAGTCGTGCATCAAAAAAGGATCGCGCAGAGGGATAATTCGGAATTTTGCCCTCTTCCGAGTATCGAGTATCGCGCCGTCGTCGCTCATTATCGCGGAAGGTGCACTTTCAAATTGGAGCAAAGTAACACCGCGAGTAGCAGCGCGCATTTGATGCGTAATTCATAGGTAGAGGTAGTCCGCCTCGCGAAGAGCTTTTTGAAACTACCCACTTAAAGGATAAATGCTTAATCGACTGTATCAAGGAGTCGCGCTCCCGACTGGATCGCAAATCAGTTGATAATTGAATCAGGAATGAAAATTTAAAAATGCGACTTAAATTATAAACTTCATCATCTGCGAGCCGAAGACGCGAGCGAATGCGCGCGTAAAGGGTGTTTCTTTTATGAAGCCGAGTAACGGTAAATTAAAGTCTAATAGAGCGAGAGGAAACTCGGCAGTAATTGAAGGCCCAACGCACAGGTCGCAACAAAGGAAAAGAATTTTATAAAAAGAAACCGGGATCCTCTTTCTCTCTCACACTCCCTCCCTTTTCTTTCTGTCAGGCTCGAAGGGCTTTCAATTGAAACCGTCTCAGTTAACAACAGAGAAAAGAATCTCGCAGACATACGCAAGACTAATCTTGCCGTTGCTCTCTGTCGCGTCCGTCCAATTAAATATTCCCTGCGCGCAAAGGTCACTGTCGCAAAATAACGACGTGAAAGAAAAAAACTTATCCTCTTCGATCTGTCGCGTTTCGTCGTACTCCTGAATTGACGGTGAAACTTTTCGCAAGCGCGCGCGCCTTGTATCGTATCGCTGAAAAGCAAGACAGAGACAGGAAGAAAGAGGAAGAGAGAGAGGGAGAGAGAGAGAGAGAGAGAGAGAGAGAGAGAGAGAGAGAGAGAGAGAGAGAGAGAGAGAGAGAGAGAGAGACAGAGAGAGAGAGAGAGAGAGAGAGAGAGAGAGACGTGTGAGTATAGTAAATCAGTTTCGCGACTGAGTTTATTTAACTTTTTGCCTCTTGCTGTATAATAATACTCGGATCATACACGCTATGTAGATCCGCGCGAAAATTTATTTCCATGTTTTCACAATCCAACTTTGCTCCGTTCTTCTTATTGCGCCGCGTTCTGCGGTATCGCTTTTCCACGTGTAGTCAAGCCACCGTGTCTCTCCTCTCTCTCTCTCTCTCCCTCTCTCTCTGTCCCTCTCTCTCTCTCTCTCTCTCTCCCTTCCGTTTCTTCTTTTCCGGCGCGTTCATGACGGCGCGAAAATACTCGCTCGTTGGTAACGTCATCGCGGTGTTTCGCCAACTCCAAAAATCGCGAACACTTGTGCCGTCCTACGAACGACGATCCACTCCACGTCAGTTCGGCCCGTCCACCGCGCATCGCCATCTCTCCCTTCCGCTTCTCACCGACCTTTTCATTTTTACGGCCACGCAACATATAGACGTTTTACGCGCCGCACACGTTTTCCACCTTACGACGCAGCGACACGCGTCGCGAACGGGCAGCTTTACGAGAGCGTATTTTCTTTTTGTTTCTTTCGAATGTTCTACAAACGTCGTAGCGCGCGCGCGCGCGCGCGCGAGAGCAGCACGGCCGACGGGGTAATGGAACCGGCCATAAGGGGGGGAGAGAGAGAGAGAGAGAGAGAGAGAGAGGAGCCCCGGCGAGAGAAAGAGGCTGCGACCGCAGTCACCGGCGGTATTCAGAACGGGGCAATAGCCCACAGACGGCAGCCAGCGCTTATTTTATGGGTAATGCATTCCGCCATCGTACATTTATTTTATTTCGCGATTTGCTACGGCTACGTATTACGCGCGCACGTCGCCGGACGTGCATGCATGTCGCTCGCGCAGGTAGCTGGGGCAGCCCCCCCGCTGCTGTTAAAGCACGCGGGATTTTGCCGGCCGCTCGTACAACGAGCCCGATATACGCATTCTTCTCGATACGCGTAAAAGACAGACGGAAGGACGTAGGAATCGCGATTTTAATTCCGTCGCGACGGCTGAACGATAACGCGTGGTCCCGCGTGATGTAACAGCGCGGAAGCTAATTACGCAATCTCCCCGTTGCGATGTTTCCGTTACCTCTCAGGAGAGCCGCGATAGAGCGAGCGACGAGATAACGACTTTACCCGCTGTTCTTTGTATTCCGCCTCGCGAGCGAGCGAGCGAACAAACGAGCGAGCGTTTACCCCGAAGAACGCGCCGTCGACCGGAATTATTGACCTCCGCTGTTCGTATTATACTTCGCAACTGTCGTGAGATCAAATTTAATTCCAACCTCGGTGAATGCCATTCGCTCGCTCGCTCGCTCTCATTCTCTATCTATCTATCTATCTTTATCTATCTCTATCTCTATCTCTCGTCCTCCCTGTCGACGGTGGCCGATTGAAATTACCGGAACGAACGACGTGTATCTCGAAGGAGGAAGAAGGAGCCGTGCGTTTCTCGTAGCGGGCCATTATCTGTGTACACACAGGCACATCCTCCTCCCTCTCTCTCTCTCTTTTTCCCTCTCGACGGGGGCACGGGTATTTTGTTTTGTCGGAGTAAACAGGAACGGCAATAATACCCGGTGTATCGCGAAGTATCGAACTATCAGAGCTCTCCGGCGGGACCAATATCGCGCGCTACGAAAATACGGAAAACGCGGCAAAGCCGGTAGCGACAGAGGCAAACAGATAAGCGGGGGAAGCCCGCCTAGCAGGGCAGAGGAAATGGAGGAGCGAGAAGGAGCGACGAAGAAAGTACGGCGGGCAGGCGGACGCGCGCGCGCGCGCGCGCGGCCGATTCCTTCCTCGGGATCCGCCGCCCCGTAATTCGATCGGCGCGACTCGCGTCCGACCTAACCGACTGAATATTGGAACAGCGTGGCGATGCTATCGGCGCGCGTACTCCGGACTTCGGATCGGAAACGGACATTGGCGAGCGCCGGCGCGGCGCAGAGGGGCGCGGGGAGCGCGTGATAGCTTGCGGATGCACGGCAACGATATATTGCTCTCTATCTTTCCCCTTTCTCCGTTCTCTCTTTTGTCTCCGCGCGGAAGCGGAGTAATTTCTGTCATCATCCGCGCCGCGACACTGGCTGTGCCCCACGCGGCGCGAAGGGCGCACCCGTCATCCGGTCATCGCGCCGCGGCTCAATCGTCGCGGTGTGACCTCCGCTTCCGCTCTCGTGCATGAGAAGGGCAGAGAAAAGGATCGGCGACTGTGCCGCCGCCGGCGGCGGCGAAACCGGCGCGCGTCTCGCGCACGAGACGTGATTGAACGCATGCAAAATGCAGCCACGCGTGCGGCGAGAGATTTTTCTGCCTGTCCTTTTTTCTGTTTTCCCCTGTCTGGATATCGGCGGACGCTTTAATTCCCGGCAGCGGCGATCAATTCCGCGGCGACGGCGGAGCAGCGAGGATGAATGGTACGGAGCAACGTAAAATATCTCGCGCGCGCGGAATAGGCAACCGATAGTCAAATATTGGGCCCGGAAGTAGCGCGGGAAGACGGATAGTCGTCGTCGGCGGCGTCGGCGGCGGCGGCGGCTGCAAGAAATCGATTGTCTCACGAAGATTAATCGCGCGCGCGCACATGCGCGCACGTCTACGGATCGTCGTGCCTGGCGACAGAATTGATCGGCGCTTTGATCGCCGGTCCTAATTGAAAAGGTACGGCCGGGCCGCCGCGGGTCAAACCGCGCGGAAATAATTATCCGAGGTTGAAAAGCGGCCACATATCCCGTCCCATCTGTCAAACCCTGATGAACCCTCCGGTTCGCGTGCCGTAACCCCGCAAAGTGGAGAGCCAGTGACCCTTCCTCCCTACTCCCAGCCGCAGGCTCGCGTTTACGTTCCGTAAGACGCTCCGCAGCCTGTCACCTCGCCCGCGAAACCGCGATTAATAACAAAGAGTATAGAACGTAAGGATCGCCTTTGCCCGCTCGACGAGAGAACGGCTGCCGACAATTTCTCTCTCTGCCTCGTTCGTTCTCCCTTCCCCTGTCCCCCCCCTCTCTCTCTCTCTCTCTCTCTCTCTGTCGCATTCTCTTTGGTAGAGTAGCGCCGTGTCGGCGGGTCATTTTGGCAGGTTTAACCGCCAAATACAAGCACACGCCTACGGCAAGGCGCGTACGTACGCGCACACGTACGCCGGTCGCGCGGGTTTGCAGCGGAGGCGAGTTCGCGGCGTTTATGCAAATTCGAGCATGTGCTCGCGGGAAGTTCCTAATACAATTCGGTTTTGCGTACACGCCTGGTACTTAACCGTTGTCACTGTATCGCCCGGCGGCCCGGCGAAATTCGCCTTGTCGTGTATGTCCGCGCAACAATTGCGCGCGCGGCGCGTCCTATTTATCCCATACTCGCCGCTTCTCTCCTTCACGTTCGCGCGTTCGCGCTCGCCGCCCGACCGCGGTTTTTGCCCGGCGAAAATACGAGCCGCCGCATCGGCGCGGCGGCCGCGCTCTCTCGTCATTGCCTCTCCTCTCTCTCTCTCTCTCTCTCTCTCTCTCTCGTTGGCAATTTGATACAATCTGCGACGCGTCGCTCGCCGCTCGGCCCGATTGTGTACGGTGCAGAGTAAGTCCGGGATAGATGGTCAATTGCTATAATTTTGTTAATATATGCTAGGCGTCAGCGGTGATCGGTCAGTTGTGAGTTGGATGTACCACGAGTAAGTGTGTTTCTTCCTGAAGCACAAAAACACTGTTATTGTGAGGAAGTAAATGTTTCTGTTAATCTCCAAAATGTCTCACACGTCGGAGGAATACCTCGCGAATACGGTTTATTTTTCTGACTTACGACATTAGATCTGGACTTGAACGACTAGAAAAATATCGTATTTGCGTACTTAACCTCAAAATACGTCACCGAGATTACGTTTCACGCGATATACGCGTCTTTACGCGAACTCTCCAAACGGGATAGACGATTCATTTTTATCAGGGTTAGATGGGCAGCCTACTCAATGAGAAATAGCAATGTACATCGGAACGATGTTTTCTAGATACTTTAGACGTATAAAAAACGTCGACCCGATATCTATTCGACTGTCATTTTTCCCTGAGTACCTAACATTAAATGCCAAATATTTAATACCAACAAAGCTTCGTACGTCGTCTCGAGTGAGAGGGAATCCATACTTGTGCATTTTCTTCATGTGTTTTTACTAACCCATCTTCGTTTCTTCTCTTTAATAAGCTGTTTTCCCACAGGGCCTTTCTTGTGTTGCCACTTTTCAATCTTCTCTTGAATTTTGCCCTTTGTTTCTATAAGGAACTTGTGGAAATGTTTTATTTTGTTAATAATTAATAAGATTAATAAAAAGGTTAGTAATTAATAACAGGATGTAAAATACTAAAAAAATTAATAAAGATAAACAAACTTCTACATTATTATAGGCATGCCCAACATATCCCTTCACATATGACCATCTATTCCTCACAAAATATTTTTAATATTTCGTTATTATTTCACGGGGCGTCCCATGAATTTTTTTTTCACACAATTTCTTCTGTACCTTAAACATTGCTCTCTATTGAGTGTGTTAATATGCTGTTGATTATTTATTGCAACAATATAGATGTGTTATTTCCAATTAAAAAAACTGTGGCCGTCTATCCTAATTCCGGACTTATCCTAATTCTATCGTTGTGTAAACATCAGAATGCGCAGAAAACGGAATGGTTTTTTGGGATCTATGATTGTCCTCGACTGTCCTGGAGTCTAGAAGTAGGAGCGGTTGCATTTGAAATATGCAACATATTAACAATATCAATATTAAGGGAGGGGGAAAGAGAGCTCGGAGCGCTCTAAAGAGAAGAGAAATACACGTTAAATAATAAATATATTTTTTTTTTATTAAAGCGACCGTTTACCGAACAAAACTACACTTGAAATAACAAAAATAACGTCGTACTGAGATGAACAGGAATTGTAGTGGCGCTTGAAAAAGTGTTAATATAAAATAAAACTTGTGACACGGACAGACCGGGCAAGCCGCTATCGCTGCAATAATATTTTATTGCATTCACGCTCATTCACTACTCAAACGGCAGAATGAAAGCGATGCGAAAAGCAGCGGCTTTCATCCGTTACCCGCATTTTTATTTTGTCGGAAACGCGAATCTTACGGATATTAATTCGCCGATAATGATATGTGGAGGACCGGTTCCTCCGTGCGCGCACGCGTCATCGGTTACCTCGGCTAATCTGACAGCCGAAATCCCACCGACAGCAACAATAAGTGATAATCGATAGCGATCAGCAAGACGAAGATATAAGGCGGGTAGAAAATAACCAAAGCCGTTTCAAATCCGGTATATCACGTATTTACGGTAACCGATCGGTAACGATCGCGCCGCACGGAGGAAAAAGTCCGTGCAGCTCGCCGGATGGAAAAAGACAAACGTTCGCTAATGAAGTTCTAATTGTTTCACCGGAATAGCGATGATAGGTATCCCCGCGATACGAAGCCTTTTCTCGCCGCATTTTTTCGCAGTTTCATCTTCGCTATTTAAACTCTTGGCACCGACGGCAGCGTTTTTTTTCGAGCTCTCCACTTCCATCCGCGCCGCCGGCATTCGTGAGCGCACTCGAGCGCGCATAATTCACACGGTTAAGATGCACACGCGTTACGGTGCGCGACGAGTGTTTTAATAAACAATATGCGAGCGCGAGTTACGGTCTAAATACGACCGACGCGATTAGACGCGAATCAAGACCGCGTCGCTTCCTCTTCCTCTCGTCGTCGCGGCTACCGTCGTCCTCGCAGCAGATTGAAGCATCGGATCGACGATGCGTACCGAAACGAACACGTGACCCATGAATATCCATGGTGGCGCGCGGGGTCGCGCGATCAGCGGATCGTTTGCATTCTCTGTCGCTCGGTAATCATACCGGCGTGTCGCGTCATGTTCATCGCGCATTGTACTCGTGTACCCCGCGGTGTTTGCGCATTCCAGAGCGAGTCTGTCACTTGCAAGCCGCGGCAGCCGAAACATCAGCGGATCACCAAGCCGTGTTTTATGAATAATCATAAAAGCCGTCTGCGATCGTCGCGCGTAGGGATAGAATAATCGCACACGCGTGTCTGGCGCGCCGGTCTCTCCGGTGACGCGTGTCGACTGTAATTAGCGCGCAGTCATGAGGCCACGTTGAGCTCTCTCTCTCTCTCTCTCTCTCTCGTCATTCCGCAGAAGACGCGAATAATGCGCTGACAAAACCGCAGCTCATTCCCCGGAGAAGATACCGTGAAATTCGCCACGGCGACGGCGGCGGCGGCGGCGGCGGCGGCGGCGGGTCGATAATAACACGGCGGCAACGTCACGTTGTCGATGAAATCGTCGTTCTTCATTCCGCGAGTAACGAGCGGGAAATTGAATTCATCGACGCCGCTCGTGCCTGAATCCCGCGTGTTTGCGTCATCGGCCGTGGTGTCCGCGCGCGAGCGCTACCTATTCCCTTGATGCGACACAACGGTAGTTTACGTCGGTTTGGGGAAGCCTCGGAATTGGCAATTACTAATGCGTGACCAAGCCCGCGGACTCCGCTACTCTTGCCAACGCTCGCGTTCTCGATCACGCGCACCGATGCGGCCAATTCGGCCGACAATCGGGCGAGCGCGCGCGCGCGCGCGTGTGTTCGCGGTCGCGGGTTGGGTCGCTTCGCGAAACTCGGGGGATCGTCGAGGAAAAGAGAGACAGGAGGAAGCTTCTTCCGTCGCTCGAGTAGTGCCGTCAAAACTCTGGGCAATCAGGATAAGCCCCTCAGTGTCCAATTATTTATTATCCTTATCTTTTTCTATTTCTTCTCCTCCGATTTATTTTCCTTCGGTCAGTCTGTGCACCGAAATATTAAGGTTAACGAGGTTAGGGGTGGATGCTTTATAAAATATTTAACTGTTATACGTCGAAACGGCGGAATGAAGTATCATATTAAAAATGTCGAATAGAAAATTCATTTTTCGCAGAGACGTCGTTCCTATATCTGCGTACGCAGACGACAGATTAACGAGGATTATTTATTTATTTATTTATTTATGCAAACTTATATGATGCCGTTGAAATCCTGGAGATGCAGAAGATCCGCGGTTTATGTCGACAGCGCTACGCTTGCGAGTCGCTCGACACAATAATAGCCCCAACAATTAATCCTTAAAAGCCACCGTCAAACTAACAGCTTAAACTAACTTTTCTTGCTATTATTTGTAGCAAAGCATACGCGAGAATTGATCTGTTTTATCATAATATTGTCACCACTGATAATGTGAATTTTATCATAAATTTTATTTTACTCATAGGTGCTATTATTATAAATGTATTTATTCATAGACATTATTATAAATTAAATTTTACTAGGTAGGTATTTACATACATATGCAGAATTATGTATTGTCAGTGCGATTATGTTTTTAATAAGATTAAAAATTCGCATGGGGCGAAAGTCACGGTAGCCTTCAGCAGTTAACTCGAGCGGGAATAAAAAGCAGTCGAGGGCAGCGTCGCGTATCCGTCATCGCTGTTTGCGACGTCAGCGGTCAGCGTCAATTGACAGTAAGCGATATCAACAACGCGGCCGTCGTGCGATCTCGCGTCGGCGGATGAGCGAATCGCGCCGAGTATCGTTCGCGCGGTTAACGGCGCGGAAAGATCGCCGCGATCGGACGCGGCGAGCAAATCCGCGACGAGGTGGCGGGAGGACTCGCAAACTCTCGAGGAAGAAGGACGAGTTACGTCTTATGAGAGGAGGGTGAGAGGGCTTATCGGTGGCGACCGCCGCGCGTCTTCGTCCGCCTGAGCTGAGAGCACGCGCTCGATCGTCTTCACCCTCGCTCGTCGATACACCTTCTCCCCCTCTCCTCCTATACTCGTCCTTCTTCTCCTCTTCTTCTTCCTCTTCTCCTCCGGACCGCGCCGCTTTTCTTCCGCTCCGTTGCTGCGGCGTTGTGCGCGCGACCGTCCCCCGGAGGATGAAAATATATCATTCCGCCTTCTTCGCCGGGACGCGAAGTAGGTCGCGGCGCCATTATCGCACTTCACCGGACCTTCCGATATATTGGTCACGCCCGCGGAAGGTATATCACGAATATACGCGGACACGCGATGCGAAAACGTGCCAAGAGGACGCGTGGAACAGACGCGTCCTCCTGGCGCGTCGCGCGCGATCGCACCGCGTCGCGACTCCGACGCTCTCCTTGTCATTGCGCCTGTGTGTGCTCTTCGCAAATATATCTCACGCACGCGTATGCACGCACGCACGCACACACATCCGCGCGAAGGCGGATACGCGATTTCATGCGCCGTCGTCCGCCGATCGTTACAGCGCGACGGGCGAACGTGCATTAGAAAAATATGACGCGCCGTCGCCGGGATGCGACGGTATGATTTATCGTTCGCCATAGTTGCACCGGTGCGATTTTTAATTTAACAGACGGCCACCGAGCCGCGGCCGACCGCGCGGGGTTAATCTATTCTTGAGGATAGAACGTGGAAATGGACGGCCGGACACGCGCGCGCGCGCGTATGTCACGTGTGAAATGCACGCTGGGGAAAAAGAGAAGAGTAAAAGAAACGGGGCGCGGCGACGACTGGATAATTAGCGGGTGATATGTTATATCGTTATAATGATATTAATAAGAAATCGCCGCGTGTTTATAGATCAACGTCGTGAGCGAGGGGGCGCGTTGCACACGTCGTGGCGGCTCGTCGTTCATTCATAGGTCTGTGATTAATTCAGTGATCAGTGCTTGCGACACGATGATTAAATTCCTGCATGACGTTGCACGTCAGACGAATCCGGGTGCATGTGTGTGTGTGTGTGTGTGTGTGTGTGTGTGTGTGTATGTGTGTATAAACGAATTAACGTCACATGACACCCAGTTTACCAGAAGATAACGGACAAGTTGCTAATATTTTGTAACTCACATATTTATCTCACATACATGTATGCATGCATGCATGTATACGATGGCAGGTTATAAAATATTAATACTGATCCTTTATTTTTTGGTAAATTGGGTCACGTGACGTTAATCTTGCGTAACTCGTGGCGAGTCTGTTGGAAATCATTAATATATCTTTCTTCATGTAATTTGCACGCGACATATATCGCCTCTCTCTCTTCTTCTTCTTCTTCTTCTTCTCTTTCTCTCTCTCTCTCTTTCTCTCTCTCTCTCTCTCTCTCTCTCTCTCTCTCTCTCTCTCTCCCCTTGATTCACCTCTTCTCAACGTAATCTACTTTTCGCTTCGACGTTACGTCCGGTTGCATTTCCCTGCGGGAAATTCACCTAAATATTTTCTCGAAATGCCGAGATTACACACCAACGCACGCCGCGAATAAATACTCCGTGAGACGCCGTGAGAACTTTCGAGCGACGAGGAGATCTCGCGCGGCGTCGAAACGAAAATTCGCGATATAACGAGAGGTTAAACAATATCAATTAAAAGCAGAGCCGGTTATGCAAAGTGGCGGCGTCGAGCGTGTCGAGCGTGACGGAGGCATGTCAATAGCGTGTATAGGCAGCAGGGGAAGGCGGAGAGGGGAGTGAGATCGGTTCTACCTGCGAGAACCGGAAAAGCAACGAGTGCAATCTTGCCGAGGCATCACGTCGCATCGCGTCGTATCGCATCGCCTCGTCGAAGCGAAGATCGGCGGCGTGGCGGAGGAGGTCACCCACGTCAAAACTCAGCCGGCTTGGCGCGTTAAAGCCGGCTTTACTTAGAGATTGGCTCCCGTACGAGCGATGCATATTTATGAGTCGTCGTTCTCGTGTCAAAAGAGCTGCCGCCGTTGGCGTCGTCGTCGCCGCCGCCGCCTTCGTTCCAGACGATATTATCGATTAGACGTCATTTAGGCATCGCGAGAGTTCCCCGAAATGCCATTCGCCGACTAATCTTGTTATACAGGCCGCATTCCGTACCCCCCCCCCTCCCCCTCCGCCGCTGCTGAAAATTCCAAAATTAATTCGATATCGATAGATCTCGCAGCTGCTTCTTTGTCTCTTTCTCTCTCTTTCTTCGCCCACTCGTCGGGTGTTACCTTTGATAATCGGTTCCTTAACTTCCCCCCCCCCTCTCCTTACCCCTAACTCTCGTATCTCTCACCGCTCGAAGCGGTCCAATTCATCCTGGAGAAAGAGAGAAAAGGGAACGCGAAACCGTGGCACTGCCGCCATCAAGCGTGCAACGAAAGCGACGAAAGTAACGAAGGTAGCATCATCCATTTAGGACGCGATCGCTGACGATTGAAAAGAACCCTCCAAGTCTCAGCCGGGCGTCTCTCATGGATATGCATGAGTTATTCGACTCGCGCGCGGAGCGTGCAATTAACACAAGCCCTATCAACCCGTCGGGGTAATAACTCCGCGCGGAACTCGGGACTGGGGATCGCGCGGAAGACGAAAAGCCCCGGCCGATCGATAGTTTGGTCGAAATGCGTCCCTAATACGTTCTAACACACACGATGCCGAACTATCCGCGCGATATATCCGCTCGGGAAGATTCTCGCGGACATTAATGGAGCTGCCGCGCTCCGCTTGCGCGGGCGGAGCGCGAGTAACCGAGTATCAGCCGCGCCACGGGAATCGGCCACGCGCGGCGGCGGATGCCGTCGTTTGCTCTCTGGTTTTTCTCTTCTCTGCGCCTTCGGCGCAGCGGCTTCTCGGGCGGGAGAAATGGAGTCTGCGATAACAGCGACGTCAATCGTCCCGTCCTCTAAAGGAGACGTCTCCGCCGATTCGCCCTTCTCTGCGTATGCGTACGCTTCTCCCCCCCCTCTCCCCTTCCACCGTGACGCCAGCTGTACTATTTGTACTTATTTATTTTTTGCCGAGGAAGAGTCCGCGATACGGAAATCCGCAAACCAGGCGGCTGATAGCCGATGAAAAATTCACCGGCCGGCGAATCGCGCGTTCTGCAACGGCATTTCGCCGTGGAAAAAAAGCGCGCGTGATATTTCGGAAGCGCCGATAACCGCCGTCGCCGCTTGCATTAATAAACGAAAGTTCACCGCGCGATGAGATATTCATCTCGCCGATGTGAAAATGAACGCGGGCGAGCGCCGCGGAGGTCGCTTCGCGCGTCGTCATTCACGGCGACGCGATGCGCTGCTCGTCGATGCACTTTTTAAGCGCGCCGCCGCCGCCGCGCCGGTCATTCACCTGTCTACTTGAGTAACTTGCAATTGGCCATCCCTTGTGTCCCCCCCCCCCCGTTTCAGAATACGTGCCCGTCGCTCGGTCGCGTGACGGTGTGTGATACGCATAATGTACACGCGTCTCTCATAAACTCATGACCGTCCTCGTCCAGCCGATTATGCTGATGGCCGCGCTTACCGGCGCTCCATTCGTAGGAAAAGCCACTCGTGCACGCGCGCTGGTTTTACATTCATTGCGGCCGCCTCGATCACCCCCGGCAGCCCGGCAAACGGGGAGCCAGAGAGGGAGGGCAGAGAGGGGAAGAGGAGATAAAATTTTCGGCAAATATTTGGCCGAGTTTTCGTTAATTAACGTCGCGGCTAAGGTTTAAGGCGGCTAAGCGAGGAGAGAGCGATGTTTAGCGTCGTTGTTTGCGCGACCGCGAGAGATTAATTGACCCGCGGATAGGCGGGATTAATCAGGCGGCGCGTAAACACGGGAAACAATCAAGCGACTGTAACGCGCGAAACGGCCGTTTCTTTCGCACTCGCGACAACGACACACAGCGCGTTTGTCCTCTGCCTCTAGCGTGATCCGGGAATTTGTATCAACGTTGGACGGCTGAAAGTCACGGGCAAGACGAATGCGTGGAAATTGCGCGATCCATCATCGGCGGAAAGCCACGGACTAGCCGTATTTGTCCTCCCTGAAATGAGATACGCGCGCGCGCCTCTTATTATGTCGCTTAATAACGTTATACGTTCACACGTCGCCCGTCGTGTGAGAACGGCTATCGATCGACGCGGAAGGATGAATTCGCGGCTCACTTCCAAATCCGTTGGAATTTCAACGACTCGGGTTTCCCTCACCGCTCGTCCATTTCCCTCTTTCTTTTCACACCGAGCTGAGAGCAGCCTGCCTGCATGCGGCAGCAACGAGCGAGACTTACCCGATCGAAGCATCACGGAAAGATGCATAATTGTCTCGTGGTGGAATTCAACGAAATAATAATAATAATAATAATAATAATAATAATAATAGTAATAATCGGCGTTTGCGCAGCAGAGGAGAAGCGTTGAAGCCGCGATAAGTTCGGTTAACCATGACGAGATTCACCTCCGCCCCTGCGATCGTTCCAGCGCGTTTTGTCCCGTTAATTTACGCATATAACATAATTCATTACACCCAGCGAATTAAATACGCGGTCAATACGGGGCTAATGAAACCAACTGATAAATATATAAACGCGCGCGCGTTTACCGCAATAACTTTGATTGTTCGCACTTCGGCTGACTTGCGAAATGATCTGGGGAGAGGGGAGGGGGAGGGGGAATTGGGGCACGACGGTTCGCGACGTGAAAATAGGCGGGGAAAAGAAGGAGGAAAGTTTATTAGTCTTATTAACCTTATTAGTCTCTCCCTCTCTTTCTCCTTCTCTAGCTTTTTAGAGTGATTGAATATTAAAGGACATTGTCTGACACGAATTTTTCCGCGGATGACGACGACGATCGAGTTAGCCGAAAGACATTTCGAGCGACATTTCGGTTTATTACACCGACCGACTTGGGTCGGCTCGTTTCAGCGACTGTCGCGAGAAGCGCGACGCGCGTGGAGCGGTTTTAACGGCTTCGAGTTTAGCGTTGGCCCCGATAAAAGTAACGACTCGGCGTAGTGTGCATACATACTTATATGCATATATGCATACGCGAGCGCGCGTCTATAATTTAATTAGATTAATGTGCGCGCGCGTCTCATCGGCAACGAGATATATTTCATAGGGTAAATTAATGGCCGGCGACTCCCGCCGACTCCCGCGAAATAATGACTGGCGTGGCGGAAACTCACGCAGACGTTTGCACCGGGCATCGTTTACACCGTTTCGCCTCCCTCTCCCCTGCCCTCCTGTTTACACAGTGCCCGGCTCTAATCTCGACCGGCATCGACAAATGGATTCTCGTAATTCTCCGGTCGATTTACGGAGTCCCGATTAACCCGGCCCGAACGACTCGTCGGCCAAAGAGTGGCGTCCATTGTTGCTCGAGCGCTGCCCCGAAATGCCCGTAAATGGATTGGATAGATGCCGGGAGCGAAGGCCGAAAGAATCTACGGGCGCTTTTACGCGTCCGTTTTGCGAGCGCGCACGGCGCTCTGCCCTCTCCCTCTCGCTCCTCCTTAAAAGAAAAAAAGTTCCCTCGTTAATCAACTATCCGGCACGGCCGGCGTTTTATTTCCTCGTGTCAATTTGCGCGGCTCTCGGATAATTATTGGACGCGTCGCGTGTATGACGGTGCACCGCGCAACGAGGAACCGCGACGAGGGTTCGATCCCGGGATACAGACGAACAAGGATCACCGCGACACGTCGTGCGAAATCTCACGTGAGAAATTTGGCGCTTCCACCGCGGTCTTGTATTTTCGAGCGAGCGAGCGTCACGAACGCTACGCGACGTGAGCGCATCGATAACCCGGCGGTGTCTACGATTCGCATTTATTATTCAATGCCGTCGCACGCTGTTGTTATTCGTGACTGGCTTACATCAGGAGATCGTGAGACTTTCGAATTGATCGCCGCGGTTCAAGAACACAAGCGTGTCTCGACACGCTGACGAACACGCGCGCGCGGTCACCCTTAAAAGGCGACATTAATCCTTTAAAAGCTACCGTCAGCCCGAGCTAACTTTTCTTGTTAGTATTTATAGCGTAGTATATGCCAGAACTGATCTGTTTTAGCATAACGTTTTCACTATTGACTGTGGATAAACACCTGTAAAATTCGTATTGTCAATGGCGTTATGTTTTTCAATGAGATCAAAAATCCGCGTCGGATGAAATTGGATCCACGATAGCCCACGATTAAGGGTTAACTCGCCTCATTGGCTTATGTGTAAAGTATAATCAGTCGCATTCGAGCAACATCAAGAAATTCGCTCGCACACTCATCGACGGAGAGAACCGGTAAGACCACGTGTGAGATAAATATATCCCGAATTGTATTCGTTTAGCGTGCCTGCCCGCTGATTCAATCAGCCGGTGAAGCCTTCTGTCAGCGCGAAACCAAATGGGAAATCAACGCGTCGATCAACGCGATGTTGATGATAACGAAACGATATTTGTCGTGTTCAATCGAGCTACTTGTCATCGTTATCCACCGTTATCGTCGTTGCCGCCATCGTTCAGACGATTGTCTGAGTTTCGCGCCGGCGAAATGGCTGCTGATCTTTCGAGCGAGTGGAACGTACGAGCTCTCACACGTGAAGGGCGACTGCCTCGGCGCGCCGAGCTCCAAGTCCAAATTCGTTCAGACGCGCTCGCATTTTAATTTTCGAAGGACTCGCTCCTTCCTCACTTCTCCCCTCTCTCCCTCCGCCCCCCCCTCCTTCTCCCCTTCCCGTACACAAATTTCGACGATCGACGCGTCGGATGTTCCTGTACGGATACGTTTTCCGCACGTATCTCGTCTCCTTCGTTTTCCCGCGGAGCGACAGGAGTGCGAGAACGGCCCTCTATTCTCAGATCCCCGCCGCCCTCCCCGTCGCCCGCCCTTTCTGCCCCGCATGCCGCCACTTCCACTGATTTTTCCAATTTCACGTTGTCGCGCTCTCGCGAGCGCCCATTCAGGGTGTCAACGCCGGCATTTCGGCGATCTTCCGCCTCGTTTCGATATCGGCAGCGCGCTTTTGGCCGACGTAGGCGGACAGAAAGGCTCGGCGCGCATCGGCCGTGCATCCTAGAAATGATCGCGAATAGGCGCAGAATGCCGCGAATGGTGCCGCACACAATGGCGCGAGGCGTCACATTCACTCGGCGCCTGCTATTGGCCCGGCACTTTGCTAATTGCAAAAAATCCGACGTGGCCTCGATACTCACTCTCGGTTCCGTACCGAATTCTTTCTCGGTCCAGAGAGAGAGAGAGAGAGAGAGAGAGAGAGAGAGGAAAAGAGAGCGAGAGAGAGCGAGAGAGAGAGAGAGAGAGAGAGAGAGAGAGAAGATAGATAAAACGAACGAGAGAGTAGGAAGGTTGCAAGAATCGTGCGCTCTCGCGTGCCGCAAATGTAATGAAAGACTCGGTAATAACAAGATCTTCGCGCTGACATCAATCAGATAATCCAGCCCGGTCCCAACCGCACGTATAGCCCCCCTTACGTCCCTCGTAGCGGCCGGACGTTCCGCGACTTTACACTCGCGCAAATCCGCGACCCCGGAGATGTGACTTTAATCTTCGGTCAACGCGGACGCGGACTTCTCGTCCACGGACGGCCTCGCTCGTTCCGTCACGTCTCGCCCGCGGTAATTATTACGCCGCGGTGGCGCGTTAATCCAAAGCTCACGCGCGGCGCAAGGAATAGCGGCAGCCTCGATAAGATTAATTACCCTCGTCGTGCCCGCGCCCCTCGGACTTCCGCACGGCGACGCCGAGAGCGTTCGCTCGCACGCGCGAGCGTGCGCCCGCTGAATGCAGTTATCGCGGCGATGTTATCATCGGGATCGCCCGAATGTCTGGCGAAGCGGCGGTGGCAGAAGCCGGGCTCCGAATAACCGGCTAATAGCCGGCCACGAAGCCAACCGCGCTGCGCCGTCGCTCTCCAGCACCGCTTCAACCCCCTCGCGCTAGGCCGATAGATAGTAGGTGGGATTCGCCGCTGTATTTCGCAATAGTATTCGTCGCCGCCGCCGCCGCCGCGCCGACAAAAAGCAAACCCTTTTTCACTAATGAACCACGAAACGCGTCGGCAACGCGTTTCATAGAAATACTTTGAAAGGGGAGATGCGCTGGGTGTTGGCTCCTTTGTTGCCTCCTATCCCTCTTCCGCCCTCGATCCTTTTACCTGTCCATCTATCTTCGTCTTTTATCGCGCTTTCTTCGCCGTCGCTGTCCGCTCCGCCGCGCACCTCTTCACCAACCACGACCGTCACGTCGACGTTCGCGCGCGAAAGAGGGAGGGAGAGAGAGAGAGAGAGAGAGAGAGAGAGAGAGAGAGAGAGAGGACGGGAGAAGAGGGAGAGGGTGCTCGACACCTTACACCCGACATACATCTACAGCGACGTGTCTACCGGGCGTTCGGGAGGCGCGAACTTCCTTAAAGACCTCCCCCCCTCCATCGGCCAATCGCACGGCGCGTGTCTCTGAAAGTTTCTCTTTATTTAGCCGATAGTAAGTAAGGAGAGAAGAGAGCGAAGGTGACGTAAGCCGCGCGCCGATATTTTCTCGGGATACTTTCGCCCGCGAGCGACTATAGTCAAAGGGCGAATCGCGCGCCGCTACAGCCGCCCGCCTGTGTACGGCTGAGCTCTTTGTGCAATATTGAATTTCCAAGTTCGATACTGCGATAGGGCGTTTCTGCGAACAAATATTTGCGGCGTCGTGGCGGTCGGTCGGCCGGTTGAATCGCGCGCTGCCCGAAGCCGCGGAGCGGGATTACGCGCTTTTCGAATAAAAAGGAAATTCATTAAATGACATGAAAGGGAAAAGATCACACGCGAAAAGGTCGAGGTAGTCTCGGAACGATGACTCGCAGTTGATTTAAAAGAGACGCGACGCAGAGAAGGAGAGACAGCTGGAGGAAGAAGGACAGAGAGACGGGAAGAGAGGAACGCGCGCAATTAGAACGGCTATTCCCGTTAGCCGAGAATAATTGAGCGCGCAGTTTCGCCGAGAGCGTCGCTCGCTCGAATCGCGCGCGGCGGGAAGCAAATACAAGCGAAGGGGCCGACAGAAAGATTGACCCGACACTCAGTGAAATTTATCGTAAGAAAGAGCCCCCAGAGTCCTCTTGGCTTTCAGGCCCTTCCTACTCTCTTTCTCTCTCTCTCTCCCTCTCTCTTTCTTTCTCACTTTCTCTCCCTCTCTCTCTCTCTCTCTCTCTCTCTCTCTCTCTCTCTCTCTGTGTGTGTGTGTGTGTGTGTGTGTGTGTGTGTGTGTGTGTGTGTGTGTGTGTGTGTGTGTGTGTGTCTGTCTCTCCCTCACTCTCCCTCTCCTTCTCTTTCTCTCTAGTTGAGATCCTTCGCTTTGGAAAGGATTCGTCGACCCTAATTCCCGGGCGCCGAATGGAAAAGGATGAAAGTCGGCGACCCGTTCCGCACTTTAAGAACGGAACGGAATCGATTGCGCTGGGTGGCTACGATCCAGACACGCGATCGGTTCGGACTAGGACGGATTTGCTGTGTCTACATATATGTGTGTCGGTGTGTGGATAGCGGCCAGGCCAGGCCAGGCCAAGCCGCGCCAGGCCAGACCAGACCAGACCAGAGCAGACCGGGCCGGGGTCTCGTCGCTGCATCGATACTTCTCTCATTAATCTTGGATACGTCTCTCCGATGGGTGGCGCGTCCGAAGTTAACGCGGCATTACGCGAATTGCTATCGAACGGAATACGGCCGTTGCTCGGAGATTTAACGCGTCCGACGCGCGTTTGCTAATTCCGTCGTCTATTTTCAACGTGGTATTTAAATATCTCCGTGCTTAATGCGTCCCGCCGAGAGCGTTTCTCGCTTCTTTTTCTCTCTCTCTCTCTCTTTCTCTCTCTCTCTCTCTCTCTCTCTCTCTCTCTCTCTCTCTCTCTCTTTTTCTCCCTCTCTCGCATTTTCTGGTTCACTGCCCCTGTCCCCTCTCTTTTTTCCTTCTTTAACTGTTTACGCGAACTAGGCGCAATTTACGATTCCAACGAACCTCTTAAAATGATAAAAAAAGAAAAAAAGCTAGATGACGCGAATCAACCGCCAGCGACTCTAGAATAATTCTGAATGGACGATGAGGCCGTTGAATTCCGTGATTTCGCGCTGCACGTCCGTGGAGCTACATCATGAATATGTAAAGCGATTGTAGGCCGTCACGTCACCGTGCAACTCGCATGCCCTCAAAATACCCTTCCCCTGCCATTTGACTCCTCTAACGGATTCTCCGATTATCCGGCTCAAACGATACCGTTTTAAATGATACCGTGGCGAACGAACGAGTCATTCATTGATAGAAATAACGGTAATCGTGTAGCCCATGCGATGTCCCCCGCGACTGGATGTCCTCAAAATATCCTCTCATGCCATTTGACTCCTCTAACGAATTCTCCGATTATCCGGCTCAAACGTTTCAAATGATACCGTGGCGAACGAACGAGTCACTCATTGACAGAAATAACGATAATCGTAGCCCATGCGATCCCCCCCCCCCCGCGACCGCATCGTTATCAACTTCGCGGTCGTCGTTATCGCCGTCCTCGTCTTCGCCCTCCTCCACGTCCTCGTTCGCCTCGTCGTCGTTGTCGTCGGTCGCCGCAAAACGTCCTTTAATTAAAAGCACCGAGCGCGTTCATTGACTTCGTAATAATCCATTCATAGCGTTCAGGAAATACCGCGACATTTATAATGTCTTCGTGAATATTTCAGATTTTCGCGTGAATGTTAACGAGTGTAGCGCACGTTAGTAGTATTGTTTGCTTTTATATCGAGAGACATTTTCTAAATCGCGCAAAGGGAGAACATTCAGGTTCCTCTCTGTTATCTTCGCTGACTCGCGCCGCCGTTTGTGCCACCGCTCGCTTCATTCGCGCGATCGAGTACTTCTTCGACGTTTTGTCCTTCCTTTTTTTCGCGTTCATTATTCTTCTGCGTTTTCGTACAGCGCTCTTGGATCGTACCTTGCAACGACAATGTCTCCTCCTTCTTCTCCCTCCTCTAAATAAACAGATCCTACGGAATACGACGTATTCGACGTATACGTAGGTTCGAGACGCGAGGTGACACCGGTCGAATCCACCTCTTGATCTTTAATTCATAGATGCGCACTCGGGCTGAGGTCTTTGTAAATTTTTGCAGATTTCCCCGGAATACGTACGTGATCCTGAATGAATGAATGAATCTTATCGGCAAGCTATCGGGACACTGCGAACAGAAAAGTTACAGGCTGCGGGCGCGAAAAGGAATTTCGTGGCACGAATCACTTACGTATTCGCGCGATTTTCATAATACGTTGAGTGGCTTCGACGAAGGAACGTGAGTAATTCCGCCCACGTCGGTCCGCGGTGACCCAGCATAGTGTGAACTTGTGAGACGGAAGATTATCTTCCGAGACGTATTACGCCAAATACTTGAAAGTACCCGGAATGTTACGGAATTGTAAATTAGGAGTTTTAATTAATCGTCCAATAGAACTAATCAAAGCGTGCAAAACAATCCTGATGAAACAGAGTTCCGTATCAACCAAGTTGTTTTCGGGTCACCGAAGTATCCTATAAACCGCATTCCATTTATCTTCTCGCCTCGATTACTTGGCGACAATTAATTTTCACACATTAATTTCGTCGTTATGTATATAGATTGTAGATTGGAAAAGGTGAAGAAAAGACGAGAAGAGAAATGCATCGTGTGAGAAATTCTCCGAATTAAATTTACCGCGACTCAAAGAGCAGCATAATCGCTCGTCAAGAAGATTGCTTTTTGTTTTATATTTCTATGTCGTCTCGTTCGCGAGTTACGGCTGTCGAAAGTCTGCACGCTCGGCATCGGCGAGCACGTGCTCAAACTCTGTACTGCGCACGCGCGGGACCATAGCAGGCACCACGTGGTCTCGCGTGCGGCCTTGCAAACGGCCTCTGTACGCGTAGCCGAGTGGAGTGGGGGGAGTGGTCGCGTGACGCTCGATCGTCTGGCGTGGAGGGGAGAGACCAGCGCGCGTAAATAAACACAACGCGATGGAATACGGAATGTTTTCGTCTCCGCGAAGCGCTGTTATCAGCAGGTGCCGCCGGCTCCACTCCGATCGTTCCGAAAGGCAAAAACAACAACAGCTGTTCCGATTTCGATGTTCTTGAAGAGGAGGAATTCAACTCAGAAACACGTACGATTTCTCCGTTTCGGGGACGACTTTGTCAACGTAGCGTGCAGGTAAATTCGTAATCTGCGAAAATCGAGATTCTCCACAAATGTAAAAGATTACATTTCTGGAATATTTTCAGTGTGTCAGCGACGCCTCGTTATTATAAATTACACCCTCCAGCGCGTCGGACGTAAGAGCTTGAAATTACTCGGAACGCAAACAAAGTCAAATCCGGCAGGCGGCGACGGTTTTAACGTCGGCGACGCGATCGTTAATACACCGATCTATTCTCCAGATTTGTCCACCCTTTTCTCCCCCTTCCGCCGCGCGCACGGGCGCCTCTCCTCCTATTCCTCCTTGAAGGATCGACCGCTCATAAATAACTGTATGTGGGACGAATTTCAGAGGAACAGCGGGTCGAGCAACGCAAAAGAGCCGTCGCTGTATCGTAGGAGCGGCCATATAACGTCTCGACGGTGTCTGCCGAAGGATAAACTACCCCCTTCACTGACTCTTCCACGGCGATATATAATATCCGGATCTCTCCGCATTTGGTTCCCGGCGAAAGTTGCCACATAAATTTATACCCTCGGCATCGCGCGCCCTCCCGTTGAGCCGGTTGGCCAGGCCAGCCGCGGAAAAATCGTAACTTTCCGACCGTATTCGCTTCGCTTTTTTGTCTCTACACCGCGTAGCGTAGCGTAAGGGCATTACGCCCTATACCGGTTCTCCGGTGTTCCACGGCGCCGTTAACTTTCCTACGTACGTTCGTTCTTCCCGCCGCCTGCGGGATTCTTCTCCCTACCTTTCATCCTCGTTCCGAAAATCCTCACCGTGAATTATCGCGGATACCTGCGACTGCGCTGAGCCGGCGTCCAGTCCCGCTTCGCTTCGCACGCACGCGTTAAGCGCGTAATCGTCGTTGTTGTTTCGCCGAAGCGGAAGCGGAATTGGGCGACGGCGATCGCGAGAATGGTCGAGCTGACGGGTATTTTCGACGAGCGAGGAACGCGAACGTGAACGGGGCGTAAATTATTATCAGAGACGCGCCATAGTTCTCTCTTTTCTTCTGCCTTCCCCTCCGTCCCTGCCTTCTCTCTCTCTCTCTCTCTCTCTCTCGTCTCATCTAACAACAGCGCAACAGCGGGGAAAATAGCGCGATGTGTTTTATTCGATCGACGAAAGCCGGTAAACTTTGCCGTATACGTGTAAATGTGCACACGCGTTCACGATCATACAATGGCGTGTAATACGCGGTGTAAACATAGAAGGGTATTTTGCCTCTGGTTTATTGGTTCGATAAACGGTATTAATATTTGGTTTCCGCGTCCAAACAAATAAAAATTGCATCAACTAACACAATAACGTGCGCCGTGCGATATAATTCGATAAAACTTCACGCGGTGCAATATTATATTGAAATTATTGCGACAGTGCGCGCGGACCGCGTCGCGAGAATGATGAATTGTATGGAATATTTTTCGATAGATATATATATATATATATATATATATATATATATATATATATATATACACAGACAGCCGGCTGACGGGCTCGCGAGCGAGCGTTCGCTCCTGCACAACTTTGCGCGTAACGAGCGGGTGAAAAATAATATCTGCCGCGTATCGCTCCGTTAATACGCGAGAGTTCGTCGTTCGCTTCTCGCCCCGCGGCTGAGAAAACCAAAGAAGCGCGACTAAGTGACGTAACGAGTTAATTAAGTCACTCGGTAACCTTAGTAAATTCAGAACTTGCATTTAAAGGTCGTTCTCGCGCGAGCGCTACTGATAGAAGTATACCGTGAAGTTTGATAATTAACTCGGAACTTTGAACAAACGCTTGACAATATGAAGTACCGAGTTTAATTCCATCACATCCGCGTCGACCGTCGTTATCGTCGGTCACGGTGCGGCAATTATCGCGATAACGAAAACGGCCGGGAAGAAACGAGCGCGGCCGCCGTTACGTCGTGCGGCGTCTCTCGCGTGAATAAAAGATTACGTGGGACAATATCGGATGGATTGACAACTCGGTGTGAGATCGAAATATCCCGTAATATTTCTTCAACTTCGCCCCGACCTCTCTCTCTCTCTCTCTCTCTCTCTCTCTCTCTGTCTCTCTCACTCGCTCGCTCGCTCGCTCCCCGGCATGTTGGAGGAAGATGGAATACTTCAACTTTTCAAAAATGTGTCACACGAGACGCACTTGAGAGTGTGTTAAAAACATGACATATTTGAAACTCTGTGAGTACGAAAGGCGCTCTATAAGCGTCGCGAAACTTTCGCCCGAAACGCACCTCGCGGTCTCGTAGATCTCCCTCACGCAGTTTGATCGAATCACCCTCTCAGAAGTGGCTTCACGTCCTAAACGTGCGGAAGAACGCGTGTATAATAGATGAACAGTGCGCGGCTCTCGTCTCCACGCGCCTCACGACGGCACGAGCGTCGTTGTGATCGGACGATTCGTCGTGAGTAAATCGGCGAGATAAAGTAGCGCGCTTATTGCATAAGACATATTTTCCCGCGGATCAAATTCCTACGTAAGGAAGAGAAGGAGAGGGAGGAGTGGGGGCAACACCCTACAGAAGCGCACGAATCTGCGTCGGCAGCGAGGTAATCATATAATTTCCAACTTTTCCCCACGGCGTTCTCTCCGCGGCTTTGTTTCCCGTGTGCGCCCCCTGCGCGTTTCTTTGATGTCACGGCGCGGTCGCGCCACTTCGAAATAGAAGGCGGTCTTGGAATATCTTTTCCTTTTTCTCTCCTTTTTTCCGTCTCCTCCTCCTCCTCAGCCCCTTTCTCTCTCTCTCTCTCTCTCTCTCTCTCTCCCTCTCTCTCCCTCTCTCTCCCTCGCCCCTGCCGTTCCACCCCGTTTCCCTGGAATTAGGAAACATTCCGCGGTACGTTTCGCGCGCTCGCGTCGCCCGGATTTGCATCCTCAAAATATAATTCCTCCGGAGTGGCGAGGGTTTATTGTGCTCGCATAAATACTAGCCGCCCGACAAGTAGCGCAAACGAGCGCTACGGGCTCCTCCCCTCTCTCTCTTTCTCTCTCGGTTTCGGTATATGAGTACACCCGGTAATAGACCGCGCGAAGCGCCACTCGACACGCGCGCGGCGCAGCGACGCCAAATCTCTTGTTTACGCACGAAAATCTTGACGTAAGATTCACGATTACACCTGCGAGCGCGGCGCGAGCTTTTTTCCCGCCCGTTGTGCGTCGAGAAGGAGGAGTAGGAGAGGGCGGAGACGGTAATCCCAGTGAAACTATAGATTTATATAGATAGACTGCGCATCCTTATGGGCGCGCTGAAGACTACATCAGAGGACAGAGCTATTGTGTGAGTGAGGCTCTCTCTCTCTCTCGCTCTCTCTCGCTCTGTATTAGGAGAGAGAAGAAAACAAGGGAAAAGATAATGTCGGGTGCGGTCCAGCGACCACTACAAATGCTTCAAAGAGTTTCTCTGTCCTGTTCTACTTTTTCGGATAAGTCGTAACAATGATCAAAGCAACCAGAGTTTAAATCTAGCAAGGTCAATTAATTTGCGAACCATAACCTTTGTACAACTGTCCTATTCTCCTCTTCGACTTCCCCCACCAAGACGCATGTTAAGCGGAGACACACTCACTCAGCTGTCGCTCCTCTCACTTTAATGTTGTCTTCAAGTCCTCTCATGGAGACGCGCAGTCTATCTGCATAAGTCTACGAGTGAAACGCTAGACGAGTCTCGCTCGTCGACTTCCGTCCGTTGATTCTCGGCGCGAGGGAGAACGAGACTGGCGGCCGGTACGCTCCGCGCGCACATTACATGCTTTACATCATCACACAGCCGGGCTCTTTCATAAATATGCACATACAGATGTCCATATCCCTGTCATTTAAATGACAAAGAAGTTCGCATCCGTACAGGCGCGACTAACCCGGTGCGTCTAACGATTAGCAAAACAAACCGTGAGCGGATATACGACGGTACGCGACTGCTGCGACTCGTCGACGGCGCCCCTCGTCTCGCCGATATGGGAAATGGAAAATGCGACGAGAGGAACGAAAGGGAGAAACAGCGGTGAACGCTCGCACACAGACACACACACACACACACATATACAGGCTCGCTCCCGGAGAAAAAGCGACGAGGAAGAAAAATCACTTCCGCGGCGCGCGGCATCATCGGAGACTGCCGGCGCGGCGTCTCCATTCTCATATCCGCTCGTCGGATCCGGCCGGTCGTTCGGAGCCGAACGGCGATCGTCTGTTCTTCTCGAGCTTATTTCACCGTGGCCGAGGTACGATGAGCGTCAATAGCAGGATAGATCACGGTCGACCAGAATTCGGCCCCCTCATTCGTCACGTCGCGCTCGACCCGACGACGCTTTGTCGACGAGTCGGCCGCGCGCCGCAGTGGAACAAGTCGCCGACTAGTCTGGCGGGTTCGCGCGCCGCGCTACTCCGCTCCGCGCAGCGCCGGGTACGTATGATACTTTTATATTGAGATCCCGACGTGCCTCATAAATCCATCGGCTCGCTCCTCGCGCGCTCGGAGGACGCGCGTGCCGGCTCGACGCGCGGCGGCGTGAAAATCGCGATCTCGCTCTATTGTCCGGCACGCACGCCTCGCTCTATCTTGTCGTTTCGAGTACTCGCGCGATCGCTCCGCTTTCTGCGGCAGCCAACTCGAGAGAGAGAGAGAGAGAGAGAGAGAGAGAGAGAGAAAGGGGAAGGGGAGGAAGCACCCATGGGCGCCTCGATATTGTCCACGTCGTCTATTGCGCGGCGATCGGCCGTTTGATGGATCGCCGCACGAAGTGGCGGCAGTCTGTCTCTCCTTTTAGCTGCCTTTATCGTCGTTATTTACGACGCGCGTTCCACCGTACCGAGAGGACAAACTGCGAAGAGGAAGAAAGAAAGAGGGAGAGAGAGAGAGAGAGAGAGAGAAGAAGGGGGAGGGGGATCAAGAGAAAGTGCGTCGACAGTGCACAACGACGTACAACCTGTTTGCTTTGAACATTTAAATCCCTCCCTCGTGTAACGGAAATTCCAAGACAACCTGTGAGATGTATCGAATCGCGCGCGAGACTTTACTCGCTCTCGTCACAGACTGCGTCGTCCGACGTCCTCGTGCAGTTATTCCCTCACAGCGTCTTCTGTTCAGTAATCGCCGTACAGTAAGCCCAGACTTTCGCGATATCGCGTCACTTGCCGCGTCTGAAAGACGACGCCGGGTTCTCTCTCTCTCTCTCTCTCTCTCTCTCTCTCTCTCTCTCTCTCTCTAACTCTCTCGCGAATAATTTCGTGGAGTGGCTGCTGCGACGTCGCCGAGTGAAAAAGAGAACGAGAGAGAAAGGGAGACTAATGATTAGAAGGACGTCGGGAGAAAGAAAAAGAAGCAAAGGGCATAGGGTGAGCGAAGGGTGAAGAGGAATGCTGCAAGGAAGTCAGCGCGAGAGCAAAGGCGGAGATTTAAAGAGGGAAAGGAGAGGCACAGAGAAAGAGAGAGAGAGAGAGAGAGAGAGAGAGAGAGAGAGAGAAAGCGCACGCGAACGAGCGCGACTCGAAGACGCTCTCGAGGCTGGCCTTTCCAGGGCGACGCGACGATTTCCGGATGATTATTCTCTCCGTGGCTCGGTTTTTCGCGAAGGGTACCTATTACGAGCCCATAAGCTCGGCTGAAACGCTTGAAAAGAAGCCTGGCCTCTACGAGGTTAAGATCAAAGGAAGTGGCTCAGAGCGGCTGCAGAGGACCGCCGCTGCCGCCGGCGTCATCGTCGACGTCGTTGTCGTCGTCGTCGTCATCGTCGTCGTCGTCGTCGTCGTCGTCGTCGTCGTCGTCGTCGTCGTCGTCGTCGTCGTCGTCGTTGTCGTCGTCGTCGTCGTCGTCGTCGTCATCGTCGTCCTCGTCGTCGTCGTCCTCGTCGTCGTTGCCGCTGCTGCTGTCGGCTGCCGTCGGAACGACGACACGGTTGGGGCCGAACGAAGCGGCGTACACCGCTTACGAGGGGACAGCTTTAGCAGGGGAAAAGACACGGCGGAGCGTTTCATCCAGGACAACGCTCGCGCGGAGAAGCCGACGACGGTAAGATACGGCTCGTCCGAACGAAACAATTAGCCGCGGAATGTCGAGTCTGACGAACGAGTCGTGAGCGTGGCCGTTCGAGAGTACGTCGGCTCGTTCGACGTCGCGAAGATACGCCGATAGATCGCGGCCGGCCGCGTTCCTTCCCTTTTATAGTTTGATACTTTGAAGACCTAGCTGTTTCCCTAGCGAGTGTCGCTAGTTTTCGCTATCGCGGATACCTCGGGGTTGGGGAGGCGTGTAGGAGGGCTGCCTGTGTGACTGCGAGAGATCGTTTCCGGGGAAGCGTGGCACAGGGTCTTTTGACTCCCGAACGCGCCGGAAAGGCTTCGATACGCCGGCGTTGGCGACGCGCGGCCGGGCGAGTGGAGAAAACGAAGGGATAGAATCTAGATCGGGCTCCCTACTCATACACGCTCCGGTTTCCCGGTGGTCGTGCGCGAAAATGCAAAAGGCCAGAACGCGCGACGGACGACTACACCGGGATCCGAGCGTCCCTCCCCCGGGCCCCGGACTGCGCGGCCAGCGCGAGCAGCCCTTGAAATAACCACCCCGCCCCCACCCCTCTCCTCGAGAAACTCCGAAGGTTACGTACGCCTTTGTCCGGGACTCGACCCTTATCGAGACGGCGCGCGAACTGCTACGGGCTCGTTCCATCGATCTCTTTTCCGGTAAGTAAAGAAATGTCGTTCGCTATTGTTTGCGAAGGGATCGCCGTTATCGTCGCCGGGAATAAAAAAGTAATATCGAGTTTGAGGAGAAGAGAGAGAGAGAGAGAGAGAGAGAGAGAGGGTGAGACAGAGCGCGGGTGGGTATGGGAGAGAAGGAAGATGAAAAAAAGAAAGGAAAGTTCGGGCGTAAATTCGTCGGCGGCGGCCCTGCAGCGACGTTCTCCTCTCCTCTCCTCCTCGGGCCTCTCCTCCGAGATATACGGCTTTTGGGCGCGTAGCTGTTCCGCGTGCGATGCGTCGAACGTCGAAAATGGGAGAGCGCGTTATCGTCGTTTTCGCGAGCGTCATAGGGGTGACTTCCCGGGAAAGATAACGGGCGAGGTGCTCCATAAGTTTGTAACGGGAAACTTTCGCAGCGCGGGGATGCGGCGGGGTGTATCGACGTGTAACGAAGCCTGCTTTTCTCATGCTGTCCGTCGTGCCGCAAATTTCGTATGCGTGCCGTCGCGTGCGGGTCACGCTGTCGCTCGTCATTAAAGTTGTCTTCTTTCGCCGCTTCGTCGATGTGATCGATTATTTCTTTCTTTTCCCTCTGTCTTTCCTTCTCTCGCGAGCGAGCGAGCGAGCGAGCGAAACCGCGTCCTCGAAATTTTGGGGAAACGAATCATCTCGCGCTCCTTATTTCCGTTATCGGATAATTTCGTCTCTCGTCTAATTTAGCCTCCCCTCCGCCCTATCCCCCATCCTGTCGTTGTTCGCTTCTTCATGAATTCATCAGTCGCTCAATTATAGCGCGCCGTGATTCTATTAAATGCGCCATTAAATGTCATTGATCGCAGGCAACGAGCAACGAACGAGCGGCGGGATCGCGGTAGCCGAAGGAAAGCCGCGATATATTTCGTCGAAATAAATCACGAGCGGTGACGTCGGAGTTTCGATTATACCCGATGGGTCGATTAATATCGCCTATATGCGGAACCGACGAAATTTTGTCTAGAGAGTAATCACCTGCCACCGGCACCGTTCGTGAGCGATGGTTTGTAAAACACCTCCGTAAAGTTTACGAACGGCGGACTCCGCGGTGTACATACGCGTGTACATATGTACACAGACACGTATGCACATACCGCGCACCGAGCGTCGTGGCGTCGCATCGAGCGGAGCCGAGTCGAATCGGGCCGCGTCGCGCATAGGGGGATGCTTTATAGCTGGCGGTCGGTGGAAAGTGGAAAGAGCGAATCAGCGAAAACAGGCTGGCGATATCGGCGAATGAGCGCCGTTGATGCGCGCCGGTTTCGCTCGGCACGGTCAGGATATCGTGCAATAAAACCGAACGACGGCCTCGGACCGGATAGGGCTGGGCGTTGATGCTGGGTCGCGTCCGGGTCATGATCGCGCGCGAGGGACGAGGGTTGCGCTCGCGCTCGCGGACCTCAGCGGAGAGCATTGAAAATAATTACCGGCGCTCCGATACACCGGCTATCGTCCGCAGAGAAACTTTCGATGGCCGTGCAGCGCGGCGCGGGCAAAAACCCAACTGCCGGCGTTATAATCGACGTTCGCCGCGCGACGCCTCGCCTCGTCACTGGCGGTCTGGCGAGATGAGGCTAGGCGGGGGGGGCAACGGGAGGGCAGGGCGAAGGAAGGAAGTGTCGAGGCACCCTGCGCCATCCCTCGCTAACTATCGTCCTATGCTATCCTGCGGCTTATGATCGTGCCGTCAGTGTTGCTGGCGCTGCTGCTACTGCAGGAAGTGGCGTCGGCGATAAGGGCGAGCGTCGTATGTCGCGTAAGTACCAGCTGGTTGCCACGGTAAGCGATGTATTCCCGGCCGCGACTCGATGCGGCAGCTTGCGAAATGGTCTCGTAAAATGCACGGCCGATACACGACGCGCGTACGTCTATTAACGCGGCCGGCGATCTAGCCGGCGATGATCGCGACTTTATGGTGACGGGCGAAGGCTTGCGATTGCGATCGGCATCGCGCGAGATTCGCGCGAAAGCGACGCGACGCCTGAAATATTTATTATCACATGCCGTGCCGTGAACGCGTCGACCGCTTTTTACGGGCGAATCCGAATATGCTTCTCGAAGCGTGCGCGCGCGTATCTCTGATAGTTTGCACGTGTGTGCCTGCCTATTGTATGCACACACACACACACACACACACACACAGATCGCGCGAAGCGCACTGGCCGTCTTTGCGCAAAATGTCGGGCCGTGTGTAATCATTCTATACGGCAACATCGTGTCCATTAAGCGCACCGGCTTCTTCCTCATTTATGCTCAAGACGTTTATCGCGAGCACGCGAGCGCCGTATTTCTTTCCGAGGCGCACACTCGAAACGTTGCACCACGACTACAGATACATCCCTGAGGCTCATTTAATTTCGTTCACATCGCGCCGTTTATTTCGCCGTCGTCGTGTCGCCGTCGCCGATGCTCTCGCGACGCGTTCCTCCGGCTCTCGCCCCCCCCCCTCTCGCTCTCTCTTTCTCTCTCGCCCTCTCTCTTCTCCCCTTCCCGTCGCTCCCTTTTTAGCCCACGGGGGTTTTCTCCCGCTCTCCCGACGGTCGCTCCTTTTACCGGTCGCGTCGATGGAAAATGTAACCGAGGGTTTGGAATGGCCCTCTTCGCACCTGCATCTCGGCAATGCGGCGACCATAACTCCTCGGTCGAGTGCAATTCGGTCGATTCTCTGAATACGTAATTGCCACTTCCTCCCCCGTGTCGCGCATCCCTCCGTCGTCGATCTCGGTATCTTCCTTCCTTCCTTCCTTCCTTCCTTTCTCGCGTGCTTTCTCTTTCTCCCCGCTCCCCCCCGCTCTCTCTCTCTCTCTCTCTCTCTCTCTCTCTCTCTCTCTCTCTCTCTCTCTCTCTCTCTCTCTCTCTCTCTCTCTCTCTCTGCGCCGCGCTCCCGATGTATTATCGATATTACATCTCGTAGATGGGTGCCAGTGCTGACCTCAATAATCGACAGATATGGATATCGTAATATCTAGATGCACGATGATTTCTTAACGAGAATCGTGTCGCCGCGAATGTTGCGTGCGACTTCGACTTATTTAATATATATTAGACATATCATATTATTATTTCTTCATTCGCTGTTCGTGCAGTTAAATTTTCGTAGCTCGCATGTATCCCGATGAGATGCGATGGTATCGCAGAGGTCAGTAGGTAACCAGCGGTCATTGCATCACAGGATCGCCTTATGTGCGATGAATAAAATGCGCGCGAAAGCATAGCATCGGGGAAACGAAAAGGATTAGAAATCGCGAGTATCGGCGCCGACGTCGAGTGTGCTCTTTGCAAAAAGGCAGCTCGGCTATCTCGGCATCAGAGGCCAACCCCCCGCGTGACTGCCGCCGTATATCGGGAGCCGGGTCGGCTGAGGTGGGACGAGGTGAGTTCGTAAATATCGGGTTACGGACGTAAAGATTGGAAATCCACAGGGGAATCGTTCGTTATTAGCCGTTGGCGCACAATACGTTCGCCGCCGCCGCCGCCGGCGCCGCCTCCGCCGTCCGGGCCCTCCTTCCGAGAAGACCCTATGAAGCTGCGTGTGTATCTTAGGATTAATCATCGCGCCCCGTTCCTCGGGCGTGGAGACGATTTGCATAATTACTCCGGGTTAGCTCGGGATAGACGGGAACCAATTGTCGGCGCCGACCTTACGCGAGCAGCTACGTACATCATGTATCACGCGTTACGCCGTAACCATGTAACATCGGGAATTACATAACCGAGAATTCACAGAAATATCGACGGTGAAAACGAAGTGAATTAATATACATACGTATAGTATATTATATTAGTATAATATTTTATACTACATGTATATATATATATATATACACACACATTTATTTAATTATTTTATTGTCCCACATTTGAGCGACAATGACTTCGATTGACAATACGTATATATATGGTTATTTATAATATATCAAAGACGAGCGGCGCGCGGCAATTAAATCATTGTCGCACAAATGCGGGGCAATAAAATAAATTTCAGCGAGTATAAAATGGCTGAGCATCGTGTATTCTCGTCTCTCTTTCGTGGAGCAACTGCTCCAACTAACTAGTTGAATAAATTTGATGCCGTAAGCTCTCCGAGAGATAGTACTAATAAAATATATATAGCACTAATAAAAAGAATAATACTTGATAATTCTTAATTTTTATTTTGTTAATTTTTCTGTCTTTAGGAAGATTCTCGCTGTCCGGTCGCCGCTTGAGGTGGGAGACTTGAATCGCTCGTCCAGATCCAGATAATAACGCAAGTTGCCGCGTGACACAAAAAACACAAGCCAAGGAATGATTCACACTAGAAAATCGTGAATTTCATATATTTTATTATACATTTATTATTATATTATTTATTATCTCGTATTATATATATTATATATTATTTTATGTACGTTATATCTTATGATATGTTGTATTATATTGTAACAAACACAAAAATAAAAATAAACTAAAACCTACGTCCATTCTTTTCATTTGTAATATTTTCCTTTCCTTATTCTTTCCTAGTATCAAAATGCGAAAATCGAGGACCCAAGTAAAAAAAATTTCAAGTTTCCTGCATAAAATACGTGCTACTTTTATGCGGATTATATTCTCCTTATACTACTATACGAAAATCAGGATTCTCGCATTTCTTGAATTTTAGATTTTCAGTATATATACCAGGAGAATATAATCAACGAAGAGGTAGCACAAAATTCTGGCGGGAAATTTAAATTTTCTCAGTTTCCCGATTTTCGCACTTTGTATCAGGAGAATATAATGACCGAAGAGGTATCCCGAATTTCTGCCGGGAAATTTGAATTTTCTCAGTTTCCCGATTTTCGCACTTTGTATCAGGGGAATATAATGACCGAAGAGGTATCCCGAATTTCTGCCGGGAAATTTAAATTTTCTCAGTTTCCCGATTTTCGCACTTTGTATCAGGAGAATATAATGACCGAAGAGGTATCCCGAATTTCTGCCGGGAAATTTGAATTTTCTCAGTTTCCCGATTTTCGCACTTTGTATCAGGGGAATATAATGACCGAAGAGGTATCCTGAATTTCTGCCGGGAAATTTAAATTTTCTCAGTTTCCCGATTTTCGCACTTTGTATCAGGAGAATATAATGACCGAAGAGGTATCCCGAATTTCTGGTGGGAAATTTAAGTTTTCTCAGTTTCCCGATTTTCGCACTTTGTATCAGGAGAATATAATGACCGAAGGGGTATCCCGAATTTCTGCCGGGAAATTTGAATTTTCTCAGTTTCCCGATTTTCGCACTTTGTATCAGGGGAATATAATGACCGAAGAGGTATCCTGAATTTCTGCCGGGAAATTTGAATTTTCTCAGTTTCCCGATTTTCGCACTTTGTATCAGGGGAATATAATGACCGAAGAGGTATCCTGAATTTCTGCCGGGAAATTTAAATTTTCTCAGTTTCCCGATTTTCGCACTTTGTATCAGGAGAATATAATGACCGAAGAGGTATCCCGAATTTCTGGTGGGAAATTTAAGTTTTCTCAGTTTCCCGATTTTCGCACTTTGTATCAGGAGAATATAATGACCGAAGGGGTATCCCGAATTTCTGCCGGGAAATTTGAATTTTCTCAGTTTCCCGATTTTCGCACTTTGTATCAGGGGAATATAATGACCGAAGAGGTATCCTGAATTTCTGCCGGGAAATTTGAATTTTCTCAGTTTCCCGATTTTCGCACTTTGTATCAGGGGAATATAATGACCGAAGAGGTATCCCGAATTTCTGCCGGCAAATTTAAATTTTCTCAGTTTCCCGATTTTCGCACTTTGTATCAGGGGAATATAATGACCGAAGAGGTATCCTGAATTTCTGCCGGGAAATTTAAATTTTCTCAGTTTCCCGATTTTCGCACTTTATATCAGGAGAATATAATGACCGAAGAGGTATCCCGAATTTCTGCCGGGAAATTTGAATTTTCTCAGTTTCCCGATTTTCGCACTTTGTATCAGGGGAATATAATGACCGAAGAGGTATCCCGAATTTCTGCCGGGAAATTTAAATTTTCTCAGTTTCCCGATTTTCGCACTTTGTATCAGGAGAATATAATGACCGAAGAGGTATCCCGAATTTCTGCCGGGAAATTTGAATTTTCTCAGTTTCCCGATTTTCGCACTTTGTATCAGGGGAATATAATGACCGAAGAGGTATCCTGAATTTCTGCCGGGAAATTTAAATTTTCTCAGTTTCCCGATTTTCGCACTTTGTATCAGGAGAATATAATGACCGAAGAGGTATCCCGAATTTCTGGTGGGAAATTTAAGTTTTCTCAGTTTCCCGATTTTCGCACTTTGTATCAGGAGAATATAATGACCGAAGGGGTATCCCGAATTTCTGCCGGGAAATTTGAATTTTCTCAGTTTCCCGATTTTCGCACTTTGTATCAGGGGAATATAATGACCGAAGAGGTATCCTGAATTTCTGCCGGGAAATTTGAATTTTCTCAGTTTCCCGATTTTCGCACTTTGTATCAGGGGAATATAATGACCGAAGAGGTATCCTGAATTTCTGCCGGGAAATTTAAATTTTCTCAGTTTCCCGATTTTCGCACTTTGTATCAGGAGAATATAATGACCGAAGAGGTATCCCGAATTTCTGGTGGGAAATTTAAGTTTTCTCAGTTTCCCGATTTTCGCACTTTGTATCAGGAGAATATAATGACCGAAGGGGTATCCCGAATTTCTGCCGGGAAATTTGAATTTTCTCAGTTTCCCGATTTTCGCACTTTGTATCAGGGGAATATAATGACCGAAGAGGTATCCTGAATTTCTGCCGGGAAATTTGAATTTTCTCAGTTTCCCGATTTTCGCACTTTGTATCAGGGGAATATAATGACCGAAGAGGTATCCCGAATTTCTGCCGGCAAATTTAAATTTTCTCAGTTTCCCGATTTTCGCACTTTGTATCAGGAGAATATAATGACCGAAGAGGTATCCCGAATTTCTGCCGGGAAATTTGAATTTTCTCAGTTTCCCGATTTTCGCACTTTGTATCAGGGGAATATAATGACCGAAGAGGTATCCTGAATTTCTGCCGGGAAATTTAAATTTTCTCAGTTTCCCGATTTTCGCACTTTATATCAGGAGAATATAATGACCGAAGAGGTATCCCGAATTTCTGCCGGGAAATTTGAATTTTCTCAGTTTCCCGATTTTCGCACTTTGTATCAGGGGAATATAATGACCGAAGAGGTATCCCGAATTTCTGCCGGGAAATTTGAATTTTCTCAGTTTCCCGATTTTCGCACTTTGTATCAGGGGAATATAATGACCGAAGAGGTATCCCGAATTTCTGCCGGGAAATTTAAATTTTCTCAGTTTCCCGATTTTCGCACTTTGTATCAGGAGAATATAATGACCGAAGAGGTATCCTGAATTTCTGCCGGGAAATTTAAATTTTCTCAGTTTCCCGATTTTCGCACTTTGTATCAGGGGAATATAATGACCGAAGAGGTATCCCGAATTTCTGGTGGGAAATTTAAGTTTTCTCAGTTTCCCGATTTTCGCACTTTGTATCAGGAGAATATAATGACCGAAGGGGTATCCCGAATTTCTGCCGGGAAATTTGAATTTTCTCAGTTTCCCGATTTTCGCACTTTGTATCAGGGGAATATAATGACCGAAGAGGTATCCTGAATTTCTGCCGGGAAATTTGAATTTTCTCAGTTTCCCGATTTTCGCACTTTGTATCAGGGGAATATAATGACCGAAGAGGTATCCTGAATTTCTGCCGGGAAATTTAAATTTTCTCAGTTTCCCGATTTTCGCACTTTGTATCAGGAGAATATAATGACCGAAGAGGTATCCCGAATTTCTGGTGGGAAATTTAAGTTTTCTCAGTTTCCCGATTTTCGCACTTTGTATCAGGAGAATATAATGACCGAAGGGGTATCCCGAATTTCTGCCGGGAAATTTGAATTTTCTCAGTTTCCCGATTTTCGCACTTTGTATCAGGGGAATATAATGACCGAAGAGGTATCCTGAATTTCTGCCGGGAAATTTGAATTTTCTCAGTTTCCCGATTTTCGCACTTTGTATCAGGGGAATATAATGACCGAAGAGGTATCCCGAATTTCTGCCGGCAAATTTAAATTTTCTCAGTTTCCCGATTTTCGCACTTTGTATCAGGAGAATATAATGACCGAAGAGGTATCCCGAATTTCTGCCGGGAAATTTGAATTTTCTCAGTTTCCCGATTTTCGCACTTTGTATCAGGGGAATATAATGACCGAAGAGGTATCCTGAATTTCTGCCGGGAAATTTAAATTTTCTCAGTTTCCCGATTTTCGCACTTTATATCAGGAGAATATAATGACCGAAGAGGTATCCCGAATTTCTGCCGGGAAATTTGAATTTTCTCAGTTTCCCGATTTTCGCACTTTGTATCAGGGGAATATAATGACCGAAGAGGTATCCCGAATTTCTGCCGGGAAATTTGAATTTTCTCAGTTTCCCGATTTTCGCACTTTGTATCAGGGGAATATAATGACCGAAGAGGTATCCTGAATTTCTGCCGGCAAATTTAAATTTTCTCAGTTTCCCGATTTTCGCACTTTGTATCAGGAGAATATAATGACCGAAGAGGTATCCCGAATTTCTGCCGGGAAATTTGAATTTTCTCAGTTTCCCGATTTTCGCACTTTGTATCAGGGGAATATAATGACCGAAGAGGTATCCTGAATTTCTGCCGGGAAATTTAAATTTTCTCAGTTTCCCGATTTTCGCACTTTGTATCAGGAGAATATAATGACCGAAGAGGTGTCCCGAATTTCTGGTGGGAAATTTAAGTTTTCTCAGTTTCCCGATTTTTGCACTTTGTATCAGGAGAATATAATCAGCGAAGAGGTAGCACGAAATTCTGGCGAGAAACTTTGAAATTCCAATTCTGGGTTTTCGCACTTTGTATCAGGAGAATATAATCATCAAAGAGGTAGCACGAAATTCCGGCGGGAAACTTAAAAATTCCGAATTTTTCTGTTTCGGAATCTCGCTTTCTCCAATTTGATATCAGAAAAATATAAGGAGAATATAAGATAAGGAGAATATAAGATAGGAGAATATAAGATAAGGAGAATATAAGGAGAATATAAGGAGAATATAAGAATAGAGGTGGTATAAGTAAGAGAAAACTTAACTTGCATTCAAATCTATTTTTATTTTATTTCATAATATACAATATATTTTACAATATATAACTATAATAATAGATATATAATATAATAATATAATGTGCAGAATATGTACGATATACAATATAATACGATACAACTCAGTGCAATATAAAATATGATGTATAGTACATTATATTACGGTAGATAACTAATTTTTATTTGCTATTGTTAAACACACTTGAAATACGCATGAAGTTGTAGCGTGCACACATTTCTTGGTTTAGTTGTTTTTCCCAGTGGGTGTGCTGTGTTGACAGAAGAGTGCGCCCCCACATTTTTAAGCGCGAGCTCCTGGTAAACTGTGCGGACGCTAAGATCAGGAAGGTAGCTCTGCATCAGGGCCTAATTGGTACTTAATTCCGATGCGGTTCCCGTTTTGACCTTTTGCGCTGTGGTGCCAGCTAAATAGAAGTTAAAAATTCACCTGAACCTCTATGCCGGCGATTGCGCTCGCCGCGGAATATCCATGGAGGTCCGTAAATATCAAGTTACGAGCGTGTAAAGACCGTGATTCCTCGTGGGATTATTCATTATTAGCGAGCGGCGGGCGCGGCAATGCCGGTTTGTGTCCCGCAACGAAACACCGGCAAAACCGCGTCGACTTTATACGCGCAGGCTGGCTTTCCTACATTTTCACATTCGGCTATGCGCACCGAGTCGAATAAGTAACGACGTAAAACGCCGCGCGTTACGTGCAACTTCGAATATGTTCCACGCACACGATCGCATCAGCGACGAGTTAAGAACAACACCATCCGAAAACGCACTGCGACTTCACGAGGGGGGGCTCGGAAGGAAAATCTAAAGGAAGAAATCGCTCTTTCTCCGTAATGTTGTTTCTGCACGTTTCCCGGTAAATTGCGAGCGCGCATCTGCGAGTCACTTCGGCGAGATGAAATTTATACCGCGACACCGCGCTGAACGAAATTTTATCCGACGAGTGTAACGTTATAGATGTAACGAAACCGCCGCGCGACCTTGTTACTCGGAAAGATCGATTCTCCGCGGCAGTGTGACGCGCCACCCTTAAAGTCGCGAAATAATGTTTCTCTCTTGTCTTCTTTCTGTTTCAAGTTGTCTCTCTCTCTCTCTCTCTCTCTCTCTCTCGGGCGCGCGCGCGTGCGTTTTCGGCACTGTACGTTAACGAGAAATAACGATCGGCGCGATATGAGCGCTAACGGCACGGGAAATAGCGCGCATCCGTCATTCCGAGTATCTCTCTTTCGTAAGCGATTGTTGCAATTCCTGGCTGCAGCGGGAATAGCATCCTTAGATTTCGGCGAAACAATTCGCATAGGATTCCACGCAATAGGAACTCTCGGATTGCCGCAGTCCGCCCCGGGTCGGTCCGTAAACTTCGCGCTTGCGGGGAAATAAAGACCGCAGATATCTCGCGTGGGAATCGTTCGTTATTAGCCGGCAGGCAATAAGTTTCCCTTATTGCCGCGTAAACGATGCACTCGGTGGCTGCGCGGCGCAGCACGGCGCTGCCGCAAAGGGAGAGTTTAAGGGCAGCCGCTCGAAAAGAGCGTGGTAAAAACGAGCGTGCGAGGGTGGCTAGAGTGGAGAAGAACGAAAGAGAAAGAGAGAAAGAGAGAGAGAGAGAGAGAGAGAGAGAGAGAGGGAAGAAGGTGAGGAGAGAGCGATTGGAGAGGAGGAGGGTAGACGTAGGTAGGTAATATACAGACACCATTTTTAAAGTTAAGCATCACCACGCAACGCGATTTAAATGGAGATGGACGAGGTCCCATTCGCGGAGGTGGACCGAATCGGATGCGTCGTTCTCTCTATTTTCTTCGTGTCCCGTTCTATTCCGCTCGCCTCGTCGTCTAACTCGGACCGACTCGGGTCTAATACCTGCTGCCGGGACCGATTTAATTCCGCTTGCCTCCTTTCTCGTCTCCTTTATTTCCAACGGAGACACATTGGTCGCGATTACGACTTCGCTATGTATCGCTACGTATTATTAATCGACCGGCTCATAATAAATGTATCCATCCTTCGTTCGCTTGCCCCCCCTGCACTCCTCTCTTTCTTTCTCTCTCTCTCTCTCTCTCTCTCTCTCTCTCTCTCTCTCTCTCTCTCTTGCTCGCTCGCTCTTGCTCCTTTTTTATCCGCTTTGTCCTATCGTGATATATTCGCTCCCGTTTCACAGAATCCCGTTCTCCCGATCTGACTATTTCTCATCCAGCTCGAGTCTCGTACACCCTCGGAAGACAGCAATGGCTCTCCGCTCGCTCGTAACAGCCCCCTACAGATCCGGTTCATGTAAAGCGTTTGCTCTTCTTCTCTCTCTCTCTCTCTCTCTCTCTCTCGAGTGATAGGGGAAGCCATTTTATGCAGGTATTTAAGAGACGGAGCGCGCTATCTCTCATCCCGTAGCCACTCGAATGGTTGAGGGTAGTAGGAAGAGGAAGAGGAGGAGGAGGAGGACAAGGAGGAGGAGGAGGAGGATGAGGAGGAGGAGAAAGAGGTATATCGTCCAAGTTGTTCGTCGCGATACAACGACGCGTTGTCGCGGCGAGTTGGGGATCCCCGTTGTTGTTCTTTGGGACTGCCGCGTCGGAATCACACGAGTCGCCGGGACGATCGGGATTTCTCGGCCGCCGCGCCGGCCGTGCGGTCCGGATAACGCTTCTCTCGTTTATCTCGCGCGATTCGCGCGTCCATTCAGCAACGACTGGACGCATCGCGCGATTAGTCGCCCGGCTGTGTGAAAATCACACGGCTTTTCCTAACGTCCCGCTCGGGCGCTTCGCGCGCGTGCACGATTCTCGAGTCGAGTCGCACGATTCGTCTTGATTATTCGTTCGTTCGTTCGTTCGTTCGTTCGTTCGTTTCGCTCTTTCTTCTTCTGCGCGATCGGCCAACTCGCTCGCCGATTGTGTCGCGTTACGTCACGTCACGTTACAGAACGCGAGCGCGAGCGTAATATCGAACGTATAATTGCATTACGCCGACTAACGGCGTGAAATTCGCGCGATACGGCGCACGCCTCATTATAGAGACGTTTGCGCGCCGCATACATGTTACGCGCGTATTCTATCGCGCAATCTTACTCGGCAAGTTGCTATAATTTCCCGCGCGACGTGCGACTGTATGCGCGTGCACGCACGGCTACGATATTATTGTACGAATGACAGAATGACGCGCACACGCCTGAATAAACGACCACCACGGCGGATGCCGATAGGGAACTCGGCCGGAGGGATCCCTTGTGCACGAGCAAAACCGACATTTGCAAACGCTTATTAATTAGTCATTCATCGGACTAATGGCGAACACGTTGCCCTTTGATACGCGCCGCTAATAATTACACACAATTAGATACTATTAAGGGACAATGCGTATGCACCTTTATGTGCACTTCGTATGTACCGCTCCCTTCCTCAGCCCCTCCCTCGCCTCGGATCGGACGATGCGCGCATTATCCTTTGACTCCGTAAATTTACTATGCCTGCACGATATAATAATATCGCGGCCTTTATCTTGCAGCGTGCGCGCGCGCGCGTTGCCACGAAGCGGCGCTTGTTTCGATATTCGTTCGTAATGTCAGCCCTCGCCGGGGGATAATTACGCGAGATACTTAGGTGTTATCCTAGCGCCGTGCTGGCCCTCGCAAACACTTCTCAGTCTTTAATCCAGCAGGAGAATCAACCAGAGAAACGCGCCGCCGCCAGGCCTCGCGCTCGCGCGCATCTGTCACGCGGTCGAAGTCCAATACAACCTTCGTCGTCGTCGTCGTCGTCATCGTCGCGCGCGCGCGCGCGCGCGTACACGACCGACGCTAACGCGATTCGATCTATTGCGCGCGCGATTACACGTTTATCGTCCATAAACGCCTGATAGGATCCAATCTTTCGATGTCGTGTCTGTTTTGCGATCTCGCCGCCCCGCCCCGCCATCAGCGCACCCGCGATCCCCTACGATTCGTCCTCACGCGATCCGGGGAGCGCGAGCGCGGTTTTTCGCGAGGAACGTCTGAGCTTTAAGTTTGTTATGCGGCTGAAAACATCGTGATGGGACCTCACGGAGGCGTCGTAATTAAGCGAGCGCTCTCTCGACAGCCTTATCGCATTAAAATGCACTCTGCGCTCTTAGCGGAGTCGGTGGTCTCATAAGTATCGGGTTGTTCGGGAAAGAAAATTTCGGTTTTCTCAGATAGATGGTGTTGGTTGTCTTTTCAAGCAGCTAACTTCATCCTAAAGCAGAAAATCATTTTACATTTTTACAACGCACATTTCAAGCTTCGATTTGGAAAACGGTTGTTTTGGAGTCTGTCAGGTTGTTTTTGTTTGGCGTCGCATCAAAAATGGAAAACCAACGAGTGAGTATTTTCGTTACATTTTGTTTCTTTTATTATAAAGGCAAAAAATGCAGCGCAAGCAAGGAAAAAATTGTGTGCCGTGTACGGAGAGGATGTGCTGACTGAACGCGCCGGTGTCAGAATTGGTTTTCGAAATTTCGTTCTGGGAATTTCGACCTCAAAGATACAAAGAACACGTTCCTCTTTATGTTTCATCATGACAACGCCAAACCTCACGCCAAATTTAATGACTCACCAGAAGCTGTTAGGATAGGATCTGCTACCACATCCACCATATTTACCTGATCTGGCACCATCCCCGATTATCACTTGTTTCGATCACTGCAAAATTCTTTGGATGGTAAAAATTTCGACTCAAATGAAGGTGTCAAAAACCACTTATTATTAATCCAGTTTTTTGCCAATAAGGACGAGAAGTTCTACGAGCGTGGAATCGTGTTATTACTTCAAAGATGGCAAAAAGTGTTAGAACAAAATGGTCAATATTTAACGGAATAATTTCTTTATATTTAACGGAATAATTTTTTTTCTTTCTATTAAAAATACCGTCTTCCATTTTCATGAAAGAAACCGAAATTACTTTCCGAATAACCCAATAATTGGCGGAATCTTGGTATCTCTGTCCAAAGTTTTGTACAAATTGCATGGAAGGATTAGTTACGACGTGGCGGAGGCTCCTAAATTCGGATCGTCAATACATTTTGGATCACGCTTGAATGTTTCTTTTGATTTGACACAGGAAAGAGAGGCAGTAAAAATTTCAATTTTACTTTCAGTAAGAATTCGTCGGACCGCGCGCGTACGTTCACCGGCTCGAGGGACGAGTCTCTGCTCGCTCGAAGGAGCGACAATTCGGCAAACCTCGCTCTTCATTTCCGAATGAAGATATTCACTCGGAACTACATATACGAGCGAAGAGTCGGCCGGCCTCAAACGACAGCTCGGCTGTCGCTCTACTTTTCGAGAATCCTACTCGACGACAAATTCAGAGAGCATCGATAAGAGAGATATGGCTGGCTAAAAATCCGACAAACTTTCGCGAGTTGACTCCCGTCAATTCGGCAATCGCATGGTTACTCATGAGACGGCAACAGTAAACGCGTCGCAAGTACGACTCCCACGCGACCGATTACTTGGCAAGTTTCGCAGCTTCGTGTTCTTTGCGTCCTCGCGTGTGTCCTCACGTGCCGGCCGCGTTGTTTCCTCACGATCCGACGAGCAGGGAGGGCGCGAGGAAGAGATCCGCAATCAGAACGATCTCTGTGTGTCAACCAAGCGACGCACGACGACCGGGCGGCGGCGGCGGCGGCGGCGGCGGCGGCGGCGGCGGCGGCAGTCGTCGGCCCGCAAGCGCCAGACCGCAGCACTGTCAACGTGCGTAATTAATCCGCATTTCAGCAGGGACCGGCGCGCGCGCCCGACAGCGCAGCCTAAGATTTACCGCAATCCAATTTTACACCTGTCCGTCAGAGGCCGCGACCTCGACGTCGCGCATTTCGCGTAATGAAACCGGCGCCGCTGGTTTGATAATTATCAACGTACACGCGCATAACTTATCTACGTAGCTAGTCTAGCTACCTACCGACCTACCTGCCAACTTCATCGTCTCTGGCGGAGGTGGCATAGAGGGAGAGAGGGAGGGGGAGGAGAGAGAGAGAGAGTCTCGAGTCTCGTCGATTTCGATGCAGGGGAGCGAGCAAGCAGCGCGTCTTTGATATGCCGGCCGTGGACGACTACGAGATGGACTCGAAATCGAGTTGGACGTTCTGGGTAATCGCGCGTGGCCTGAATTCTAATGAAATCCCCGCGATTACCGATCGGCAGCCGTTACGGCAAGAGTCGCGTCTTGAGAGACCTGTGTGTGTATGTGTGTGTGTGTGTGTGTTTTCCCGCGTGAGACGATTCGCGATGACACGAGGAGCGCCGCGCTGCACGGAAGATCTCTCGCTGGTACGCTGCTGCTCGTCCGATGCTCGTTCTCGCCGGTCTGGATGAACGATTGCGCGATAGAAAGGGAAGCGCTCAATTTCGTATGTAGAGGAAGAGAGTGAGAGAGGGGAGAGGGAGAGATTACAGCAGGAGAATCTCGCAAGAGTCGAGCGTCTTGATGAGAGCGGCGCGCTCTCTCGCGCTACATTTTCACTTTTACGCGACCCTCTCTCTCTCTCTCTCTCTTCTTTTTTTACGTCGACGACAACGTCCAGGTTGACGTCCAGGTCGTAGAAATTGCTCTCGCCGTTGTCGTAACGGCGAGAGCAATTTCTACGTGAGCGCAATGTAAACGTTATGCTCGCGTCTTACGCGACGTTGAAATCTAAACTTTACGTACGCGCAGCTACGTAGATACGTACGTACGCGGCCACGATATATGAGACGTTAACGACTTTCATCTTCCGCCTGTAACAAGCTTTACATCTACGCGCACGACGGCATATGTTACCGTCGGCCGTCGACTCAAAGCCGCTCGCTCAGCGAGCGAGCGGTCGAGCAGCGAGTGGCCACGCGCGCGCGCGTTTAATGCCGCACGAAGGCCGGCAATTTCGCGCGAACATGCGCGCGTTCTTCGTGAACGTACGCGATGCTACGTACGCGCAATTTTGGAATATTCGCTCCCTTAAACCGCGTTACGCGCCCAGACGTATCCTTTGGATCGCGTTTTAACGCGTTTGCCACCGCCGCGCCGCGGTCCCGGGATTGTGATGTCGACGTCGTTCTCATTGAATATTTCCGCGTTAGTGCAGCTGACTGCGCGCTTAGATGTTGCAGTTACAGTCAACGGAGCAGACACAGAGAGAGAGAGAGAGAGAGAGATAGAGGGTGGGGAGAGGGAGAGCGCCTGCGAGAATACGAGAAACGTGTGCTCGATTTCGGAGAAATGCCCGCTTATTTACCGAGTCGCTTTCGGACGGATTTCCGACTGCCGTCGGGCTGCATTTTTACTCTTATCGGCCTCCGTTAGTTGCGTCACGCGTACACGGTATGCAGGTGCGTGCGTGCGTGCGTGCGCTTCCGTCCGGTGAAACCTGCGCTCGCGGCCGGATAACGCCGAGATCGAAACGCGGCTCTGTCTATCTCGCGCGAATGTATTTTCCGTTCTCTTAAAACGGGTAAGCGCCCGATGGATTTGCCAGCGGAGCCAATAGGAAATATAAAGCTCCGCGCGTTCGGTGCAATCGAATCGGTCATTCTAAAAGGGAAACGACGCCATCGTGAGAAGAAAGTTCCTCGGGAATAAAGCGAGGCCAGAGAGCTCTCGGAATCTCTGAATTACCGGCCTCTTCGTTTCGCGAAGATTGTTACGAGCGCGATGCAGTTTGAATATCCCCGGTTGCCGTGTCGCTACTGCTGCTTTTGCTTCTTCTTATTCCTCTTCCCCTTCTTTCTCTTCTTCCGCCGCCGCTTCTCCCTCGGAGATACCGCGGACGAGAAAATAAATTTTCACCACTTACTCGGCGGAAAGGAGTGTCGGTGTTTCGCGACGTGTTCTTCCCTCGACGACTGACTCGATTACGCGGGAACACCGCAACAGGGGGAGTGACGAAAATCCCCCTCGCCCATCCTTCTATTTCGATAATTCGATTTAAGAGATCGTGATCCTATCGTCGCGCCGATGAATAATTAATCCTATCACGGATACAGCGGCTAGCACGCACAGATTTCAGGACTTCCGCATGGAACGGGAGACGAATTACGAGGCTTTCCGTGAGAGCTCAAGCCGACCGGCCGGCGAGGGGCAGGCAGGGGGATGAATAACGCGATCTGCGCGCGGTACATCGAACGTTTGAAAGCCGGCATAAATTTCTATGGGAAGTCGCATACGCGCACGCGCGCGACGGGGGTGTCGGATTCCCACGAGGCGGCTTAATTCCCGAAGCGCTCACGCGCGCCATTGCCGGACAATCCGCGATCTTTATATCGCGCCGATATTTCGCGCGCTCCCGCCTCGGCCTGCAGCTGCGCCGGCAATGCTGCCGCACCCCCGAAATTATCGCCGCGCTAGCCGACGACGAGGACTCTCCCACCCAAGGCCGCCGCGATACTTACGACGTCGTATAACTCGTGCGATCGGCGCCACGATTTTATTACTCGCGCGACGCCCGTCGCGAGGAGCGTCGCTTGCGAGAGCTTCAGGTGCAGCAGGATGGGAATCAACGACGACGACGACCTTGGTCGTATTCCGGACCCATGGCGACCGCTAAGTACGCGTCTGTCATTCTCAGGCTGAAACAATGTTGTACGCGACGTTCGTGTGGGAAAATCGAAACTTGCAACCAGAAGGACGTACTCAGCGTTCACCATGTGCCCTTGGTCGATCACTCGAGCGCGAACCGTTCCTCGTTCCTCGTTCGCGTGGAAACACCTCGAGGCTATTTTATTTGCTTCCTCGTACTTTTTCTCTTCTTCATGACATCGCGGCAAATGCAATCGCAATTAACGAAGGCTTTGGGCTTTCTTTGCCTCCATTTCTCCCATTTCGATCTCGCCTTGCGAACTCGTTTTATGACGCTTGACGCGGTTGAATAATATTGCGCCGGCGGAAGATGCGCTTTTCAATTTTCCGAGAGCGACGGTCCGCAAACGAAGAGAGAGAGCGCGATAGAAGCAATTGATCGGACACTGCCGAGCGATCGCGCGTCACGGCGCCGACGGTCGGCTGAATATCAGAAACTTTCTCTCGCCGAGCGACGTCCGAATTCTCACGGATTTATCGTCTACGTCCGTTTTCACACCCATGAGGAATTTAACGCGCCATTATCATCGCTACGACGGCGACGGGTATAACGACGGTCCGGCAGTCAATTGGCGGCGACGAATGAAACGCGCCGCGATGAAATCCGTAGGTGGACAACGCTCATGGAGACGGAAAGCGGACGTTGACAATTTTCGCCACGTTCAATCGCGAAATTTTACTCCTCGCTGGCGCGAGACCCGTCGTCGCGGAAAGAGGCAGGAGAGAGAGAGAGGAAAAAAGAGAGCGCGTCGTCGTTGGAAATGAAGCCGCGGTGCGGTGGAATTTAAACGCGAGCGGATCTCGAAGGGTTGGTTTACGAAGGTGGATCTTTGCCCGGAGGGAATGACGCTGAAAAACAGGGCGCTGGCGCGAAAGCGAAAGAATAAACGGGAAATGTCGCGCACATTGCGGGGCGCAGCAATGCTAACCGGCGCGGTTACCGCGGGCGGCGACGATCTTTTACGTCGTCTCGTAGTTTACAGGAAACAAGGAACGCACTAAAACGCTTTACGAGCGGCGCATACAAGCCGGCCGGCCGCCGAACAATCCGGCGGGGCGGCCGCAATTACAAGGACGGCGCTGGGAGGCGCGCCGCTCGTGAAAGCCGCGCCCGACGCAATCGTAGTTCTAACGAATTACGCGCGCCGTGAATCGCCCTCGCCGATGGCAGCGTTAACGCCGCTGGAAATCGCGTCGTCGGCCGTTGGAATCGCTAATATATCTTTCGTGTCTTGCATGTCGAGGAGGCGCGCGCGACGACGCAGTGCCTAAAGCGCGGAACGCCTTGGGCAACGACGACCGCGACGTCGCCGGTGATAATCGCGCTGCTCGTGGAAACAAGCGAATTCTAGCTACGGAAAATTCTCGGGATTACTCACGCGTAACAGCGAGCACGACGCAGTGGATGCAATTTGTGCCACATCTGCTTCCTCCTCGTCAGAGGAACACTGCAAACCCGAGTTGTGTTATTTTGGCACGTATAAGCTGAAGCTTTCTTCACGCGTTTCTTGTCGTCTGAAATCACGTCATTTGATGATTCATCTCGATATCACTTGACGCGTTTAAACGCGTTAAACGACATGCTTTAAGACGACAAGATAGATGCGCGTAAAGGAAGCTTCAGCTTATACGCGTCCAAATAACACACTCGGGTTTGCAGTTTCTCGGACGAATCTCTCTTGATCTTTTCCCGCGTATTGTCCTCCCGTCGCGCGCGAGTCCCTGGAAAATTCCGCGATACTTGTTGCGGTGCTCTCGCAAACGGAGACGATTCGCCGATGATAGTTGACACGCCGTTCCAGAGTTGAGATGAATGCCAGCTCGGACTTTCCCGGACTAATCTATTTTCACGTTTCTTCGCGCGTTACTTCGATCTTTCGCCGCTGCTCGAACACTTTCTCGCCATTCTCCGTTGAAGTTACCGCGATACTCACGAGTGGAGATAATTAATGAACAGCGGCCGATAATACTCGAGGCAGACGCGAAGTGAAATTTTTCAGACGTATTTTCGACCTCGACTCGCGTATTCCGACGCGAGTTTGCGTAAAAAATATGCGAAAATTAGGATTTGGAGCACAGTAGAAACACTCTCATTCGTTGTATACTCGAACATTGTTAGTTCTTTCATTAATGACATGAACTTTAGACATTTCCCGTGGAAAAAACTTTCCACGAGCGTTCGTGCGGGCATGAGAACTAAAACTATTTCCCTCCCCGCTCCCCCCGCAGTAAAAAAAAGTACACCTCTGTAATTTAGGTCAGTTTCTAATATGCGCTTTAAAAAAATCTACCGGGCATTATCGCGCTCTGTCGATAATCGATTTTCCAGCAAAGAACAAAAAAAAAGTGTGTATATCGTATAAAGCTGTCTAATTAGCATTCGGCTCCTTTAACAGACACCCGCCTCCTTTAACAGAAACAGCGAACGCGCGCGGGAGCGAATTACAGCGGCGAAATTGTATATCTCACGCCTCTCCGTCCCTCCCCCTCGCCCCTCCGCTTTCATCTTCCTCTTTGCTACCGCCGGATTTTCTAGTGCCGCGCGCGCGCGCGCGCGCGCGCTCGATTACAGCCACGGGTTTTAATTTGCGAGGACAAATTTCGACAAAAGGCGTCGGTCCGCTCTCTCGGCGATCGCCGTTCCCGATATCGACACGGACGACCATTAAACTCGTTCGCCTGGTCGCTTTCGTGCAACCAAGAAGTCCATACGCGGTATGATGGTCGGCGGCGGTACCGGCGGGCGGGTGGGCGGGCGAGCGGTGAGGGGAGGAGAGGAGGGGGGGGGCTTGATTTCGAGAGACCGCAGCCGGCCGGAGGTTCCGCAGGCATTATGTGATTCGAATCTCGGTATTATTCTATAATCTATTCCGCGGGGATGATAGTGTTGGCGATGGCGGTTAGGCTCGGTTGCATGCCGACCGTGGCTCGTTCGAGCTGCACGCCAATGCCCACCCACCGTCAATAAGCACCCTCTTGCACGCGTTTATGCACGCGTGTGCGCGTGTGCGAGTGAATCTCTCCCGCGCGAACTCACGTGTATCGCACAGTGCACACGCACACACGAGCGCGCACGTACACGAGCATGCGTTACGGTGTAAGCTCACCTGATATGCAGTTTCTATATAGCAGCCGGGTACACATTGTAAGCTTCTTGATTATGGTTGCGCCTGACGCTGCTGGAGCGCGAGGGCTGTCCGATCGTTGTTACCGCTTATTTGCTGCATAATGCTGAAGGCGTCTCGTCGGGGTGAGGAAGAAAGAGAGCGAGAGCGAGAGCGAGAGAGAGAGAGAGAGAGAGAGAGAGAGAAGAGACGAGAAAAAGAAGAGAAGACCGACCGCCGCGCCGCGGGAAAGAGGATAAAAGAGCGAAACGCCGGGCGAGATAACGACGAAGACGTGAGGATACGTTGATTTATGGAATTTGTAAGGGCCGCAGTAGGTTGAACGCGTAGTGTGTCTCGGGCAAGCAACCAACGAGCGAGCGAGCGAGTGAACCGACCAACAGATGGACGAACGGACGAACGGACGGACGGACGGACGGACGGACAAACCAAAGGCTCGATTAGGTCTCGATGCGATTAGGATCGCATTTCGTGCCTCTTTTTTACGTCTCGCGCATACACGTAACGAGCGCGATGAATATCGGCCGAGAGCGGTGCATTAATAAACTAAAATCGGTTTATCAAGCAATTAACCGCGTCGCGCGCGCGATACATCTACGATCGCGATATAGAAATTCAGCGTGATTTCCCGCGGCCGGACCGATCTACGTGCGCACGTGCGTGCGCGCGCGCGCGCGCGCTACGTCGATATATAATTGCCGTAGTCACGATTAATCAGATTTACGGATGTAAACAATAAATCTGATTGGATCGGGATAGCATTCGATTTCGTAGAGCGCCATGATAATGCTGTAACCCGCGCGAGCGTGGCGTGATCGCCGATCGGCCGGAAGTTATTGGCCGCGAACATCGCGGGAAATCGATTGACTCGCGCGCGTGCGCGCACGCACTTACACTTATACACACGGGCCGGCCTCGGCCGCCGAGGTCGCGTCAAAGAATCATAATCGCGCCAACGCCGAGAGAATGAGGATTCTCCGGCTGAATTCTCGGCGATGCGCACGGGGCAGTGGTAGCTTTCGACCTACAACCCCCGGGGCCACGGCCCGGGGCCGCGACCTCTGGACAGTTTCCACACGCCTCGTAATCCAGGGATGAAACCCCGAGATCCAACGACCTGGTTTCGTCGAAAGGATCTTCCTCCCCTCCCGAGCGCTCGACTTCCTGAGCGCTCCTGCTGAGCGCCGATCCCACCGTCGCCGTCGCCGGCGGCAGCCCCCGCTGCTGAACGGTTCAGCAGGTTTCGCGATTCCGCGAGGCGGAAATCCCGGCGACTTCAGGTCGCCTGGTGTGGTGGCTCGTCTCGTCGGATTTCGGAGGTCGCGCGAACGCGGGGCCGATCGTCCCGCCGAGGACGAAGAGGACGAAGCGGCGGCCGTTTGCGCGTGTCTAATTAATTGCCGACGGGAAGTATACGCGGCACGCATAGTAATCCGTGCTTTTCGCCGGCGCGGCGATTAATTAATTACGCGAGGAGAACCGCGCGATCCAGCCTCTAATTGGCTAGTCTTTCTTTCCCATTGCGCGCGGAAACTTTGAACGCGCCTCGAGATCGTCTTATCGCCTCGTTCGCTCTACGAATAATCACGGTATCCCCCTTCCATCGGCTTTCCTCGTATCCACCGATGTCATGATTATTCATGCGGATCTTGCATTAAAAAGAAGAAAAAAGAAAAAAGAGAAAAGAAAAAGGACAAAGAAGAAAAAGAGGCAGTGACGAGGAACGCGCGTTGTAACGTTGCGCCGCCGCCTGTCCTCGACGATATTCCGATCGGCACTCGATTATTTTATCGGCGCGCCGATGAGAATTCTTCACGCCTCGATTCGCGCGCAATTAATCGCGTTTTACTCGACGTAATTACGCGCGAGCGCGACTAGCGGCAAATATAAGCCGCGAGCGCTCCATAATTTTGTGTAACCATAATCGATAAAAGAGCGAACTAATGCATGCATGCATATATATGTACATACATACATACATGCATACATTCATTTATATATATATATATATGTGTGTGTGTGTGTATACATATATACACACAAATACATGTATTGCGGGACGCGCAAGCCGGTCGAGGGATCGATCGCGGGACGGCAGCATCGACCTCGCCGCGAGCTTGACGTCAAAGGTTAATTCGTCAGCTTACGGAGCTGTCACTGAGCGGCCGAATCCTGCAACAACGCCCGCTCGCTTGATTCGCGCAATCCGGCGCACCTTGAGACGAAAACGTCGACGACTGTCCTCTGCGAATTATTGATGCCCGGATCTGAAGAAGCTAAATGTCGCGGGTCAAAGCAAAGGTCAAACTATTTCGATACCGCCGCTGCGGCTGTTTTATAAAGACGCATTTGTCCGCAACGTGGATGTTCGTCACTCTTACACAATCCGCGAAGTCGCTATAACGGAGTCTCATATCTTTTTCCCAATCTACGTGTAGCTGACGTATGCGAAGAAATATGTCGCTCAAAGACCATGAAAATCGCTTGGACTGCAACGCTTAAAAAGCTATCATGCGCAACGCTCGGCTAAGAGCAAAGCCGCGTAAAAAGCTCATAACTTGACGACCGCCGAAAACAGGCGGGAATAGTCCGTCCAATATCCGTTACTGTCAACATTTCGGTTAACTCAAACGGCTGGTTATCTCAACGGAGACGATCAGTCGCATCCGTCGTTTATAAACGCGACTCGTCAATTCCGATAGAATAACCAGTCGATTAAATCAACCGCAGCTGATGGTAGAAACGGGCATAAATTCTGCGGCGGCGGGCCGGGCCGACAGGGAGGAGCGATTTTTAGCCGCGTAGGTATTTAAGACGCGAGAAGAGTTGACCGTGCCGCCAGTTCGCCTTCGCCACGTAAGTGAAATCGCACGAGCCGATGCGCGATTCCTCCGTTAACATTGCGGTCCCGTTACGATCGTTAGCGCTCGGGATTACGCTCGCTCGACGCACGCGACGACGCAGCGTTCTCTCGCCGGGCTGAGCTGGCAATTAATCCGATTACTGTCGAACATAACGGCGGAACGAAGAATTACTGTAATCAGCAGGCTATTGATAATGACGCTCGCGAACGAGGCACGAACCCGACGCCGTCGGCGCCGGCAACATTCTCTCGCGATGAATACCGCGCGATTTATTGGCACGCACGCACGCACGCAGAAATTTGTCACGCTGCGGCGAAAGCGCGACGAAAGATATTGCCCGATTATGCGTTCGCGGGCGACACTGCAGAGTTCTCGACTCATGAGCGCAAAACGAATACGCGATTGTTCGCGATCGAATTTCATCGGGCACAAAAATACGCGAGGGCGTCCCGTCGATCTGATTCCCGGCCGAGTAGAGCCGAGCGCGCGTCGACCGGGTCCCAGTCAGGACGAAAGGACAAAGACCGGCGCGAACCTGCTGTCATTCGAGCGAGTCTTCTCCCCTCGTCGTTGTCGGGACTACGTGGACTCGTTTCCGGTGCGCGGCTATCGCGGAGTGAATTTAGCGCGAGCGTATCGAGCCAATTACTTGTCGCGAAAATTATCCGACTCCTGAAAGGCAGCTCGCTTTCTCTCTCTCTCTCTCTCTCTCTCTCTCTCTCTCTCTCTCGCTCGCTCGCTCGCTCTCTCTCTCCCTCTTTCGCGGGCGACTATTCGGCGCTCCATTTCCCTGAGCGCGAAAATACGAACGAATCCGCCGCCCCTCGTCGATCTCTTATTCCCGTCGAAGTTAAAACTCGGCTCGCTGTAAATCCCGACAGAGAGTAATAGAGAGACCGGTAAACTGCCATTGAGCAGCGGCGAAATTGAATTTGGGAAGATCAATGCCTCTTCCATGCTGATCTAAGGCTACCTCGACCTACCACCGTCGCTACCCCGGAGCGACTCCCTAAACGAGTTTGCCCATCGCGCGAGCAAGAGAAGGACGAGGAAGAAGCAGAGGCACGGACACGAGAAGAAGAAGATGAAGAGGGAGGAGGAGAAGAAGGAGGAGGAGCGAGACAGAAAGAAGAAGAAGTGGCTGTTAAGCACCCGGCCGGTCACTTCGCCGCGTGCCGCCGTCTTGCGGCGATACAAAGTGGACGAAGAAGGCAGCGGTTCGTCGCGTCGCGCAAACCTCGCCGAGTTCAAATATCTGATAACACGCAGAGATAGGCGGTGGGCGGTGGCGGCAGCGGCGCGTCGATGTAACGACGACGGAGAGGTGCGTTTCTACGCCGTTTGTGCGGCCTCCTGTATATCCGACGTCGAGCAAGGAGAGGGAGGGAGAGATCGTGAGAGCGAGAGAGAGAGAGAGGCGAGGGGTGGTGAGCTGGGTTGCGAACGCGCGAGGGTTGCTTTCCGCCGTGGGCATAGCTCGCATACCGGACCTTCCTCGCGTGGTATGTTATAATTAGTGCTCCTGCTTCTGCGCGAGAATCCGCTCTCGCTCGCGCACCCACGCCCGCACGCAACATTGATATGTCCACGAGCTTCGGAATGTTTCTCTAATGAGATCGCCCCGATAAACAACGGGTTAAGTGCTCATCGCGGCCGACGGAAAGCGGGCGCAATCCAAGGGAGGCTGCTCGTCGCCGTCGTTCCGCCGCGTGAAATCGCGTAATCGCGAGACACTTTTCCTCCAGTGAGTCTCCGAACTCGGATACGAGATCCGTGAGAAAAAATTGTCTTCCGAGGATTGTCGGGAAGCAGATTCTCCTAGAGGATGCTATCGTTGAGGAAGACATTGAAATAAAAAGAAAAGAAAAAAAAAACATGTCGCGGTTACTCTGTCACCGACGTGACGTCACCAGTCCACTCGGACGGAGCAGGTTCCGTTTGCGCGAGGCTGAGATCGGCCGAAGATTTACAAGACGCGCGACTGCAGCTTGTCGTTTTACGTAAGGAGGAGCGGCTTTCAATCACCTCTCATTGCGGCTTTTTCTCCTCGGCATTCTAACGTTTAATTACGTTTCATTACGGCCAAAAACGGCGAAAACGGCGCCGGCTCGGAGCAGCCGAGTACCCTCGACCTTGTCGAGTTCGCCGGCTGGTCAAGCGCGCGCGGTTCTGATGAGAAACTATCGCGTCTAATTCCAGCCGGTTTAAATTGGGCGCTCGTCTGCAGATGGATTATCGACATTAGCGCACGCCGCTATTCCAGGAGAAACTCGATATTTCGATCTCGGGGTCTGCGAATTCCGCTTACGATCCCTCCACGGTCTACTCGCTATCCGCTAATCTATTAATCGTCCCCTCATCTAGTTCATAATCCGTCCTCCGATTGCCTATTCGCCGAACTTGCACGACTCGCCGGCCAACTTTGCTCTCCTCCGTCAATGTCGTTCTTTCTCTCCTTGCCTGCGATTCCCCTCGACTCTTCGTTTCTCGGCTAGCCACATCATCATCTACCACGTCAGCCGTACACACGGTTTTGTATTTCGATGGTAACGTGGCGCTGCGGCGGTAACGGTGGTGATTGCCGGCGGCGAGAATTCACTCGGGCGCGTGAACATCTGCAGCGAGAATCAGCGGGGAATGTAAAAGCGGAATGCACAGCGCTGAATGTCACGGCTGAATTTTTCGACCCGCTAATTCCTCTCCCTCGATCGCATCATCGCTGTGCTCCCCCCGAGCCGAGCGCGATTCTGCCTGATTTTGGCTCGCGACTGAAAATCGACAGCCGTCCGCCGGATTTTTTTCCGAACGGCGAATATTACGCGAACGGCGACACGTCTATTCAGCAGTCATCGGGATGGTATCGTTCGCGGAAAATAAACGCATGCTCGCGCGAGAAAGCGGAGGAAAGAGGCGAGACCAAACTCACTGCTACCGTGTACCTCGACTCCACCCGCAATATACTTACATCGTGTATCTCGCGCATGCGAGCGGTGGGCATGTTTTACAACCCCGGTGCAAATAAAAGCGTCAGCGAACAGCACGTTTCCTCCACCCCTCTACATTTCTTTTTCTTTTTTTGAAAACGTGAGAACCTGAAACGTCGACAGGCGCGCGCTACCGCCTTGTTGTGACGTGCGTGGCGTCGCACCGATGTCGAAACGCCGCTCGATGCAAATGCGAGAAATTTCTCATTCGCGACAAGAATCGTCAAGAGGAGAAACTGAGAGACACCGATCGTTCGCGCCTCTCATCGTTCGCCCCCCTCCTCCTACCCCGGCTCGTGATTAAAAGCACGCGAGCCTTTGATCTCTGTTCGAGCGCGCCGAAAGAAACTTTAAACTTGCCGTAGTCCGTAGTCGGAATACCAATTATCACGCGCGTCTGAAATTTTCATATCTCCGATTCGCGGTTTTCCGCGGGTCTCGTCACGTATCTCTCCGCCGTCGTCACCATCCGCCATCGTCGTTCTCGGCTCGCGTGACTGAAACCGCGAGAGTCGCAGCGCCTAACTTTGAACTTGATCTATTAATAATCCGCGTGGAATTAATCGTGCCGCTCCGCGGGCGGCTTCACGCCCGTCGCAAATCCCGAGATCGATATCGTTCTTCATCTCGCCGCTGAAAAATCGTCAAGGTGCACGAAAGCGCACTGCCTCTATGAACGTGATGTGTGTGTGTGTGTGTGTGTGTGTGTGTGTATGTATTGCGAGTCGAGTCGCGAGACGGACTGAAAAAGTTTCTGTATTAGAGCCATTCACTCTCATTTGCCGCGACAAACGCCGTCGTCGCCATTAGACCACCACCCGCGGCGCCGCGCGCTGCCACCTCGTCGGAAACGCGGGAAACGAGCACGGCGAAGGGCCGCAATTGTAAGTCGTCCGGGCATACGAATAAGGTAAGACGCAGGAAAACGCGCCGTGCGCTCCGAAGCTCGCAAGCGCCGACGGCCGCGGCGGCGGCGGCTCTTTCTTCTATACCCTTCGCCATCGCCGCCACTTCCCTTCGCAATAATCGTTACGCGGATAGCCCGTGGAAACGGCGGCTGGGAGATGTAGATGGTACTAGTAAGATACATACACCGATACACCGAGGGGAAGGGGGAGGGGGAGCGCCCTCCCCAATTATGTTTCATCAAGACTTTAATTCGGTACTTTGAACACCGTAACGCAACGACCCGGAGCGAAATTGCTCGCGCCGAGTACCGACTTCCGGTGTCTTGGGGGAAGAGAGAAAGGGAGAGGAGGGAGAGGGAAAGGGAGCGTAGCAAGGAAATTAAATATCGCGACGAGTACGCTCTCCTTTTTAGCATGGATACGAATAACGCAGCGCATTGCGCCTCTTTTCTATTTTCAAAGGATGCGCTGTCGCGCGCGCGCGCGCCCCTCCTCGGCCGATCGATTGTTCTATCTCTGTCTTTCTCCCTGCCCAACTCCTACCTGCTCAACAGCCACTTCTCGTTGACGTTTGATCATCGAGTATTCTTCTCGAAGACGAGGCGAGAATAGCGAAGGGCAATCGCCCGAGTTGTCGCGTTCTCGCTTGGAGATCGCTTATTTGTTATTTATGCTCCTTTTATCTTGGCACTCCTCTCTCTCTCTCTCTCTCTCTCTCTCCCTCCCTCTCTTTCTCTCTTTCTTTTCTTGCTCACTTTTCTTTGGAGAACGAAAATTTACTCGGGCATTCAACGCAACGAATTTAGAAGAATATCAATGAAAATACGTCGGCTGGTATCGACTATTCTAATGCGCCAGCCGATGAGATTAAACGATTCGTCTCGCCTGAACGATATTTTTATCGCGTAACGCTCCGCGATAAAGCAAAAAATGTGCATAATGACGTTCGGTTTGATATTCCCGCGAGATTCCCGGCGTAACTATGTGCGGACGCGCGCGCGAACAGCGGAGAGTGTCTCCCCTCTCTCTCTCTCTCCCTCTCCCTCTCCCCCCTTCACCGCCGTTATCAATTATACGCCGATAAAGCTGCCAAACTGAATCTCGGAAACATCGGGCAGTTCCGACCACCATGCCAGCGCACACCACCACCCCTCATTCACCCCTTACGCTCGTCGATTGAAATTTATTGACACGCCATAATTACACGCCACGGAAGTTGATTGTGCCGCGTTCTGATTCTCATTAGGCGCGCGCGCGACACGTAGATATAGAGAGAGAGAGAGAGAGAGAGAGAGAGAGAGAGAGAGAGAGAGAGAGAGAGAGAGAGAGAGAGAGAGAGAGAGAGAGAAAGGGGAGAGTGATAGAACGAGCGCGCATTCAGGTATTGTCGCGACCTGTACGTGTCATTTAAATCGCGTTAGAATTGCAGCGACAGTCAAGGGGTGTCCCGGGACTCGGCGACTTCGAACATCACAGAGGAAAAACATCCGTTGCGGACGGTTTACCCGAGTCGAAATTTCAGCTCTACATTAATCCCGCAAATACCGTTGTACTTGAAAGACTAATGAGAAACTCGAGGCAAAAACTGTAAATGTTATTATCCTGCCTTGGTGCGCGGCACCAATATTTACACGAGTAATATTTACACGAGTCGTCCTCAACGAAGGACTAAGTCTAGAATTGTTTATTATTTAACATTCGATTACCTCGATACTCGACCCGTGCGCTTAATCCTTATTCTTAATTTTAACGAACAAACAGCTGTAGGTAGAATGTGTGTGGAAAAGAAATACTAAATAATTTAATATAAATTAATGGCTAATCTTATGACTAAAGGGATGCGGCATTGAAACGAGCAATTTTCTTTGCAATCTCTTTATTTTATCTTCTTCATCGGAATTGGGGGCTAGGATCAAAACAACAGGATCAGAATAACAGTTGGCGTTCAATAATGCTGCGCACCGATTGATATTTACGTTGGTTGTAACACGAAGAAACACGCAAAGCATAAAAACCTTAGCGGATTCAAGATGGGTACGTGAGAGCATTATTGAAATCACGAGTCAGCATTTGCGCAACTAGATTGCAAAGCTGATATTCGCAGTTGTAAATTATTCATCGTCTTCCGCATCGAGAGTTTGATTAATTACAGATTCCTACTCACGGGCCGTTATTCGGTCGTTTCGGTCAATATTTCTTATCGTGTGAAACAAGAGCGGAAGGAGAAGTGTACAAGTTGACCAATAATTAATTGAAAATTCACGCAGCTACAGTTATTTGTTGAATAACGAGTTACTCGGTAAGTCTGCCAACTTTTTAGACTCCGAGGCACCACGAGGCAGCCAGCCTGAATTTCGACTCGGTAATTTCGTCAAACGCTCGTTAAATTCGGCAACGTAACAAATGACTCGACCACATACCTGGAAATACACGACACGTCGCTGCGGTCCTCTGCACGTCTCAGCGTCCTTCGTCCTGGTCGCCCCCGATGTGCATTTCAGCTGCCTGCCGCTGCGGATGCTTCGTCGCGGTGCTAACACTGACACCGACACTCGCGTGCTTACCGTTCGATCGAAGGTACGCGTATTAACGGTCGCGAGGCGAGAGGGCGATTAAATATTGTAAAGACCGACGGGGGAATGGTAATTAACACACACCGACATATACGCTCCGCGGCTCACAGGCTGCGCGTCGCTCGCCGGCTCGAGACGTATTGTCCCAGCGGTCACGGACGAATTCCAAACGACCAACGCCAGCGAGAGCGCAGCAGAGTCACCTTTTACTGCGAGTCGCTAATTGTCGAAATATATTCCCCCTCCTGGTGAGGCTCAACCGGCTCTTGTAACCGGCGATGGCGCTAATGAAGCATTCGTGACGCCAAAAGACAATAGACTGTACAATGTCACATCTCGAAATTCCCCGCTGTGTGCTCTTTCAGCGAGATTCAATGGGGAATTCGCAATATGGAGTCAAAAGTCGACTCGTGACGAGGAGAAAGCGCGACGCGTGATTGTCCGCGTGAAGAAACTCGACGCAGCTGAAGATCAGCGCGAGTAAAATCACCTCGCGTTATCGTCGCGTTTGCTCCGGAGAACTCCGGCCACTTCACTTCAGGAGATTATTCTTTCAACCGGAGTGCACTTGGTAATTAACGACAAGCGATCGTTAATTATTAATGAGAGCGTCGAACGCGACGAGTGTTTTGCATACACACGCACACACACGTGCACGCGCGCGCGCGCGCGCGCGCGCGAAACGTAATTCGTCAGATCCCCGGCCGGATCCTTCAAAAGCGGCGGCTGGCGAGGAATGTCCGATTTCGCGGATCCGAAAGGGAGAAGAGGAGCACTCGCGGATATATCAGGGGGTCTCGTCGCGTTCCCGGCGGATATTTCCGCAGTATCGATTCGATGACTGCGGATCGAGAGCGACCGGAGAACACGCGGAGCACAGAACGTCGGGGGCGCGGGGACCTCGGGACGGCGGGGGGTTGCGTGTGCACGGGTGAAGTGGAAACGCTGTGTGAAGGCGGGGAAGCTCGGGCAGGGAAAAGTACGCTCTCCGGCGCGCCGGATATACGATACGATATACGTATGTATTCGTTACCGTGAACGGGTTAAGCGTTCCCGATCTCTATTTGCCTTTCGTCGGAAACACGCTGTTTGTCTTCAATCCGCGTGGATCGGAAAATATCGAGCCGCGCGCGCGCGCGCAGCCGGCTTAATAGCACACGCTGATCTACGCGCGTGCAGGACCCAAACGCGCATTTCAAAACACGCTTACGAGCGAACAGACGAGATGCCACGGGTGCAACGCGCGCGCGACCTGTTGTCGATAACGCGGTCGCGATTAATTAAGCGAACTCTCTCCGTCGCGTCATTAAAATTCTAACGACCACGCGGAGGAACGTATATGCGAACGTACCGCCTGCTGATTGTGAAACGCTCGAGCGTGTCGCGTGCTGGTGCAACGAACATGTTTGTGGAAGAAGGTGAAATTCTCCCATAATCGTCGCTTAAACACACGGCAGAGAGGAGAGAAAGAGAGTGAGAGAAAGAGAGAGAGAGAGAGAGAGAGACAAAGAGAGAGAAAGAGAGAGAGAGAGAGAGAGAGAGAGAGGAGATGGCGCAGGAGGTCTCTTCTCGTCGTGCCGTGTAATTTGAGGCGCGCTTATTTGTAAGGGAGAGCAGAGGAGACGTGGAACGAGGAAAGGAATTTTCGCCGGGCGACGCCGTCGGGACACACTACTCAACGAGCGGTGATGTACGTTTAATAAGGCGAGAGGGAGAACGAGAGAGAGAGAGAGAGAGAGAGAGAGAGAGAGAGAGAGAGAGAGAGAGGGGGGGGAGAGAGAGAGAGAGAGAGAGTCTCTCCCGGGTCGGATTCGCGGCGCGACGCGATGTCGTAATGGGAAGAAGAAGCGCGACAACCGGCTGCGGGGACGGCTCTACTACGTATTAGTCGCGAGGACCATAGATTCCCGGAGCGGTCGGAATTTTTCAGCGACAGCGACGGCATGGACGCGCGCGCGCGCCGTGCCGGCGGCAAAGGTCGGTTCTTCGTAAATCGAAACGCGAATTCCTTCGGGACGTTATTGGCCTATTTCGATGGTTGCGGCGAATCGCGTGTCGCGGGGCGCGCCCCGCATTGGCGGCTTTGATCAAATTCTCCGGCTGCTTCCGAGCTGCCGGATAAGGAGCGTTCGCGGCAGATCTTCCGCGGTCGCATGCGGCGAATGCGAGACTCGCGAGGAGATTTCGCGCGCGCGCGGGCCACCTCGTAGAGTTCGCCGCGAGATTGCCCGCGAGGCTCGTCTGATTTTGCGCCGGCTTCCTTTGCGTAATTTTCTAAATTTCCGTCTCTATTCCTGTTCCCCGGTTGTTCCGCGGCTTGTGTGCCGTGGAAATGTACAATCTCGTCGATCTCGCGGAGCCGCTCTATCGCGCCAGATTGCACGCAAATTTTGCACGCGATAATGAAAGAGGGTCGCAAACTCACGTGTACAGCGGTACTCCGGCCTCGTCCTTGAACCAGAAGACCATGTGCAGTGTGTCTTCGTCGGGAGGAGTTATGTCGCACGGTAATTCGGCGGCCTTGCCCTCGACCACGCTGACGTTCACCAGCGGAACTGCAAACAGATATTTCCATCGTTTAACGAGTCCTGAAGAAATAAATAGCAAAATAAAAAATAAAACAATGTCTACATTTATTTCGTCCTGAAGTCCTCTCCTTCAAATCACTCGCCGTCGATTCGCCGCATTCAGGTATGCAACTGAGGTCATAAACGCAGATAGACGCTCGTGTATGTGTGCGTGCGTGCGTGCGTGCGTGCGTGTGTGCGCGCGCGCGTGCTCTATTAAACACAACGCGATTACTCTGGCCCGAAACCGAGTGAGAGCTATATTAACAACGAGTCCCTGAGGAGCGCGAATTCCTTATTTATAGCAGCATACGCGCGCGTTCACGTGCCACAAACAACCCCTGGAGAGAGTCTCAGCATGTCTCGCGAGGAGGGCCGATAGCGAAATGCTCTAATCCCCGAGATCGGCACGGAAAGCGATAAGCACCACGCGGCCATCCCGGCCATGGGTCGAGTCGCGTCGCGTCGCTAGCATGAGAAGCGAATTTTACGGGGGACTTTTTTCCACATCGAGCGCTCCGAGCGGGCAACGCGATACGAACGGACACGCGTGTGTAAAGTCGAAACAGGCGCCGGGCTGCTCTCCGGCTCGATATCAGAAAATAGCCCGGCGAGTCGCGGCAATAGCGGACGGCCACGCGAGATCGGGCCACGATGGGATTAAGAGATTCGGCTTATGAAATTCCGCGGAAGCGGGATCCGGCATCGAGATCGGTCCGGCGGTGCGGTCTCGCGCGCGCGAATCTCGCCGGGGCCAGCCAGGGTTGAGTCTCGCCGGGGGTGCAATCCGACCGGAGCGATCCGAGTAAGTGGATAGCTCGTTGGTCAGAGCGGGACTGGAAGGGCAATTCCTTCGTAAATTTCCGGTAGGCTATTCCCAAGAAACGAGTTTCCATTCGATTCGGTCGGCTGCCTTCGTTTTCCTGCCGCAGTGACGAGCGCGCCGGAGGACCCGCCGGACGTGGAGTCCGGCTTCTCTATCCTCCTCGGCGGGGAGGCCAGCCGGCGAGGAAGGGGTGGTAGTGGTGGCGGTACTGTGAGTTCTCTGCGGCATCTATGCGCTTGTAGCCTCGAGTTTCCCAGCGACTTTTTGCGCCGTCGGGTGGTCCGAGAAAGAAAGCGACCGTGTTTCGCCCCGCTGCTTCCGATTCGTTGCCATGCGCGAGTCGCTCGTTCGCCGGCAACGGAGATCCCGCAGGATGAAGGGAGAGACGGGTGTCCTCGAGGAACGGAGGATGCCAGGAAGCGCGATGATTTGTCTCGTCGTTGATGGAACGAATTTTTGTTGCTCGCCGAATTTCTTCCAGCGGAATTCCACTGGACGAGCAGAATGACAGATCGAGCCCGACCTTTGAATTTTCACTCATACAGTAGGAATTCTTCCATCCAGGGTTGTCGAGCGAACGTGTTTTCCTTTCTTTTTTCTCTTACACGAAGCCAGGAGTGAGCGATGATTTTTATTCCACTCGTCTCGCGAGCCGCGTCGTGTTTGCCCGACGTTCGCAATAAGATCAGCGTTGCGAACTTTAGAGTAAAACGCAACGGATTCGTCCCGAGGTGTTTTTCTTAATGCGCGAGATGTCACGATATTATTTCTTATGAATGAAAAGCGCAATCGAACGAACACACCCGCGAGTATCCCCCCGCCGCCGTGTGGTATTTTTCCGTCGTTCCTTGACGAAGCCGGATTTCCGCGTGTGGCCGTGCGATTATACCGTGGCGGTGCAACGGAAAATGTTAAAACTAAATTATATCCCGCTGACAACGCGCGACGTCGCGTCAAACGTGTCAGAGAGATACCGTCGAATTGGCGAAATAGATCTTGTCAAAAACGTCGGATCCATGACGCCGAGTCGTGAGATATCTCCGCCGCAGCGTCAAATAAACGATACCGTGTCGCGACATATCACGTTTATGGGCGCGAAGGACACGTGCACGCGCGCGCGCGCGCGCGAGTTTACAGGGCTGGAAAAATCCGCCGGTTCAAGATGTCGGGACTAATTTCGCCGTCGCGTAGAGACGCGACCTTTTATTTGGGCGCGAGCGATAAATCTCTCCGGGTGCGCGCACCCGATCCAGCGCGTTACGTCTGACGTCTGACACGTCGGATGATATTGTTAAAATTCAACGAACACCGGGCCCGGCGCAATACACACGCGACATGTACTTCGTGTTGTCGCTCTCGGTACAAATTCGCCGACCGACGTGTCTCTCGCGCCGATATATCCAGCGCGTAAATATTATGAAATACACAAACACACACACACACACACACACACACGCGTGCGCGGCAAACCCCCTTTTTTATCTTTTACGGAGAAATAACAACGGCAAGGTAATACGGCGATATTTTCGCGTTTTTCGCGCCCGCCACCGCCCCTCCCCTTATTTGCCGTCAATAATCGATACGCGACGGGCATGTGACATTTATTACCTCAACCAGCGCGAGCGACCACCCCCAGCTCTCTCCCCCGCGGCCCCTCCGCCGGCTACCACCGCGACACAGCTCCTCCCGGAGCGAAGCTTACGGTGGAACTTTAAAGAAAGCTTATCAGCGCGAGCGCGAGGGACAAGTATAAAGATTAGCATAGGCTTAGTATTTATTGCATGCCTCCGGCTACAACGGCGAGCATAAATATTGTTTAAGGGCGACTCTTTATCATATAAACGCCCCGGCGGTAACGCTGCTCATTTGAATTCCTGCTTTTTCCACGGCATAAAATGGGCTTCGCCGACGCGCAACAAGCCGTTTACCTTCCCCGGGTTACCAGGATACGCCGTCGACTGACTACGGTGGTCTACAGCGACTACGACTACGACGACAGCGGCAAAGGCGAAGGAGACGACGACGGTGGCGGCGGGTAAACCGCTAGCAAGAAATGCAAGAAACCTACGTGGAATCGTTATAATCCCCCTTGAACGTCTCCGGCGCGTCGCGATCGCGCTTGGTTTTTTACACGCTGCCTAACGGCGCCGGTAATGCATCCGAATCACCAGATTGCGAACGGAGCAAACGGAGACGACACTCGCGAGAAGGGACTTTTCCGCCGGGGCGCTGGAGTTCCCATTCTACGCGCGTGCCTTGTTTGTCGTCTAGGCGGCCATATTTAATATCTTTGACCTGGGAGCGGCGAGGTGGGGGTTATAATCGCTGAAATGAATGATAAATCGGAGATGAAATCCCTGACTAATGACTTATCGTCGATACTGCAAAATCACGAGGCGAGTCGCGGATTGGGGGGGAGGGAGGGAGGGAGGGGGAAAGTCTGATTGAAAGCTTTAGAGAAGAGATACACTTCCGGTGAATACATTCTGTCTGGTGAAGCGCCTCTTCGATGATTTTTCGTCGATAACGATAACAGGCGCGCGCGATAACCGGGACAATTCCGGAAGACGAACGTTACGTCCGCTCGCCTCTTTTATTTGCCCGGCTTGCCTAATGACGCCGACACTATCGTGTCATTACGATAAAAGGAAAGGAGCCACGTAAGCGGCACGCGCGCGCACGCACACATCGCGAGCGTTATTTCGCTCCACCGTACGTACGTACGCACGCACGCACATGCGACAGCGGAAACCCGCGCGTTTGTCGCGCCGATCACATATTTATGTACGATTTCTAGGTCGGCGAGCACGAAAGCAACCGTCGATGGATCGTCAATCAGCCGCCGGCCGGACGCGTGTACGCGCGTGTAGTTTAAATACCAGAGGAGCCTTGAAAGCCGTTTCGATTAATGGAATTCCGCAACACGTCCGCAATTAACCCTCAAAGACCCGAGGCGCTGGTCGAAATGTCCAGCGGCGCGCTAATGGCGAACGATGGTCGTGTCGCATCCGAAACGCATTTAATGAATTCATTATCGATCCGAATCGGCATTCGGCGCCAGAGCGTTCCGAACATACGACGAAGTCGGGATGCAGTTTCGAGTTTGCGGAAATAGAACGGCGCGGCCGGTGCGCGTCGTAACGCTGATTGGACAAGTTTTTCCGCCGATTTGTGCCGCGCACCAAAGAAAATTTCTGTTTGCGCCGCCGATCGCGCGTGCAATTCGCCCGAACGCGCGGCTAAATTTCAGAAATGGCGAAGATAATTTCCACCGGAGACCGCGGAGAACCGAAAAGAAGAAGACCGAGAGAAGAGTAAAAAAGACGAGGAAGAGGAAGATGAAGGGGAAAGGGGCGGGGGGAGAATTTGGAAAATCGGAATACAGTGTTCGTATTCCATTCTCTCCGACGTTAAATTAAGAATGCCCAAAGTTTCGCAGTTCTACGCGGCGCGCACGCGGCGAAACGACAGCTCGCGCGAAAGCTACTCTCTCCTCCGCCCCTTCCCCCCGCCGCTCGTATCTATCCACCGTGTCGTGTCGTAAAAATGAGATTTCGACTCCCGAGCGCGGCCAATGATAACGCGCGGTGTGCTCGAGGAGCTTCCAGTCGATATTACGCGCGAGGAGAAGTACGGCGGTGTGAACGGATATGTCACGTTTAAAACGTAACGGACATGTGACGTCCGCCGGTGACGCGACGCGCGTTTTTTAACACGCTCAATTATACCGCAGCGCGCAACCCAACGACAGGTGTTCGGTTACATCGCCGTGACGTTGTCAGTCGCGCGTTCCTAGAATGATGTCTTCGTTAATAATTAACAACGCCCGCTCGGCAGCTTCGCGGGCGTAATTACAGAGCGAGAGGGCGGGCGGCCGCGTACCGCGTCGAGAAGAGTTACATAATTCTATTAATAATGTCTGGCCATTACATTTGCCGGAGTTACGCGTGAATAATGAAGACTTCCAACAAAAACTTCGCCGCGGGAGGCATTAATTGCTAACGAGGAGCGAGAGAGATCAAAGTCATGATGTTAATGCGGCTCGTCGCGGAACATTTTGAGTATGTCGCTCCCTTCCGTTTCTCCCTCCCCCCCCCCCCTTCTCTCTCTCTCTCTCTCTGGTCCGTTAATATCGCGCAGCATGTGGTGCAAGGAAGATTGAACCAAAGTTTCTGGCGAAAAAAAGGAAGACAGAGGAAGGAAGGGAGAGAGAGAGGGAGAGAGAAAGCGAGAGGGGAAAAAGAAAACAAGACTCGTAGGTGGACGTCGAAGTCCGTTGTGTTCTCCCCGGGGGATTTTCGCGTGAACTTTCCTAAACTTCTACCTCGGCGTCTTCGCTTGGCCGCGACATGACACGGTGAAAGCAAGTATTTTCATAAATCTCCGGCCACGACATAGATTGATCATGTCGCTGCATCGACGTCGCCATTACACCCTAATCGCTCGTGCCGCGGATACGCGTTAATGGACGATATCGCCGTGTCGTATACAAGTTAGGCACGCATAAATCGCCCGAATGAGCGCGTCCCCTTCGAAAGCGGGGGGGGGGGGGTTAAACGTCGTCCCGGCGATCGGCGAGGCGCGCGTGCCGTTGCGATTTCTTCCGCGCTGTGCGTATCGCAGGAGGTAATCCTCCAACCTAACTTTACCGCAACGAGTATTGGTCGCTGCGGTTTCAATTAAAATCCGACGCGCGTGTCGCGCATCTTTCGTCAACAAACGTGTGTGTGTGTGTGTGTGTGTGTGTGTGTGTGTGCACGCGCGGTTGAATTACCTCGCGGTAGACGATATAGACGTAGTTTCTTCGCGCCCCCGTTTCGTGCGCTCGGACGGATTCACGTATTACGGCCGCGGCGCGGCGGTAGGTCCGTTATTTAGGGGTAGTTAAGTGTCCTGAGCACCCTCCTACTACCCTTGAACACTCCTACGGGGAGGTCTCTTCAACTTGGCAAACCCGTTTGCTTCCACTAAGCGTATCAGCCTCACCATTGTCTACGCTTATTGTGCCCCCTTCGCCGCAGACGCAACCCCCTTCGCCTAACCACCCTATCCCCCGCGCCTCCGCCGCGCTGCTTTTCACGTCTACTCCGTGTCGTATTAAGTTAAAGGACAGAACCACGTTAGGGCACAAATTAGCAGCCATGTTAATCAGTTCCTTAATTTTCCACACCGGCGAAAGCGGAGGGAGAAACGCGCGCAGGCCGCCGCTAAGCGGCGGGCACCGTCGTCGCGCACGGCGGGCTAGCGAGCGCAGTGCGGGGTATGAAAAATCTATTGTTTGCGAGGAACGCTCCCCGGCCGTGCGGGAAGAAGTTTTAACGGCGCGAACCCGGCCGGCGATTCAGCCGGGGTTGGAAAAACTCATCGCTCGTAAATCGAAAGAAATTACTCGACGAGAGAGCTTCGAGACCCTTTCAAACGCAGCTCGCGGTCGCTCGCGGCTGCGCCCGTAAGTTACGCCTGTTCCCCAGGCTGGATCCGGCGTAACGGAAAGCCCGGGATCTGCCGGTCCTTGAGATCGGCACGTCCTCTCGGCGGATATCCGCGCGCTGAATAACACTACGACGACGGTTCGCGAATTTACCGTTACACGTGCAGCGTTAGCGGCTGTCTCCTCTTCTCTCTCTCTCTCTCTCTCTCTCTCTCTCTCTCTCTCTCTCTCTCTCTCTCTCTCTCTCTCTCTCTCTCTCTTCGAAAGGACGAAAGCGATGTCGTTTTTCAGATACGATACGCGAACAATTTCGTAGACCGTCGCGTTGTCGTCGTCGACGTCGTCGTCGTTGGCGACTGGCGCTGGCACGAAAAGCCGAGCGGCAGTCCATAAAATCCGCAACCGAGGCCGTCTTTGTCTTCGGATTCGTGCTGAAATCGGTGGAGACTAGGCGAGGCCTGGTAAGCGCGCGCGCGCTCGGTCTCTGCGCGCCGGGATTTCGCGTTTCAGCTTCGTGTTTCGTCGCACGGAGAAGGAGAGAGATCGAGGGGGACAGAGAGAGAGAGAGAGAGAGAGAGAGAGAGAGAGAAATAAAGAGAAAGAGGGAGAGCGAGAGGGATGAAGGCGAGGGGCTTGGTCCGGGCTGCAGCGAAAGTGGTGGCGACAGGACGGCAGAGCTGGGCTTACGCTTTATTGCGTATTTACATATTTTCGCCGAATCCCCAGACGTTTCATAAAATTCAACGTCTTTACAAGGGTCGGCGCGATGGCGTCTCCGCGACGCTTCGTCGACACTTTATACCTTTGAATTTTCGCGACGCAGATTCCGCCGCACCGCGTCGTCAACGACGCGCCGTCTTCCGTTTCGCGGGCCGACTTGCTTTTATTTCTCCGAGTATCCTGAATAGAGAAGATCGCTTTTAAAGCGATGGAATTCTCCAACGATGGCACGGCAGATTGTGCCACGGACCCTCTCGGCGACGCGCTCTGCATCCGCGAGAAAGCGGAGAGAAAGGGGGGAAAGTCTAGTTTTACAGTTTTCAAGGATATTCCTTTTGCGATACTCGATAGAGATCCTCGCGCAGCCGCTTCGTTCGATTTCAATGTCGTCACATATGACATTCTCGTTTAAACGTATCGGGAAAAAAAAAAAACTTTACAGTTTCCGAGAGCATTACGTGGACGTTTTAGAAATAATCGCGTACTTAAGTTCGCGAAGTTACTAATTATGCCTGTCACAAGGCTGTGCCGAGCTTTCAGATGCGTCGCGTTAAATTCCATTATATCCGCTGATCCGTCGACCCGCCCCGTGCACGGAAACCCATAGTGAAATACCTTATACCCCGCTGGGGAATTTAATTCCCCCCCGTGTTGCACCGTATCGAGCAAGTGCCCTCGATTTTTCTTGTCAGCCGCGCCGACCTGTTGGCAAATAATTTCCACGGTCGACAAAACGCCGGCTGCGGAGAGCGAAAGGGAATTCATTGGACCGGCTCACGCTTTGTCTTGGCTTAACTTGCTGCACGAAGCCGCCTCGTGAAAGTTCCCGTCGGCTCCATACCGCAGGGATTAAACTTGGTACGGTTCTTCGGCTGAAGATCCTCGAGGGTAGTAGGAAGGTAGGTACGTAGGTAGGTAGGTAGGTAGGAAGGTAGGTAGGTAGGTAGGTAGGTAGGTAGGTAGGTGGTAGGTAGGTAGGTAGGTAGGTAGGTAGGTAGATAGGTAGGTAGGTAGGTAGGTAGGTAGGTAGGTAGGTAGGTAGGTAGGTAGGTAGGTAGGTAGGTAGATAGATAGGTAGGTAGGTAGGTAGGTAGGTAGGTAGGTAGGTCGACAAGAGGAGGCGAAAGAGGAAGAGGGAAGAGGGTATCGCGGAAAAGCTGTCCGGGCGAACTACCGGCAGCCATGGAGTCGCAGTGTTAAACCTCCGTAAAGCCGAACCGCGTAAAATTAATTAGGACGTTTACGAGCGAGCCGGTTCGGCGGGCTGCTTCCTGCGCTACGACACGGCCCTCGTAAAATTCGACGAAAGAGTGGATTAAACCGTGGGTCCACCACGCGTCCCCCTGCCCCTAACCCCGCGCGCACCGTCTGGGACCGTTCTCAAAGCTTCGAATCGCGGGATGAAAAATAATAGGCGGAGGTGCCGATGCGGCCACACTTCGCCTCCGCGCGCGAATGGATTCAGCTGGATGATGGGCTTAGTCGGGCCCGATGGTTAGTTGCGACGTGTGTGTGTGTGTGTGTGTGTGAGAGAAAAAGAGAGAGAGAGAGAGAGAGAGAGAGGGAGAGAGAGAAAGAGAGAAAGAAGGAGAGAAAAGAAAAATATGAGACAATTTTGAATTTCGGAAGTGTATTATACGCCTCACGCGGTTTCCGCCATTATTCGGTGCTTCATTGTGTACGGTTCGTTAAGGTTCTCGTTTGCCTTTTTGCGTTTAGTTTTATTGTTTTGCATCTATAAAATAAGCTACAAAAATTCGACATCCGTTACGCCCCTTTGTATCGCTCGCGGCGGGATACACGAGGGTTTTGTTTGTTTCCATGATTTCACGTAAACACATTCGGAGGAGCGCTTACCAAATTAGCGGAGTGAACTATTAATCACAACGTTGAAACGTCGAATAAGCTTCTCCCCCTCTCCCCGCTCGCCACGATGTGCCGAAAAAGTAATTTGAGTGAAACTTTGATGGGTGATTCTTTAAACGACGGATCTGCCGCGTTTCTCAGGATTATAAATATATCGCGCACGCGATATATTCAAACAAATTCAGTGATGGTTACACCGTCCGATTAAACACCGCGTCGTATATATTATTCGCCGGTAAATATTTATCGTGAATCAAATTTTTGTGCAAACAACACGCGCTGACGGCACCGCGAATTCACAATTTGCCGAACGCGATGATTTCCCCATCGGGGAAAAATAAATCAAAAAGAGAAGAACAATAAGAGTCGCTTTGTAGCGTCGCTCCCGCGAAATCGCGTAATGTCACTCACCGACACGACGAAAATAGCGAAAGGGAATTACACTCGCGAAATGATGACGTTAAATGTGTCCGCCCTGTTTGTAAACCTAGTTTTTAAATTTAATATTATATCGTATATAAGTGTGTGTGTGTGTGTATTTGGGTATGTGGGGAGGTGTGTGTGTATATGTGAGAAAGAGAGGGCATTAAACATTCAGCTACTCTAAAAGTTGAGCGCACGGCCGTGCATATGCAGCGATACGACAAAAAGCAAACACGGCCCACCTTCAAACGCGTTTTATCAAATTCGCCCGAAAACCGAGTTTATTCGGCATCGCAATCACGGACTTCCGCCGTCCTGGTCCCGACGAATTATGGACGCACCCCGGGCTTCTCGCCGTCGTTTTACCAGTTGAATCGAGTGAGTGCGCGAGCGCGCGCGGCAGGGAGGAGGGAGTGACAGGGAGAGAGAATCAGGATATCCTGAAAACACGCTGCCTGGTCCAGAGAGAAGCAACGACGGCGGCGGCGGCGGCGGCGGCGGCGGCGGCGGCGGCAGCGGCCTGCCGGCATCGCTACATCGCAGGGGAGTCGTAGTTTGCAGGAAAGCAGGCTAATTGAGAGGTCGGCCTCTGGAGAGTAGAACGAATCGCTTAGCTACCCCACTTCCGTCCTTATTCCACCCTTCTAGTCTCTCTCTCTCTCTCTCTCTCTCTCTCTCTCTCTCTCTCTTTCTCTCTCTCTCTCTCTCTCTCTCTCTCTCTCTCTCTCTCTCTCTCTTCCTCTCTCGTTCTCGCTCTCGCTCTGTCTTTCTCCTCCCCTCGGGCTGCACACGGCGCGCTTACAGCGTAACGACGTCGCCCCGAAATTATTAATAGATCCTTACCCCACGAGATCCCTATTGTTGCACGAGGACTGGTCCCTCTCAGTCTCTCCTCTCTCGTGGGCGATGACTGGCGCTGGCGGAGGGTGTCGGACACGTACGACAGGAGAGAGAAGTTTTACAGCCGGAAAGAATATCTAAGTGCACGCTCGGTCGCGGAAACGGAACGAGATGCGCGCTTAAAGACGGAGGACGTTCCGAAAGCGAGATGTCTCCGTAAATTATTCCATCGATACGTGGAAAAGAGAGAGAGAGAGAGAGAGAGAGAGAGAGAGAGAGAGCGAGCACGACGTCTCCTAGTTTCACTTAATGAGCCCGAACGGCGCAGATGTCTCGTTTGCATAATGTTTCATTAGCGGCGGGACTGATGGCATTTGAATCGACTGTTAATCGGTTTACGTACTTTAAGAGCGTTTCGGAAGCGACAGTTTCGAGCGGAACTTGTCACGACAATTGTTGCGCCATTAACTGTGTAAGAGCAAAGTATGATTGTCAATGAGGTAATACGGGTATACGCGGTCGTCCGCTAAAAAATAGACAGCTTGCGCAACAAGGATACGAGGGAGAACATGCCTGTGTATGTATATGTGTGTGTGTGTGTGTGTGTGTGTGTGTGTGTGAACTCACTGAGGATCCGACAGGCGGATGATTATCGGATCACACAGCATCCTCGCTAATAACTCATTAACTGAACAATGCATCTTTAAACATACCGTAAACAGGGGTGCCGCCGCGCCGTCTGCCTCAGCCCGGCGCGCTCGGCGCGAGAGAGGAATTAAAATTTTCAGCCGCCTTTCCTCGCACGGCCGAGGCCAATCTAAATTTATCCCCGGCGAGATTAATTCGTCACTCGCCTCAATAAGTAAGCCCCGGCGCGAAATTCAAATTCTCCCCTCTCGCCCGCGCCGATCTTTCACGCCTCGGAGTAGTTTGCGCTCGGATGCAAACTGTATAATGCAGAGCAGCGGTGTGTTCTCTCGGAAAAGAAAAAGCGTCTTCGCGACGACGACGCGGAGGACGAACGTGTCGCTGGCGAAGTCGCGCATAATCGACCCAGTCGCCGCGCCGCGCGACCGAACAGCGCGGGCTTCGCCGCTGAACACGCGCGATGAGTGAAATAATAGAGCGATCGTCGCCTGTTGCTTCGCGCTGCACTGAGCGAAAAAAAAATATGCGGGATATAATAATTTTTCGCGCCAACTATGTTTTTGCTTTGTTAATCTCGCAAAAACGTTTACACGAGGTTATTTTTGCTAACGTTTCAGTGTGCGCGCGCGCGCGCGCGCGCGTGTGTATGTATGTGTGTGTGTGTGTGTGTGTGTGTGTGTGTGTGTGTGTGTGTGTGTGGCACTTGCCACTAAAATGATTTCTGTAGTTATAATGTGTTCTCACTGTGCAATTACTAATGCGATGGAATGATTACTGATAATTAAATTATATTCGTATTTATACAGCAAACTGAAAATACAAGCGAAGCACTGCTTGGCAATGACGAGCTATCCACCGGCTCTCGGTGCGGGTTATAAGGAAGAGAGAAAGAGACAGAAAGCTATTAGAGTTTCGGCCAAAAGAATCGTTTAGCGAGAAGCCAGTGCAGCGGCGCACGGCAGAGCGAAAAGGTTAATTTCCGCTCACGTCTACCGACAATCATCGTGCCGCGCGGGATTAATTCCCTCTCGACGACGCGGCACGCGCGGGAAGGAGCCGGTGAACGTGCGGCTCGCGAAGGAAGGACGCCACTACGAGCTGATACGACGTGTAACGTCCCGTTAATGCGATGAACGTTGCGGCGCGTCGGGTGTCGGACGTTGTCGTTGTCGTCGTCGTCGTCGTCGTCGTCGTCGTCGTCGTCGTCGTCGTCGTCGCCGCCGTCGTCGTAGCGGACGACGTCTGACGTCGGTGTTGCGGGTAGCGCTGTTGCTGTTGCCGTTGCTGTTGCATTGTGCAACGCCCGGCAGCAGCCCGCGAGACACTGAGTTACGAGCCACGGAAGGGAGGTCGCGGCCACTTCCGGTTGTAATGCAGTTTGCGCAACAATGGGAGCCACAATGGGCCAAGGGAGCCACGTAACATCGCGCTCCCTTCGGAGACGTTGGCCTTTGACCGAGGATCAAAGCGCTCCCCCTCACGTGGCAGAGCCGCTCTCGTATAATTCGAGATCCGCGCCGCGAGTCCTTTGCGAGATGTATCCCCCGCGATCTTCATGGCGGATTCATGGTCAGTGGATTATAAACTTGGACGCGCGCGCGCGACACGTTCGAGCGAGCGAGTGATTCGACCGAGCGGACACGTCGCCACCGCTCTCCCCGACTCCGGCCGTTCACGTGATTACGCCGCGCGAAAAATTACTTATCGCACAATTGCCATCGCCGCTGGCTATCGCAACCTGAGCTACCGGCCTGAGTAACATCGACGAGTCTCCTCGATCTCGGCGAGAGCGCGCGCGACGATTGTCTCCGGCCGGGCAGGAGGAACGTCTCCGGAGGGTAGATTTTTCTTTTACATTTTCCTCCCCAGATGGACGGTATAACGAGCGACAGGCTGGAACGGACGGTATTAAGCGCGATGCGCCGAGATAACGTTCGCGGAGGGAAGTAAAAAAAGTGAGGGAATAAAAATCTATCGGGCTCATTAAGGGTCCGATAGTTCGTGACTGCGGAGCGGCAAGGTGAAGACGTGCGCGCGCGCGCGCGAAAGGCGATCATTTAACAGATTTTAACTGCTGGCTGAGTTTCAGTTAGGAATCCCGGAGACGAGAGCGCCGACGAGCGGCGGGCTGGAGCGTATTTAAGATATCTTTAAATTAACGTACTTTCGTTGCAAATCTAATCGACGGGGCGTTAATGAAAGCCGTCCAGGACCTTTCCCTCCGTTTCCTCCGACCTCCGTTTCCTTTATTATCGCGGGGCAGGATGAGATAGGATGACGGGGGTGGGAGGGAGGGAGGTAGAGGGGAATAGAGAATCGACGGCAAACGAGCGGCACCGCCTCTCGTTGTCTGGTACTGAAGAAAAGTCAGCAGCCGGCAAGTTCGCCGGTTTATCATGAGGTGAAAAAGATACGGACGGAGGTGGGAAAAGAGAGAGACAGAGTGAGAGGGAGAGAGAGAGAGAGGGAGAGAGAGAGAGAGAGAGAGAGAGAGAGAGAATGGAAACGACGCTTCGCCTTTCGTCGACACGGTCGCCTCTCACAATAACGATCAGTCAATGATATCACCGTGCAACTCCCGCGCGAGTCGATTGTGTGGTAATTAATGCAGCCGCACGCAACGCGAGCGCGCCCGCGGTCTATGGTTTCTCACGGCGGCAAGTTGGAGAGAAAATCGCGAGACCATAGTCTGACAAACTGGCATAGTTCGCGGAGAACATTCGCGTCTCACCGATACGCGATACGCGCGTTCGTCAGTGTGGGAGTTGCGCAAGACGAATGCGAACGTTGCTGGACGGCGCGCAGGGTCGAATTAATTTCCTGGATAAAGAATTAGCGCCGGAGGACCGCTCGAGAAATTTTCAAGGAGAGAACAGAATAGGAGAAGGCTCTGCGCGCGAGCGAGCGATTCGACGAAAGCAGTGAGATCGAGAGGAGAATGGAGACGCGGGGGTGAACTTTTCTCTCTCTCTCTCTCTCTCTCTCTCTCTCTCTCTCTCTCTCTCTCTCTCTCTCGTCCGCGAGTGTTCCTTGGAAAACTTTAAATAATGTTTGTAAACTCTGGCCGAAGTAATTCGCGTAAGAAAAGGATCCGCGGCGAATGGCGGGTCGAGTTTACGACAACTTTAGAAATAATGCCGTGATCCCGCGGTCGATTATATCTCAACGAGCGAAAGGATGACGGATAAAGCGAAACGAACGCGGCGGATTGCGGATTCGAAAGATGCCTATTCCACGGTAAGAATTCCGCTATTCTCTCTCTCTCTCTCTCTCTCTCTCTCTCTCCTTCTCCCTCCCCCTCTTTTCTCTTCTTTCCCCTTCTCGCAATCGACGCGCGAGAACTCTTGCTCTCTTGACTCCAATATAGTTTTGTCAGCGGCGACCGACGTAATTAATCGCGTCCGACTGCCGGAATGCTGCGCACGCGATATTAGCCGCTTATGGATATTAGAGTTGGAGCTTTGGCGTTCCATGTGTCGGTATATCGCGCTGCGTCGACGTGAAACCATGTCGACGTGACGATAACGCGTTAAAACTCGGATGCAGTTTATCGCGACGATCTCGCGACGACGAGAGATGCGAACGCCTTGGACATTATTTATTAATACGTCCTCGAGTCTATCTCCGTCGGGTTTCGCGGATAACGCGCGCCGAAAGTGGCTTAACGAACTTTCTTACGAGATTCATAAAGTCGCGGTCCGTCGTTCGGCAAGTTTTTACGGGCGGGTCTAGCGCGACGGCACGGCCGATTTTTGAGAAGCACTTTATTAACGATCTCCCCTTACTCCTCCGCCTCCTCGTCGTCTCCCGCGCGATCCTGCGGATCCGCTATCGATATCCCGTAAAACAAGAATACGTCGGAACATGCGCGCTGAGAGACACGCACGTAATGGGGGATGCACTCGAAGCGAAAGAGAAAAATATTCTCGCGCGCTCGCGCGTGCAAACGAGAGAGGACACTCCGGCGAAACGCGAGACGACCGCGCCCTTCTCTCGTCTCTCGCCTCTCTCTCTCTCTCTCTCTCTCTCTCTCTCTCTCTCTCTCTCTCTCGTCCTTTATTCCCTTTCGACTTCTTGCCCCTCACAGGCAGGCTTAAAGAGGCAAAACACGTGAGCGATGGCGCTGAAAGGTGCGCAGCGACGCAGAATCGCCAGATTTTCCTGGCAATCCGGCTTCAAGCGGTCGAACGAATGTAATTGTTTGATCGTCGTCTAGTTGGTAGATATGTACGATGCCCGACGGCGGCATATTGGTATTTGCTTGTCGCACGCGTCAATACCGTCACTTAACTAGCAAATATCCGATCTGAAGCGAGGTAGATAGGCGGCCAAACCCCCGCGCCACCGCCGTCCTCCCTTCATCCGAGAGCGAACGCTCCCACCTACAAATCCCGTGCTTGATAATGTCACCTATTGTGACTGTTCTGGCGCAGACTGCGCGCTGTAAACATCAGAGATTCGGTTACAATGAATTTTGGTCCCGCCCATTGCTCAAGTTGCTGAAACAATCAGCGAGATGCGCCGATCGAAAGAGAAAGAGAGAGAGAGAGAGAGAGAGAGAAAGACACGGCGTGTGCTATCTTCAAAGAAGCGTTATTAGCGTTATATTGGAGCTTCCTTTTTCCACACACTGTCAAACGACACTCGTCGTTCGGCAGCGTCTTTATCGGCAACGGTAACATATTTATCCAGCACAGTTCATCGGTACCCAATTAGCGTTTACAGCTAACTTCGTCCGACTCTCCGGCAGCTATAACTCGACGGTAAACTGTCCTACAGCTTAACTATTTTTCCTCCGGCGATCCTCTTTCCTTCCTGCCTCCCTCCCTCCCTCCTTCCCTCCTTGTACGTTCGCTTTTAGCTTCCGGTCACGCGTATCATTTGTTAATTACGAGCGTTCGACGAGCGGCAACGACGACTCTCCCCCGTATTCGTTACTTAAACAACAGATATTCTTTGCCGCGGGCGGCGGAAACGCCGGGACAGTTATCGCTTTCCGCGGCAGTTTACCGGCTCCGAAAAATCCCATCGGAGCACGCTCCGAGAAAGTTACAGTGTACTCGAACGATTAAGAGCGGGAATAAATTTCGACAAATGAACCCACGAGCCGGCCGTCGCGCCGCGTCGTCGGGACCGGGGAGCAGCAATAGCAATAGCAATAGCAGCAGCAGCAACAGCGGCCGCAGTAACGGTATTAGTAGTCGTAGCAGCAGCAACAGCAGCGCAATACTATACGGCGGGGGTTATCGGCGATTCGGCCGAGGCAACTTGTTTGTTTTCCTCCGGGCTCGCCTTTATTATTTCGTTTTTTCCCTGCCGGAAAACACGGTCGTCTCGACCCGCATTCAAAGATGCCGGCGCAATTTTATTTCCCCATGTGTTGCTGCTGCTGCCGTTGCTGCTGCACGGCACGGCACGGCACGGCACGGCGGAAGGGTGAAAAGGTCGCTCGCTCGCGCGCGCAACCGAGACGCGCAATAAGCGGTTCCGCTCGCTTCAAATATGACGGTCCACCGGTACACCGCCGCCACCGCCGCCGTCGCGTTGCTTCCATTTCATTTCTTCTCCCGCCGTAATTGCATCTCGTTTCGCGTAATTATATAGTCTCACGAGCGCAAGCACGCGCGCGACCGTGGAAAGATCACGCTACGGCGAAGCCGTAGCGGCGAAGAGTCGAAACGGCGCGGGCGCTGATTTTCCACGGCGCTCATATGCCGAGAGACAGAGAGACAGAGAGAGAGAAACAGAGAGAGAGAGAGAGAGAGAAAGAGAGAGAGAGAGAGAGAAAGGGAGAGATAAAAGCTCGCCCCGCTCGATTTATTTGAGGAAAAATAAAAAAAATATCCCATGTTTTTTTTGTTTCCCCGATGTCGTGGAGTGGAATGCCAATCGAATCGCTGAACGTCCTCTCGCGTGCGCGTGCAACCCGCTGATATTTCCGCTTTTTGCCGGTAAAACGTGTCAAATATGGATTTCGCGCGGAATTCAGTGATCGTCCGGATTCAGTGAACGGCCGAACCGTTAAAAAGTTTTGTTCCGCCATTACGGCCACGCGATAACAGTCGATTCGCGTCAGCGCGACTTGCTGCCCAATGTTGCCTGCCTTTTGACCGAGGGGTGTTTCACTCTTTTTTTTTTTTTTTTTTTTCGAAGTTCTTTTTTCCACCCAGAGCTCGCCATTATACGACGCGGAGGATACTCCCCGTCGAAAATAACACCGCGCGGCTTTCGACGTGACTAATTTGAATGGAGAGAGAAAGAAGGAGAGAGAGAAAGAGTGTGTTGTGCGTGTGTGTGTGTGCGCGCGCATCTGCGACAACGACTCAGCGGCGACGACTGTCGCTTCAATTTCGAGATGACGCGCGCGTATACACGTTTGGGACGATGAGGATAACGCGGGAGGGGGAGGGGTGGGAATAAATGCACGACGGGTAGCGGTGTGTTGCGCATCGATGATGACATTAAGCTGTATTCGACCGGCTCGGGCGATGTTCGAACGCAATGGCGGTGATGGTGGGGTAGTAACAGCGGCAGCAGAAACATTCCCGGGCGCTAATTAAAACCGTGAATAATTGACCGCCCGGTGCTTTCCAATAATTAATTCCATCGTCGGAGATAACGTCACGATCCGTGACCCGCGTAGACGTTAACGTCAACAACAACGAGTACACATCCATCCACACGAGCGCGTGGCAATGCACTCGATGCCGTAAATGATACCAAAATTCCCGCGCCGCGCCGTTTTACCCGCATCGCGAGTGTCCTCCTCGGACGCATCGCTAGCGCGAGCGACCTTCCCGTGCTTGTTTAGCGCTCGGCAAACTTGTAAGTCGATGGCTCGGCAGACATTTCGATGAATTACCGCGTCGACCAGCGCCGACAAAGTTACTTTCCGAAAGTTACTCGTTACTCGCGCGGCGGCGCATCGGGAAGAGTAACCAATTATCATTAGCGTTAATCGTTTTGAGGAGCGACCCGCGTTTTCGCTATCGTTCACTCGAGAAACGGCGACTGTGATGATTTCCAAGCGGTGCTTATTAATTTTTGTTACTTTTTGCGCCTTTCCAAGATCTCTCCTCGCGACTCGCCGCCGCCCGTTCCATGCGTGCATTCTGCACGCGCGAAACAACGAATAAAAGCAACGATTGCTCGAGGGATGCGTTACCGTTGTCGTTATCCGTACCGCAAAATAAAAGAAAGAGAGAGAGAGAGAGAGAGAGAGAGAGAGAGAGAGAACGAAAAAAAGGATGAACGTTGAGTCGCAGCCGGAAAAAGCAACTCGCCACAGCAATGGCGCGTTGCATGTAACGCGTCACTACACTTCGCAAACTCGCCGCCGCGCCGGCTGGCCCCGCCGTTCAGGATCCTCGAGCGGATCGATTCCTCCGCCTGTCGCGCCGGCCCGAGATGTCTGACAATGTTTTCCGGTGCTTGGTTGAGCCGATTATCCTGCGTTAATTATTGACGAGGCTCATACGTCACGCCGGCGACGGCGTCGTTACGGAGTCCCATTGATATCGAACGGTAACGCGCGTCGCCGATGCGCGGCCCGGCGTACTACTCTCTCTTCGTCTCGTCGTGTGTCGCGGGTCAATATTTAGGATACTTTCCACGAAAGGTTGACCGCGTGAGCGCAAACTTACGCCGACAGGCATAACCGAGCGAAAACATAAAAATTGCGGGACAAATATTAACGGACGGCTACGGCTCGAGCGCTTTTTCGCACACAGAGACGCGCGCCGCCGACGGGGAGTGTTTGACTTCACCTCGCGGAAATTTATCTTTGTCTTTTCCTTTTGTTGCGCGAGCACACGGCAGTCGCGCGCGCGCGCGCGCGTTCTGCAAGGCCAGGTTTTATTACGAAATACCGGCCGAGGGGGAAACCAGGTCGTGTGTTGCGAGCCGGCTTCCTGGATGCAACGGGTCATCGGTCAGCGCCGGCGACGCGTAACTTCGAGTAAATCGCAACAATTTTGCAAGGACCCGCCCTCTTCTCTCTCTCTCTCTCTCTCTCTCTCTCTCTCGCTCTCGCTCTCGCTCGCGAGGTCGGATACGATTTCGGAAAAGTCCGCGGCTATCTCCTGTCGCGCGGCGCAAAATACAACATCGATATCGGTGAGATCGAGAGCGTTCACGAAGTCCTGGAACGAAGCGCCCTGCGAGGAACAAACTGACGCATCGCGCGAGCGCCCCAAACTGAGTCTTCGTCGTTATCGAGAAAGCGGGAGAGAGAGAGAGGGACAGAGAGTATAATAAAAAGTTTAATTTCCCGAAAGAGACTCGCGTCGAGTCTCCGTTTGTTACGGCGAGGAAAACAGCGGCAGAAATAACAGCGCGGTCAGGTACGAGTTCCCTTCTCGCTGCTCTCAACGCGCACAGGGATCATTTCATCAGCGGCGCACGCGCGCGCGCGCGCGCGCGCGCTTAGCAGAGCACGTAACAACGAAATAAATGATTCATTACGCGAGACGCTTTAAACTTTCCATCTACAGAGCGGAACGATAGCGCAATCGCCAATGAACGCTAATGAGCGCTCGCAGTTATCGCTTCGTCGTCGTCGCTTCATCGCCGTCGCGGATTCCATCTTCCCGCGTAATATCGTAGTAAAACAGCGCGGCCGCGCGATATCAGCCGAGTTTAACGCGCTAGGAAACATCGCGACGGGCCGATATCAGGAATCGCTTATCAATCTGCAGTAGGAAGGTGGTCTCGGCCGCCAGCACCGTAACCGGCCGATCGTTTACTCACGCGGCTCTAATTCAGCCGTCGCGATCATTTTTTCTTTTCCCGGCAACGACGACGACGACGACTGGTGTATCGCTTAGATGCCGAATGATAAGAGTCGTTAAGCGCCGGCGCTTTCGCAGGGGATCGCGGGACCTTGAGACGTCGGCTAACCCGATTCGAAACGGGAATATCTCGAGCCGAGTTGCGTAATTAAAAGTAAATAAGTCGCCGCCGTCCCACGGCTGCAACGATGTCGTGGTGGTGCCGGATAAACGTGAACGTCGAGATGGGAAAAAGGAAGGTGAAGACGCGGGGGAGGATTCGCGCGCGCTGCCACCGAGCGTATATGCGTTCGGCGCCACGCGAGGCAGATCGCCACGTACGATTGTACGCGGGTCGCGCGCTCTGCTCGGAAGAGTTCCAGCGGAATTCTAAATGTAATTTCATCAGCGTAAGTGCTCGTTACTCTCCGCGGTAGCTACGTATATATCTACGTATGTGTGTGCGCGCGCGTGTGTGTATGACTTTTTCTCTCTCTCTCTCTCTCTCTCTCTCTCTCTCTCTCTCTCTCTCTCTCTCTCTCTCTCATTTCCCCCCAAGTCTCCGATATATCCCGCGGCGGTATTCTTGGCGGCGGAACGTTAAAAGTGCGCTATCGGATTATTTCATAGCGCCCAGGCTACGGCGGAAAAGATATACGGCCGGAATAACGGCTACAGGTCGTATATATACCACCGCGCGGATATGACGACGACGACGACGACGACGACGACGACGACGACGACGACGACGACGACGGCGACGGCGACGACGGCGACGACGACGACGGTAGCGGCGACGGCGACGGCGACGAATGCTCTAGCGAGGGAGAAGACGATGACGCGAGTCGGTTACATATAACTGCCGACGGGGTCGTAGAAGTCGTCTGTTCGGACGAAATTGTTAACTCGATTCCGTCGTCCTAATTCAATTAACGCGCCGGGCCGTCGACGCTGGACGCGGACAGTCAGTCCGCCGCGTGATTAAATGGAAAGTACTTTCGCGCGGGAGAGCGATCTTTCACGCTTTCCACGTTTCCAGAGAGCTAACCGGCGAGCGCGCGCGCCGCAGTCGTCTCCACCGTCGTTCCACATCCGATGGTCTACCTTGCCTTGGGTAATCTGCCTTAGTGATGAGCCGCGCGGCGCGTTTATTTCCGTTCCTCCGTTACTCCCCGTTCTCGCGTTACTTCAGCGTCGCCGCGCGCGGAGAGTCGCCGCGCGTCGTCGAGGCGCTTGATGCGATCGACGGCACCCCTCGCGAATGCTGGCTCCAAGGAGAAACGTCGCGGATATTTTAACGAAGAAGACGAGCGAGGACATAAAGCAGCCGGGGTAAAGAGGGATCGTGTCTCGTTATCGTGTTAGCACTTTATGACTCGTGACTTATTAACACGAGTAGTGTGCATCAGGAGAATCGCTCACGGGCCGTAGTGCAAATGTACATATAGTGTCCTGGATAAATTTCGCATGACTATTCATGTCTCGTGATGGACCTTGCTGATCTTCGTTAATTCAGCCAATCTAGTCCGTGTCGACGTTAGCGTCGACGTGGCGGCGTTAAAAACTTATTGAAATGCATCTAACTCGAGGTGTTTGTATTATATTATCGATCACGCGCTAAGAGAGAGAGAGAGAGAGAGAGGGGGGGGGAGAGGAATAAGAGCGAGCGGCTAGTTTATGTTCGTGTCTCTCGGAGACGCGTTCGAATCTGAAGACTGATATTTATACCTGAAGTGTTCCGTGAGAGGAGCGACAGCAGATGTACGGAAATACACTCGCGCGACTCGCGCGAGTATCCTGAAATAGATCACCTCGACGATCCAGAGAGCGAGTGTCACGCTCGACGCGCTCGGAGCGTGCGCGGATCTCTCTGCAAGCGCCATTGTAACGGCTACTTCGCCGGAATTAGTGGGACTGTATTAATTAATGAGAATCGGAATTGGTTAAATGAACAGGTGTGGTATATGCCTGATTAAAGGAAGATATTCGAATGGGACGCTCCCGCATATATTGGGGGAGCGCAAATCGGGCGGAGAGAACAAATCGCTAAAATTGACGTCATGAAGACCGGTGGCGTTCGGTCTCACGGTCAAGGAACTCTCTCATTTTTTATCGATTACGACACACGCATGCGTATTTAATCTCGCCGGATCCCGCCGCTGCCGCCCCCGTTACCGTCCTTCGCCCGCGCCGAATCTCTCCGCGCGATCGTACCAATCCGCGTCTCTGTTCTTCGTTATTCACGGAGCATCCTCCTGAGAGAGATAATCCGATGATCACGTCAAGTGTCGAGAGAGTCCTTGCGATTGTCCAAGCGTGCTCGCTTGGACGTGCCAAGTCCCGATAACGCGCGCGCCGCGATATCGCGCCATCGATCGATGGCGCCGATGGCCGATATCTTACGTTTCACGGAAACCGTCGCGGCGCGCGTTCGCAAAACAATCGTAGTGTCTCGCCGGCGGCCGACGGCACAAGGGTCGGGGACCGGCGTTATTAGAAGGACGAGCTCTCGTATCCTTGGCGGAGGGCAGGGGCGCAGGCAAAACCGTTCGAAGCGCGCATCGGTTAAGCCGAGAATGATTGCCTCTAATTTCTCCCGACGAGGGCCCGCAAGAAACTTCCTAATGCTTTCAACATGCTCCCTGCTAGCTGGTATCACCCCGACTAGCGCCCAGCGCCTACCCCGCTTTTTGCGAAAGCCCGGATATATACGAAAGCGTGGGCGCGCGCGCGCGCAAGCGGGCGCGATCTACGTGACTACGTTCGACACGAGCTTCGAAACGGTCAGTTTCATCCGGCTAATTCGCGCGATAAACGAGGATATTGCCGACGTGACCGAGAAACGCAGTAAGAACCCGGTCGTTTCTTCCGGAATTAACGTGATTTACGGCCGATTCACTAATTTCGGATTTGCATCGGAACGAAGAGGCGAGGTGAGGCGGGGAGCGGTGAAAGAGAGGGGAGAGAGAGAGAGAGAGGCGAGTTATTAAATAGCGATCCGGGTCCTCGCCAAACTTACGCCCCGTGAAACGGGTAATTCGATTCATTTGAAATATTTACGATATCTATCCGAAACGCGAGATTTCGTTTCTATCGCGCGCGTGCGCGACCGAGATTCTCCCGTCGCCAGCGGCGAATCGCGCGATGTTTCTTTTCTTATTTCGCAAAAATAGAATTTATCTCGATCGTACGAGCATCATTACACGGTGTTATAATAAGGACGTGCGACGGCGGCGGAGATTACCACCGCTTCGAGCTTCGAGCTCCGATTCACAGCGTCTCCTTTCATTCTTAGGTCCGCGCGCGAGCGACGATATGTGTGTGCGATTACTTAATTACGATATCTCGGTAATCTCACTTCAACGGCTGGCGCTGTTGAGGAACCCAACCACGCGGACGCAATTCAGGAGATACGAATCGACGCGAATTCAGTATGTTATATTGTGCTCGTGGTGTCACGGGTGAGATGGTGAAATGCGACTAGTTTTCACGTCGTTCCTCCAAATTAGCGTATTCCGCGCCTTTATTCGCTTCTTCCGTTGATATAACGCCGCAAATAATTCGAGAATAATATAACCCGAACATGTCGAAATTGCACTCGGTAACGCGACATTCTCGATCGTAATAAAATTATTTTTCGCGCAAACGATACCGTACACACGTGTACACACACACACACACACACACACACACATATACACACACGTATAGACGGGCAATCAATTAGCGGATGGCACCGTAACAAGCTGGGATTACCTACACTCGAAGTCAAGAAACGGCCCGGCTCTATCGATGTAACCGCGTTTGACTTCGGCCCTCTCAAAACGAAACGGTTGGACTCATCAGGCTAATCCTCGCGATAATCAAGAGTACTTCGGCGAGCTTAATTACGTGGGTCGGTGCACGCAATTACGCGTACACCGTGCCAGCGCGGCACACGACGACGGCGACAACGACTACGACTGCGACGCCGGCCAGGGGGGGGGGGGGCGACAGGGGCCGACGGCTTTACGAGTCCGTTTTCGGCTTGTTGGCCCGCTCTCTCGTCCGAATAAATATTTCATCGCGTCGCTCTGCGGGACACGCGCGTAGTTTCCCCCGTCAATTAGCGCGATGAGATTTGAAACTTAAATACGCCGCCGCCGCCGCCGCCTGTCCGACACGCGACCCAACGTGATCCCCGCGGCGCGCCTCGATTTTAGCGGCGCGCGCCGCGTATCACATGGCATCGTAATCACACAGTCGCAATCGTAATCGCAGTCGTAATCGCAGTCGTAATCGCAATCGTAGCAATCGTAGCCTCCTGCGCGACACATCAAAACGATGGCGAGGCACGTTTGACGTGCCGGCGATAGCATCGAAATTAGCGTCTTCAACGCGCATAATTCGATTTAGCTTCGATTTGATACAGCCGGCGATATTACGATTTACCGTGGCAGCTCGCGTCAAACGCCGTAATTGAAATACATACGCATCGCGTGTCGGCCGTCGCCAATTTGATTACCTATTAATCGTGTTTCGCTCGCGCAATTGTAATTATATCGCCGGCCGCGCCGGCAACGCCGCTTTAACAATCCATTATGGCCGGGCTTTCTTACGAGCTTCGGATATTCGATTAACGCCACCACCTCTTCATTCCAACACCGTGTGCTTCCATTCTGTTTCTCACCCTCCCTCCCTCCCCCCTTCTCTCTTTCTCTTTCTCGCTCTCTCGCTCTCTCGTTCACCTTCTCGCCGACAATAAAGTTTCGCGAGCACGGCGCAAACAATTTATCGAAGCTATTCGAGAGCCGAAAGAACGTAGTTCCGCGACATAATTGCTGGCGGCAACTTCTCCTCTTCGAACCCCTCTCCCCTCCCCCGCGCCGCTGGCCAGCCAGCGCACCAAGCGCGGTCAAAGTTCATGCCGTGGGACCGTCTCGGTCTCCCGAGGAGAGAACAAGTTCGTAAGAATCGCCGGGAACGAGCTACGGCCAAAGTTTTCATCAAGATGGCTATACGCGGAGGATGTGTCGCGTCTTAGCATACGTATATTCATACGCCGGCGAAAGACGAGGGGCGAGGGTTGACCGACCGGCCGCCAGGGCGGTTCATAGGGTGAGCACGCCGCGCCGCGCCAGCCGCCGGTGCCAGTGTCGCCGTCGCCGTCGCCGTCGCCGTCGCCGTCGCCGTCGCCGCAGCGACAAACTTCGAACAAGTCGAGCAATCTGGAATCGAATGGAGTTTCGGGGACTTAGCCGAGTGAAAAATTACCGGGGCAAGTTTCGCGCGATGCTCTCTCGGACCCATTAAGCGACTCAACAAGTACGACTGCCGACGGTAAGCGGGAGCTTCGCCGCGGTGCTCCTTGAATGGGAGAGTGCGAGCGGGGAGACGCGCTTCTTTGCTGCATCGCCAGTCACGGCAAAATTAGGGAGAGCTCTTCGAGCGCGCGCGAGCGCCCGGAAAATTGGCCGCGGCCGCGCTGCAGCAACTTTCCGAGCGCGCGCGCGCGCTCTGCAAAAACATGAGCGCGAGCAGCGAGCGACTGCGTTTCCAAGGTGGATCTTCTTCGGCCGCGACTCGATCCGCGATACGCGACTTCTCCGAGCGCAAAGTTCGTCAAGAACGTCGAGAGAGTGCTGATGTTGGCGCTCCAGGTGTCCGGATAAAAAGTTACTTGTTCGTATTGAGATTTATATTTAATTGAGATCAACGTATTTCATCCCGGAATAAAGTATTCTATTTGTAGAGTGATCCTTCCCACAGTCTCATATTCCAAGCGCAGCCTTTTACAGAAAAAGGATTCCTCTTTCGATAAAGCGATTAAGGTGAAGCATTCATCTAAAATTTATTAGATATTATTCTAACTGTTTTCCTCTTATTTCAAGAGGATTTCCTCTTGTATCAATTAATTTTCCTCTTATATGAAGAGGAATATGTTGATTTCAATGTCCGCTTCTCATGTTCTGTCATGCTCTAGACATGCTCAGACATGAACGAAAAAATAACCATATGTTTATAGGGCAGAATATTCGGAACGCTTTTTAAAAAAGGTATGTGTGTTGCTGTATATACAATCTGTGTGTGAGAGGAAATTTATATTAAAATCAATAAGATTTGCATTATACGTGTATAACATACAATCCCTCTAATTTTAAGAATAATGTGTTTACAATATTTTCCTCTTAATCTTGGAGGAATCCTCTCTTGAGGCCATATATAAGAATAAAATCCTCTAAAATTTGGATGATTCTGCTTGTTCTGAAATTATTTTCTTCTTAGGTATTCGTATTTAGTTGAGTATTTAGTTGAAATCTACAAAGCGGATATTTTTTGCCATATTTAGCATCTTCAGTTAGATTAGGTTATTATTATTATTAAGAATTATTATTATTATTCTGAATACACGAATTTGTTACAACATGCCGTATTCTATGTGTGTCGCAAGAAAACATGAAATATCCGACAAAATACTAATTTTTCGTCACCTCGCAAAATGACGCAAGTTGACGAGAAGAATATATTTGTGGTGTATGACTATAACATGTGATCGAACTGAAACATTTTCCCGGTTTCGGAAGTAACCCCATGAGGTTGAACGCTCCGACAGGTGTAGAAATACTCGGTTCAGATCGACAGCATTGGTCGAAAGTCGATTGCGCTGGTTTACTTCTCGTGGGTCCGCTCGCGCGCCCGATAAGACGACAGCCGACGACAGCGACGAAATTCCAACTCTCCGCAAAAACCCGACGTGGAATTACGATCGCGCGTTTTCTCCTGCCTCCCTCAGCCTCCCGGCTGTTTCGTGCGGATAATCCGTCTAATCTCGCGCTTTTCGTCCTGCCCTTGACGTCGAAATCCCTCCGTTACGAACGGAGGAGGTTTAAACGAGTACCTTTCGGGAGAGCTGGGACCCTTCATTAACGTATCTCACTTTCCATTCCGTAAATGTTTTCACCGCCCTAACGAATATTACCCCTCGAGCACCCCAACAACGATGACGACGACGACGACGACGACGACGACTAGTGAAGTTTCGCAATAAACATGCGCCAAGCCGGCGCCAAGACGCGAGCAAAGGGGCTGTAAATTTTCGACAGTTTTAAAGGCAAATGTGGCGGCGGCAGCGACGGCTAAGAGCGAACGTAGTCAGGTAAGCAACCGAGTGCATACCTCTCTTCCGCTTCAGTCATCAACACACACTCCGCCGCGCCACCGTTGGGAGTCGTGCGCGCCGGCGAAGGGAGCAGAAACGACGTACTTTGACCCGTCGCCGACGCAGTTCGGAGTTTTCTTCGCAACAACGCCGTACGAAAGACCGTTCTTGCTTTATGGAAAGAGTACTAAAGGTTAGGTCAGAGAGAGAGAGAGAGAGAGAGAGAGAGAGGGGGGAGGGGGGGTGTTTGAGGAAGCAAGGTACCTCCTAGTAAAGGCCATGAAGCTCTCTAATTTCGTGAATGCGATTCCTGCCGATTAAAAGTACGTATCGAGTCTCGTGTCGGTCCTCGCGAACGCCAATGAGCGAATGTTCCTGCGGTTTACGTGGCGAAAGGAGACCATGAAAGCCGGATACGCGAGGCGTCCAATCAAAATAAAGGTCCGTTTTCTTTCTCTCTCGCGAGAGGTCTAATCGAGTTCTCCGGCGCATTAATAAAGTCAGACGACGTCCGACGAGCGTACTTTTCGCGCGGATATCTCCTCCTCTCGCTGATTCCGGAAGTTTCGCGGCTCGGAAGCAACGCGCGCGCGCGCGCGCGCCGATCTACTTCCGCCGAATCGATTCGAGCAGAGCGCACGGATGCCGATTCGTGCGGAAGCGAGAAAAAAGGAGAGAAACAAACGGGGATTAATTAAATAACGGTATTGGCTGGAAGACAGGGGGAGAGAGAGAGAGAAGGAGAGAGATACGAGGTGTGAGCAATTACGCGCGCGGTGCATTTTCGACGCAGTCCAGTTGTTCCGCCGGCTTCTCGTCCGAACGCGCCGCCCGGAGTCAAGAGGAATCGCATTAATCGGAAATACGCGCGCGCGCGCGCGCGCGTACGTGCGCCATTGATAAAATTTAATTGTTCTCGTTCCTCCCGTCGCGCCCCTCAACGCCAACGGCACACGAGCGGGGCTCTCGCCGTGTCGATATATTTTAATTAACATCCCCTTCAATTTTGCGAACGCACGGGTGAACGTGTCGCGGGGACGGCCGTCGCGCGAAAATTCTCCCACCGAAAGAAAGCGGCTCGCCAAGGGTTGGGAATCTCGCCAAGGGCAGGAGGTGGAGGAGAGGGGAGGTTGGTTGGAAGTGATCGGAAAGCGCGTGGAGCAAGATCGACAATTATTTTCAGCCGGTCGGGCCGATCGGTCGGTTGCGATTGGCATTATTGGTATCGGCGAAGCCGTGCAACCCGAGAGAGAGAGAGAGAGAGAGAGAGAGAGAGAGAGAGAGAGAGAGAGAGAGAGAGGGAAAGAGAGGGAGAGAAGAGAGAGGTCAAAGTGAGGATAGGGAAGCCTTCGCAAATTTGAATTTGAACCTACGGCCAAAGAGCCGGACGAGTGAAGTGCTCGGTACATTCCACCCTCGACCGGAGGATAGCCGACGCCGGGAGGGTTGGCGGACGCGGGGGTGGGCAAGGTGGGGATGAGTTGAAATCCACTTGGACGGTAATTGCATGTTCCGAGTTATCGCAAATCTACCAACGCCACGCGATGGAGGGTCCGGTTCGAGGATCTCCGTTTTCGACATGCGTTTTGCGTTCCGATCGATCGGTCGGTCGGTCGGTCGGTCGGTCGGTCGGTCGGCCGACGGGCCGGTTGATGAAACGACGCGCCGTCACGGTACTTTCTTGTCGGGCGGACGGGATGACCCCCGGAGTAATTAGCAGAATTACGAAGGACGACGTGACTGGAACGTGGCCGGGATTCGCGAGCGGCCGCGCCGGACGGATGTGGAGTGACAGACGGCTAGGAGGATTTATTTCCGGCAATCCGCATTCTAAGACGAAATCGATACTCGTGAGGAACCGCCCAGCGTGCGACCGTCGCGTGCGATACGCGCGCGTTCTGTCCATTTGTCGGCTGGCGAAACCCGCTTAATCGCGCGCTTCGTTAACGACGGTGACGATGCCGCGACGGCGTAACGAGCGGGAAAAGAGAGATAGGAAACACGCGGATCGACACGACGACCATTTATCGTGCCGATGGCGATCGCTTCTTGAAACTCCACACGTCGCGATGAGATCCCCGGAATTTAGTCGCGAACTGTTACTGCGACCGGATGACAGCGGACTATCGCGGTTGCGCGATCTCGCTAAAGAAAGAAAGATAGCAGTTAAGAGAGGACTCTTCTTGCCGCGCGATCTTCGCCGAGGAGGAGAAGGCTTCTTCGCGCCGAGCGCGGGGCAATCCGAGGGACAAGAGAGAAAGAGAAAAGAGAAAAGGGAAAGAGAGAGGGGAGAGAGAAGGAGAGTTCGACGGACGGACGGCGGCGTCGTTGATCCTGGAAATCCACGGGAGGAGATCCCACGGAGCCCATAACTTTTATCCTCGAATTGCTCTTCCGTACTTTTCAGATCCGAACTCGCGATATACCTCTCTCTCCCCCTCTCTCGGTCGGACCGCCTCTCACGCCCTCGCGCGCTCGTTAACCCACATCAGCGGAATGTGGAGCGCGTAATTTCTCTTCTTCCGTCATTAAAGGGGAGTTTTAAGTCGCAACGAGCGCGGCCTAGGGCCCCCTCGAGTTTCGCGATTAGCTTTAATCGCCCGCTAATCGAACCGGCGCAAACTTTCGTTCGATCATTGCGGCCGCGATCGGTTAATCGCGGGGCATCGATTATTCACGGAGCGTGAGCTTACGACTGGCAACCGGATCACGCGACTGTACGCGGCGGGCGATTGTTATGCAATTTAGTCGCGTCAGGCGATTGTTATGCAATTTAGTCGCGTCAGGCGAAGGGGAGGCACGGCCGAAGGACGAACGATGCGCGCCTGAGAGTCAAGCTTTCTCTGCCTCTCTCTCTCTCTCTCTCTCTCTCTCTCTCTCTTTCCCTCTTTTCCTCGTCGCGGAATCGCACCGAACAATCGCCAACACCGATCCCTCCCAGAATGCGAAAACCAAAGACACACGGGGACGAAGAGATAATTTTTCTTCACACGATCCTGCGCTACGACCTCGCAAGGTGGCGAGGAAGAAAACACGGTAACGCGGCAGAGAGCAGGCCCGTGCAGACAATACACAATAGCGCGTTAAACACCATGCAGTTACAACCGTTCCGATATCGCGAGAGCGGATATCGCGTTCCTATGCTCGTAACAAGCGCGCGCGTGGCTGTGGATGCGTGTGCGTGTGCGTGCGCGTGTACAAGTGTGTGCGGCCGGTATTTTTATTGGTCTCTCAAGAACAAGGCAATCCGCGCGCTACCGCGAGGTCGTAGTGGTACGTTGGGGTGGTCTCTCCGAGCAGTCCAAATATTACGGCTGAAAACAGCGGGGCGCGCGCGGGCGAGGTTCTTCGTGTGTACTCGGTTCTTAAACCCGGCATCGAAGTCGCTAAGCTCGGCAAGAACCGCAAAGACAATATTATTTCGAGAAAGTTCCAGCGATGTTGCCTCCGCTTAGCCCTCGAGCTGTGTCGATATACGCACGCTCGCTCGGTTCCTCTTGATTTTTCGCACCGGAAGCGCCGGAGGATATGTTCCTCCGTTAATGGAGAAACACTGTTTTCGATTTTTTAAATTGCACCGCCGCTTGGTTGCCACGTCACGCGTTTACCACCTCGCCCGTTTCCACCTACCAGCCCGCGGTCGTACGTGCTCCCGCGCTTTCTTAACGGCGGGGGATAAACTGATTTATTAAATAAACATGAGCGTTATTAAATGCAGGCTCCCTCCTGGGCGAGATGTTATTTCCGATACGATTCGTCGAAAGAGATACTATACACGCGAGAACGCGCGAGCGCGTTGCGGAGCTCCGCGGATGATTGCCGAGTTTTTAAAGGACGTGCCCGCGCGCGTGTCACTCTGGACGGACTTTGCCTCGCCGTTTCGCCGACTGTTGCCGGCAGATTATCGCACGTCTCTATCCGCCCATCGTACAATGTTCACGGTCGTCATGAAGCGTTTCATTAAGGCGTGAAATCGCCTAATGAGTCGATCGCTGCTTCCTGGGGCTTCATTTTTCCGCAACGCGCCACCGCCGATACGCATTCACGCGCATTCAAACCAATTTCGAGCAAACGTACACTGATAGAAAAATATAGTCGAATTAACTATATATAATCTCACTATATTTTATACTTCATTTTGGCGTCAACCATATTTTTATTATGGTGGAACCTGCAAAATATAGTAGAATAAACACAAATATATAGTCAATGATTGTCTGAAATAATTGTTTAGTTACTTTTACCACGTATATGGTAATTTCTCATTCACAAATATAGTGAGATTTAATATTCATATCATCTGTTACATCTGTCATCATTTAGCAAATATTCTGATAATATTGACTATATAAAAGAGTTACTTTATCTACCATTTTATATTTGTATCCATACAATAATTTTAGTTTAACTTACTATAATTCTTAGTAAAAATATTATATGATTGGTTATACTATGCCGATATCGTAATTATCACCGATATCACCGCTAATACTTACTATAAATATAATACTTCGGACTATATTACTACTAGTTACTATATATTATTATAGTTCCAAATACCATATACTTTTCTCTCAGTGTAGTGTTTTAACGCGAAGGGGCACGTAAAGGTGGTGTTATTACAGTGATTATGACCTGAGTGAGTGTAACGCCGGGGATGAATATTTATTTGTAGCGTTTCCCTCTCGAAAAAGACGCTGCGTTAAAAATCCGGCGATTTTTGCACTTGCGTCCATTGCGTAAACACCGTCCATTTCGCGAGCTCTTCCGGATAATTCAATACGCATACATTATTTTAACAAATACCACACCGCGTGTTTACGCCCGTAAATAAATGAAAAACAGCACGCACGTATTATTCACACTATTTCGTGAGAGCATTCAAACTTAAATAAGTGATACGCACGCTGCGGAGGCAAGGGCTGCTCTTTCTCTCCCGCTCCCCCTCTCTTTACCTCTAATCTTCTTTTTAGACGCTTGACGTAACGTTTTTGATAAATAATCGAATGCGGTAAAAATTCACGTGATTCGCCGGCGGGGAGAGTGGCCCGCTCGCCGCCATACTCGCGCGGATATTGAACTTGACGACGGCGACGACGATGACGACGACGACGATGACGACGACGACGACAGCAGCGAGTATTCACGGGGGAATCTATAATACGTTATCGATCGTAAAAATTATACGCGCGTTGTGCGTGCAGCCGCGCACGATCAATGAGGGAAAGAGAGGAGAAGGGAGAGGAAGGAGGTGGGACGCCCCCTCCTCGTTCATCGATACGCGGATCGAAAGACAGCGAGAGGGGGGACAAAAAAGCGCGACGCGACGTACATAAAAGAGATTTAATAAGCTGCTAAACGATTTATGCCTTCGCCGGCGGCGTCGCGACACGGCGAAATAATGAGGCGCGACCGTTAAATATTGCAGACCACCCCCCGACCGCCGCGGACATAGCTCGAGTGAGTGGCGTGTATGCCGCGTGCATCATTTATGTAGGTACAGCGCATGCAATACTTGGGGCGTTTATAATCCCGACCGGCGCGCGCGGAGAGCTTTGGTAGAAAGCGCAGTAATGCGACCCATTACTTACGTACACCGCGCGATCGTATCGCGGCCCGCATTCAACGACCGGCCGGCGGCCGCTCGCAGCAAAGAAGCCGTCCGTTCTGTAAGCGCGAGAGCCGGTTCGCGGCGTTTCTTTCCTAATGATCCGACAGATTCCGCCACGCGTTCCTCCGATATAGACGCGTGCGAGAGATCGCTTCGCAAAATCCGTCATCGTCGTTGTTGGCACGTCGAGACGAGACGAGATCGCGTCAATGTCCGACGTAAGAAAATCGCGGTAACAGATGGGGAGGGGGAGGTAGGAACGTAGGCCGAGTGATGGGGTTGAGATGGCAAAGCTCGACGGCAGAGTCGCGGGAACGTTTCGACTTTGAGCCAGGTTCGCGTCGAGTTACAAACCGTACGGAAGTCGTTGCGACGGACGGAAATGACGCGATTCGCGATCGACGAGGCGGAAGCAGCTTACCTCTGCCTGGATCGCGGAATCACAGAGAGAGAGAGAGAGAGAGAGAGAGAGAGAGAGAAAGAAATCGTTAATCTCGCTACGAATTACAGTCACTCGCGGCAACAGTCCTCCTAATCTTTTGTCGCTTCAACGAAGCGATATGTATACATATGATGCCATTATTAATAACAGTAGCACTCGCCGCGTGGGGAGAAAGCGCGTGAAAAGTTCCGAGCGCAATTTCGTCGCGCAACAGCGCGGTCGAGTCGGACGAACAATCCGGCGAAAACGAATTCTCTAATTGCAATCACTTGGCCGTGCAATTGTAGTCACAAGCGCCGATCGCGCTTTTCCCCTGCGCAGTCGCAATTTTTCAGCCGGCGAATCCTTTCGGCTGAGGAATCATCGATCAAACGGAGGCAAGCCAGCGTTATCGCTTGCATTCTCTCGTGCGTTATCAGTGTACGTTGCGATACATACATGAGGGCGCGTTATATCGGCGAGCCCTACGGGGTATACAAGGAAGAACACTTGAGAGAGAGAGAGAGAGAGAGAGAGGGGGAGGGGGAGGGAGAGGAGGGAGAGAGAGAGAGAGAGAGAGAGAGAGAGTGGTGAAGCGGCCGGCTCGAGAAGCATCCCGCGGATGTTAGCCGCGAGGAATCGCTCAGCTACGCCGGCGGTTATCTCGGCGCGCGATGGAATCGGTTATCTGCCGCGCGCGGCACGACCGCACGGTGTCGTCCAAGAGCTTTTCTACGTTCCCCCGGAGCATCGCGGCATTATTGGATCGCGTCGCTCGCGCCCGCGATTCCATCGGCATGCGCCCGCGATTATTCTCTCTCCGCGCGGTTCCCCCGTCGGTTTTCCGTCGGGGCGACAATAGCGGCTGCGCCGCGTCGGCGGCAACGGAGAATCCCGCGGAACGCCGCCGATTCACGAGCCGAGCGCGAGCGTCAATTAATGCGCCGCGCGAAATGAGCGAAATATTTCGAGGCGAGGTCAGTCATTACGCCGGGTCGCAGTGTCAGCCGTGCGTGGCCGATTCCAGCGCTGGATCTTTCAGCGATTTGCGCCAGAGAGAGATACGAACGAGTTTAATAAAAACATTATTAGGTCCGATGTCGCAAGCGCGCGCGCGCGCGCAGAATGTCGCGCAGTTCTCGAGAAAGGAGGAGAAGGAGAAGGAGAAAGAGAGCGAGCGCGCGAGCGAGGGCGGACGAGGGAGGAGGGAATATTATATCCTGATTTTAACATACTTTCCGTACTTTCAACGTAGATACGATATCGCGCCGTAAAACGTCGCCTTTTATCCACTATCTCGCCGCGGCATGCGCGCTAATATAATCCAATACTTGGCTCCGACTTTCCCGCCGGAGTTCTTAATTGCGAATGGGGCTAATGAAGACAGCGGAGAAGCGTTAATCGGTGCCACTTTATACACGCAGATATATACAAAGTATATAAATTTATCCTAATATAAACTTAGGAGTGTACATAAAGAGAGCCGGGAACGTATCGACTTAACGATCAACGTAATCGCGTTACCGCGCGTCGTAATACCGTGGGAGATTCGCGAGTAACGCACAATATAATGACGTAACGTCATTTGGGAAGTTAAAGCGGGAAGAGAACTTTGACTACAGTCAGTGTCAGAAATGGGGTATTAAATCGATAACAATCTCGGCGTAAGATATCGGAGAGACGTGTGATATTTCGGCTCGTGCGAAACGGACTTCTTTTTCCGAGACGCGAACACCGCGATTTTTCAATCGGCTATTTCTCAATCGGGAATTTTTCCGAGCCGAGAAAGACGAGGGACAGAGAGAGAGAGAGAGAGAGAGAGAGAGAGATGGGGGAGGGGGGAAAGAAAGAGAGAAGCGGAGGGAGGAAGACAGACGGAGACCTGGCCGGCGGTTCTCTCCCGAGTTCTCTCCGGTCGATCCCAGAATTTATTTATCTTCGGTTTTAACGGGCGCGAGTCAGTCAGGGCATTATTAGGAAACCCGCGGCTTCTTCGCTGACGATTTACGGCGATATTCCTTGCGAGCGAAGTTAACTCGGCAGTTAGCGCGGACTACCCGCCAAAAAGTTCCGCCGAGCTCGGACGGAGTTGATGAAGAGGGCGGGGAAACGTTAGTCGAAGCCACCTACCTACCTACCTACCTACCTACCTACCTACCTACCTACCTACCTACGCGACAGTTTGCTTATTTAAGCTTAGCTTAAGCAAAGCTCCCGAGCTACCACGAATGAGCGAAGGAGCGCAGCTCGAGGAAGATAGCTCGACAACGACGACGGCGACGGCGACGAGGAAGAACAGCATGAGCGCGAGGACTATAACGGCAACGACGAGCGCGAGTCCTAGTGTGCAAATTGGAAGATCGAACTTCCGCGATTCGCAGATATCGCCGCAATCTTGCGCGCTCGCGTGTTTGCTGCGCTGCTCACGAATGTATGTGTGTGTGGTGTGTGTGTGTGTGTGTGTGTCTATGTGCGTCTATGCGTATGCACGTTCGCCGCGCACACGTGTGGTGTGCACAGGACGGTCCATGACGGAGATGTAAGCCGAACCTCCTACAAATTGCGAGTACATAACGTCCGACCATTACGCCGCGTATCGATTTTAATAGCCGCGCGAGCGAGCGAGCGGTGACGACGCCGCCGCAGCGGACGCCTTTCACTCGCTCGGCTACGTCGAATAAATTAACGCGTCTGTACGGACGGCAGACCGTTCCCGTCGGCATTAGTCAGAGCTAACCGACGTTTAAACGGCCCTCTGTCTCCTCGCGAGGAGGCGGGATCGCTTAATTAATTATCAGCGACTAATCGACGAGACTCGCGCGCGGCGTCAGCGGCTGAAAATTCAGCTCCGAAGCTGAAGGAATCACGAGAGCGCTCCGCACTCGATCCGGACCTCGCCGATCAACGAACGCCGCTGCGTACTCGTCCGCTTCACGACTCTCTCATCTCGATGTGTTCCTCTGTAAACGAGATCCTCGTTATTCGTCAATTACACCGCACATATAACACGAAGACGCACCTCGACCTCGGTGATGAAGACGCTCGATCGATGCCGCCGTGAGATATGAGAGATGAAATTTTCGCACTGTCGCGCCGCGGCAGACGCGGAAACGCTCGGTATCGACATCGCCTTCCGCGGTATTCTCCCCCTCCCCCTCCCCGTCCAGCTAGTCGTCGGCCGACAGTCACGGTGGACAAAAGAAGCGGGAGAATGGAGCGCGGGCAGCGATCTTGGAAAATTCTCTTCTCTTTTTATTGGCTTACTTCGAGCTTTGCGCTTTCAGCGTCGACTGTAATCTCCCGACGGTGAATTCAAAGAGAGAGAGAGAGAGAGAGAGAGAGAGAGAGAGAGAGAGAGAGAGAGAGAGAGAGAGAGAGAGAGAGAGAGAGAGAGAAGCCGCCGCGACGACGTGCGCCAGCTAAAAAAGGGCTGTGAGAGCAGACCTATAAAGAGAGAAAGAAAGAGAGGGGGAGAGAGACAGAGAGAGAGAGAGAGAGAGAGAGAGAGAGAGAGAGAGAGAGAGAGAGAGAGAGAGAGCGGCGTAAGGTGGATAGCTAGCTAGGTAGGTAGGTAGGTAGCTAGGTATGTGGGTAGGTTGACGGTGTCGCTATCCAGAGTAGCCGCACGGCTACCCTTAGCCTTTCCGTGAGCCTTTGACGCCATGTATTTCCGCGTCGGCGTCGCGCAACGGCCGCGCTCGTAGCATCGTTATTTCTTCCTGACGTAAGATGGGATTTGCTGTATTCAGCGATGGGATAGGCGTCCTTTCATTCCGTTCTTTTTTCCTCGCCGTCCGGCTCTCTCAACCGAGCGCTGCCGCCGCGGCTGGCTAGGCAACCCCCGCGGGACTTTGCGGCCTGTGTCTTCATCTCTCACGCCGCCACTTCCCTGCCGTATGGATCTCGTAATTCTCGCTCTCTCATTAGGCCTGCCATCCCGCGTCCCCGTCTGCTTCGTCGTCTCCCCCTCCCTCCCCCCCCCATGAAAACCGCGAGACTAACGCGCGCGCGATTGCTCATCAACGTCGCGAGCGCGATGACACTCTAATCTCGTTAACTACCGTCGAATGTTCGCGAAATCGCGCGCGCGCGCGCGATGCGTAGAGATACGGACGTGCGGAGCGAGCAAAACTGCGGTGAATCACTCTTCCGACGGACGAGATTCCGGCGGGCGCGATCACAGCCTTCGCGAGCGCGCAATACCTGCGTGCATGAACCAATAAACGGCTCGCGGATTTAACGACCGCGCCGCGATACGTCAGACGACGACACGGGCCCGTGCGCGATACGCTTTTTTCTCCTCTCTCTCTTTCTCTCTCACCTTTTTTTCCTTTTATGCGACACATGCCGTCGTTTCTCCTGAGCGGGCACTAAAGGCGAGTGATGCGTATAAAACCGATGGATATTAGCGGCGCATCACACGCGCGCTGAGTTATGCGTTCCTCCTCATCCTCCGCCTAGTAAAAAAAGCGCAGAGGCGGGATGTATAAAAAAGGAAGGGGAGAGAAAGAAAAGAGAGAGAGAGAGAGAGAGAGAGAGAGAGAGAAAAAGACCAGGGACTATTTGTACAGGCTGTCCCGCATAACGACGGGCTCGCCTTAACGCTCGTAACGTGCAGCTGCACGGCGAACGACTGTCCCGGAAAATACGAGCCGGGCGTGATACGCGCTCCCTGTAACCGTGGGAGGCGGCGGGAGGGCCGAGAGGAAGGAAGGAAGGAAGGAAGGAAGGAAGGAAGGAAGGGTGACCCTCCGTCGAAGACGGCGAATTCGGCAGAACTGGAACCGCGGAGGACAAGCGAACGACGCGGGTTCACATATTCATGTATTCATACGCTCGTTACGCGAAAGAGAGAGCGGCGACATTTCGTTGCCGCGGGGAAATGACTCGTGATAAATAATCTCGTGCGCGCTGGGATCTCGAGAGGGCGATCGATAAGCCTCCCTTTTTCTCTTCCCTTCTTTCCCGTGTGTGAACGCGCGATGATTCGTTCGAGTCGACGCGTCGCGTGCGGAAATGATAATCGCGCGCGCCTTGTCGCGAGTCGGGGTGTGTAACGAACGAGGATGCTCGGCAGTAAGAGAGGATAAAAACGACGTCGCCGATAACTCTGTGCGCGTCCATGCGTAACGTACTTTACTTGCCTGCCTGCTTGCTTGCTTACTTGCTTGCTTGCTTGCTTGCTCGCTCGCTCGCTCACTTGCTTGCTTGCTTGCTTGCTTGCTTACTTGCTCGCTCGCTCACTTACGCAACGTCTGTCAAACGTTTATCGAGGTGACAAGACTCTCCGATGATAATCGCGTCGTTAACCGCGACAATGTAACCGCGATCGTGCCGATTTCGATTTAAGCGTCACGGTCGTTATTTCATTCGCGATTTCATCGGCGTGTTAATGACAAAATCCGTATCGTACGACGCGATCGCTTCCTCAGCCACGGCCAAAGGACAGAGGAGGAGGAGGAGCAGGAGGAGGAGGAGGTGAAGAGAAATTTCAGTCGATGTTTGCGTAGCCGATCACGCTGTCAACCGCCGTGAAATTGTGCATAAGTTAATTAACAAGCGCGCATTATGCAAGAAGCAGAAGCGAGGACGAGAAAAGTATGCCGGGCATTGTTAACAATCATTTTGCGTGCGCGAGCGGTGGACGTTGCTGTGTGTGTGTGTGTGTGTGTGTGTGTGTAATGACAGCAGTAGTAGCAGCGAGCGAGCGAGCGACGAGCGCGCGATACTCACTTTTAATAAACCGACAATTTCATTCGCGCGATAACATACGGACGGACACACGGACGATGCATAATAACGTGTCTCGCTAATTGACGCGCGTAAAGTACCGTCTCTGCGCGATTTACGGCGAACTAATCAGCCGTGGCACGGCCAGCTGTTAAACGCGCAACGGAAATACCGATCGCGAGTCACGATCGCGGATTACGTTACTCCGTGGTTTTCTTGCCGTTATCGATATTCCGTTCCTAACAGGAAATCTCCACGCTGGCGCAATTAGCGCTTTACCGGCGCGATTGCAGCCAAGTCCGCGGATCTTTTGACAGTCCGTCGATGTCGTACGACGGCTCGTCACTAAACACTCGAACAATCTCGTCGAAATTCATGTCACTGCCGCCGTCGCTACATCTCTCTCCTCTCTCTTCCTCTCCCATTTTTCCTTTCCTCCTGCGTCTCTCTTTCTCTCTCTCTCTCTCTCTCTCTCGACCTCCAACAATTCGCGGCTGTAATAATTTTTTTGTAAATTGTTCGAGTTCGTTACCTCGTCTTGATTACCGTAATTAATACATGTAGCACGCGTGCGCGTGTATAGTATATAATGGGGATAATAATTACAGTAATTAATAAATATGCACTCGTTCGTGTTCGTTAATCTCGGCGTTTGTCAAACGCGACGCGACGCGCTCGTTCTCTCTCTCTCTCGGCTCTCGCCGGCCGTCGGAATTAGCGCGCTTTTCATGTCAAGGAGAACCGGCTATCATTGAGGCGAAGTTTCGGAAAGAACGCAGGACGGCGATTATCGAAAAGCGTCTCGCTCGGTCGATTTCCGGCGCAATTTCGCGACAGCAACGAGTTCGGTCTCTCCCGTTCGCGTGCACGAGCGCGCGCGGCTATGGCGTAATGCACTCCATCTAGGAGAATCGCTCGGGAAAGATCCCTCGTAAGCTGAACGGCCAAATATCTTTATCCCATAAGTATAATGCTAAACCCCCTATGCAGAACCCGCCCGTAATTATTAAATACTCGAATACTCTATGTATAAATTCAATCCGATTACCTCGTCCGGGATTAATGAATTTGCGGGGAGCGCTTGGTATCCGCAGGTATATCCGACGTATGTAACAAATTGCGTGCTTGGAACATTAAACGACAGCTCGAGTCATTTATTCAACGTATCGTTTATCCGCGCCATCGAGTTCGGTCGAATGTACGAGTGACTCTCGCGCGACGATTAATGTATGTTGTTTTGCATGTTGTGTGATTATGTTTATTAGGTATATACATTATGTACTAGGTACATTATGACGGGTATATTTTATCGAAATAAATTTTTGTACCATTATTGTTTCATATTAATATCGTGTGCGAGCTATTTTAATTATTTCTAGCCATTTTTATTATTTCAATTATACGTTATGTACATTATAGGTGCTAGGTTATGAAATAAATATATATCTCTAAATCGACCCAGTCGTAAATAAATAATCATCGATACCTGAGAGAGTGGAATATTCAATGATTCTTCAAAAACGCTCCTCGAGCATCAAACGACACCACACGGTGTCTTATCCTGAGATTCTCAGTCGATCCTTCAAATTCAAGAGGGATGGGGGGGGGGGAGGACTCGCGAGATTAACGTAGAATCAAAATCTCGATACTCGGGGAAATATTACCTATTCGCAATACTCGCAATACTTCACTTTCAAGGTCGATAATGACCGACGGACGAGACGGTCTGGACAATTGAAGGTGATTTAAAGGTGAGTTGAACAAAAACACGCACAGTCTTCCTTCCTCCTCCCGCGCGACAAAAGGTCGCGCACATGTGCGCGCTCCCCCTCTCCTCCCCCGCTCTTCGCTCGCTATTGATCACACGTGTGAATCGCGACGTGCGATTAATTACGCCTCACGCGCGCAAATCAATGAGACGTGTCGCTATTAATAATCAGACGCTTACTACTGCCGATCACCGCGAGGTTCGACGTGTTAATTAGCACGAGTCGATAAGTAGAGGCGTGCGTGTGTTTCGTTGTATGTCACGTTCGTCCCGCACCTGTCACGCTCCTGCTCGAGGAAGAGTCACGCGCACGGGGCAGCTTCGCCGCGGTATTTTAGCCGCTTCGCTCCCGACCATCACGCGGTGTTCGTCCACGACGACAGCGACGACGACGACGACGACGACGACGACGACGACCACTCTCTTTACAGTCCCGGATAGTAATTCCCGCGCTCTCTTCTCGCAAGTTTCTCGGAATGTTTACTCATATCCCTCGGGGGAAGTTTCAGACTCGTACTCGCGCACTTCGGGCGAGGGTCGGGGAGGAACAAACGAACGCTCCGAAAGGATAAGAACTTTCTTAATATATGCATTGCTTATACACGCTAATATCCCATCATCCGTTTTACTTTGGCGAGGAGAGATCTTCTCGTCCTTCCCTTCGCTCGCTCACTCGCTCGTTTCCGCCCGGCGCTAATGCGCCCGGTAAATCGCGCGCGACCAAACGAGGCGGCGAGACCGTGTCCGGCGGAGAAACGCTCGCTCAACGTAACGCTCATCAACTGCGCAAAAACCGCATCCTCCACCGTGAAGGAGCAACGATAATTACCGATAGCCGGTGGAGCGGCTCATCGTCGACATTTGCCAGATGCAAAAGACGAAGACGTCAGATATCCGCCAGCCGATATCCGCCTCGTGCGCGATACGTACGTGAGACAATAGATATCGCACGCGAGATTGGGAAAACACGTTCCGCGATAACCGGTTAGTCTCCGCGTTTCATCGCGGACGGTGATTTCGCGCGATATCAAAAATGACACTGCGCATGCGCGCGCGCGCCTCTTTCCGAGGCAGCTTGATGGAAGTCGACAAACGGGGAAATTACATTTTTCTTCATTTCGATAGCCGGCAAACAATCGTCCACTTAATGAACTCGAATGCTCGCGGTTCGGGCCCCGCTTTATTTCGGCCGCGTAATACATCGCGTTTTGTCATCGCGACGACGCCGTCATTGCCGCGTAACACGCGTTTTATAAAATCACGGCCCATTCTTCCCGCTTTTACGCCGGCGAATTTCGAGCAGAGCTCATCGTTCGTCATCGGCTCGATCCGACGGTCGCTCCGACGCGGCTGAAATCCGCTCGAGCGCGCGAGAGTCTCTTCGAGCGAGAGAGAAAGAGAAAGAGAGACAGAGAGAGAAGACGCGCGCGCGTTCGCCTCTCGCGCGACGCGTCCTCTCCTTTTGATAATCCTCATCCCCCGGCCGGAGAGAGGACCTTTCGCATAGAAAAACCGCCGCTGGTTGGTGCGCGCAGGAATGGAAATTGCGCTTCGCTCACGCGAGCCTCGGCTGCGTCATCGTGCGCGGAACGCATTCAAAAGACATCCGACGTTAACGAGGAAAACGGGCGACACTCGTGAGCGCGCTCGCTCAGCGACGAGCGCACGAGGAGAACAAAAGAACATCGTTCTTTTCCTTCCCGCCGCCACGTCTTCGAATTAAGATAGACGAACGTACGGCCGCGCACACACCAATCCCCGGGAAACTCTTAAATTGCGCGCAAGAAACGAAGATGGTGCTTTTTCGTCTAAGCTCGCTTTTGCTCACCCTCCCTCCCTCCTCTCTCTCTCTCTCTCTCTCTCTCTCTCTCTCTCCGTGTGTGTGTGTCTTTCTTCCTCTGTTTTTCTCTCTCCGTCTCTCGGCGTCGTCTGCTGGTTTGGACAGCGTCTTAAAGAGGAGCCGCCGTCCGCCTCTATTAGATTCGTGGCTTGTTGCGACGGATGGGAGAAGAAAACTCGAGAGCGCGCAAGACGTCGCGGAAATAACCGTCACAGATCGTTATAGGGCTCGGTGCTCACAGGAATTAACGGAAGCGGTCAAGCGCCGAACTCGACGACGGCGGCGGTGGCGACGACGCCGCGGAAGTCGATCGCAAAAATAGAAAGTGGGACTGCACGGCGTGCAAAACGTCGCGCGGCGAGGCGAATTGAATATCGCGACGGAATATCGAGCCGTGCGCTCGCGCGCGATGCGTCGCGTTTTCCCGTAGGATACCTTCCTTCCCCTGCCCCTCCAACCCCCTCGATGTCCTCGTGAAAGGCTAACAAGTAAACCTCGGGGAACGTCAGACGCCGATTTGTTTCCAATTTTTTATAGTTACTTTTTGTGTCAAAATATGAAGAAATCTGTTATCATTTGTAGCTTAAATTAATTTTTTTCAATCTTTCCGAAATTTTTCAAGTTTTGCACAAGTACACTGTTTTATACATATTTAAAGCAATATTTCTTCAAAAATATATTAAAAATATATATATCCGATTTGTTGAAACTTGCACACACATGTCGCCGATTATGAATCGGAATCATTTTGTAAAATTCAAAATGGCGAATCTAATATGGCTGACGTCGTTGTTGAAAAAGTGTTCAGTTTTACGCTGCATTCGACGTTGGGTTATCTTTTGGCTCACTATCCAGCAAACAAGCTCATTTTAACGTCAAAATCTGGTAAAAAATGAACAAGAAATGAACAAAAACTTGAGAAATTTCGAAAAAATTGAAAAAATTAATTTAAGCTAAAAATGATAACAGATTTCTTTATATTTTGACATTAAAAATAACTATAAAAAATTGGAAACAAATCGGCGTCTGATGTTCCCCGAGGTTTACTTGTAAGGGCCATAAACTAAAAAAGATTTGCAGCGCAAATTTTTCCCAACGAAGCAATCTCGCCGTTAGGAATTATTAGGTCAGTCGGGAAATTCCATCCGACGTTTCCGTCAAATTTCATCCGAGGTTAACACTGAATGAAAACACAAAAATTATTCATCACGATCAAGTAACCGCTCTCATTGTCTGCGATCCTCCGTCAACATTCCGGCGATATACATCTATTTTTGCCGCAGGAAGCGGCTGCATCCATCACCGAATTCCGCCGACAAGGCAGAGACATTGAGAATTAGAGCGCGCTTCTTAGCTGACTCAATAATATTTTTCCCCCTGAGGTGACAGGTCAGCGCGTATTATTCCGTTTTGCAAGAATAAACACGCGTTAATTTGAGTTGCGGAATAGCAAGCGAGAGAGAGAGAGAGAGAGAGAGAGAGAGAGAGAGAGAGAGAGAGAGAGAGAGAGAGAGAGAGAGAGAGAGAGACTCGTAGATGTTCCGCCAAGAGGATTCGTCAGGGATCTCACGAACGATAATCCTCACATCTTTCGGAAAGGGGAAGTAGCCGGAAAATGGAACGCGAGTCACCGGATGGTCATTATCCTTTCGCTATTCGCAAACGAGCCCGACCGAAGGACAAGATCGTGAATGCGCGCCTCGGATGACGAGTGTGTGCGATGAACTTTCACGGGATCCTTGAAATTCCATATATTTTATCGTACCGCGCGAGCCGCGGACTTATTCAAACACAAACACACACATACACACGCGCGCACGCACACGTGGGAGCGCCGGGAGCGACACGAGGAACTCCGTTCTACTTAACGCGTTACGGCGACGTTAATGAAAGCCGGGGTCCTGTTTATTCTTCTCCCACTCGCACGACTCGACGGCGTCGCGCACGGCGAGTGCGATATTATACATGTGTGTGTGCTCTCTAACACGCGCTGCGAGAGTTCACCGGCACGCGCGATTGTTGGTGTGCGGGCTCTGAAATTTATTGAGAGGAGGGCGGGAGGGAGGGGCCTCGTCGCGCAACGCATCGCGTCGCGTCGCGTCGCTCCCCGACGCGGCGCGGCGTGGTCGCGACAAACCGGAAAAAAAGTCCGGAAGTCCCATTGTTCGTCAACGTAGCGAGTTTCCCCGCGAAATATGATTTTCGCGCGAGCGACCGCGCGCGAGCGCTCGAACAATGCGGGATCCGCCGCAAGGAGCGCGTAAAACAACGCTTCAAGGTTCGCCCCGGTTGCCGTTGTCGCTTTTTTACGCGAGCAACGCGACGCGGCCGGCCCGACGAAGCGCCGCGCGCGCGCGCGCGTCGCCGATTTCGCGATCAGCGAGCGGCGCTCGCGCTGCTCGCGCTCAGCGACACGGAACCCGCTCGGAAAAAGAACTCGCGGAACTCGCTTGTTCCAACGTCTCCGGCGGTCGCGTGATTTTTCCCCCTGCCCCCACGACGCCGATTATCCGCGGTGAATAACAATCGAGACTCCAATTTCGCGAGCACGCGATTTCCCGAAGCGATTTCGCGCGTCGCTGTGTGGAGCGGCCAACGGTCGATCTCGCCCGAGCCCGCGGCTCGATTACACGTGTAATTGCGGCACCTGTAAGTGGCCAGCCGGTCCTAATGATTCTTAACTGACTGTTATTAATACATTTCCCCTCCGACCGGGACGCTCCAAGGTTTGCTTGCGCAACGCGTCCGCGGAACGATAGTTCCGCGATCTCGCTATTGCGGCGCAACTTTGCGGCGCGTGCGAAGCAGCCGATGATGAGCAAAACGTGCTCTCGTCGGTTCGACGGGTCTCAGAAAATTCGATGCTCGATCTCGTCCCAGCGGTTCGCGTTTGAATCAACTTAAAGTCCGTCGGAAACACGACGAGGGAGAAAGAAACAGCCAATGCTGACTAAAGTGACGGTCATTTTCAACGCCTATTCCGCCTTTCCGTTGCTCTAATGATCAAATGACGCTACGCACATGAGGCTATCGTTATTGACGTTATAGCAGCACTTGCTATGCAAGAATGACTTTCCCGACTGTAATCATCTCTCACCGTGCAATTACGGCCACGGATACCAGACATTCTCTCCCTTCCCCCTCCCCCCAACGACGAAACGTGTCGCAACCGTTTTGCCGCCGACTGCGAACAGGTGGATCGACGTTTCTACGATCCCATTAAGCCAATTACCGAAAAATTCACTTTGCCCAGCTACAAAGAGAAACCAGAGACGCTGATAATCGATTTCGACGCTCCCTTCTCCGTTCTCCCCGAGCGCTCCGCGCGCTCTTTCTTCTAATCCCAATGCTCGGACAACGATTACGAATTCCGCGATGCGCGATCCATCGCGCGCCGCGATTATCTGGAATCTTCTCTTTTTTCCGTCTCTCTTTTCATGGAAAAAGAAAAAAAAGAAAAACCAATATCGCCGTATCGCTGCTGCGTGATGTATGTTTCTCGACGAGCCGACGTCACGTAAAAATTCCGCCTGATCTCGCATTAGAGAACGAGAGAGAGGGGGCGTTAGGGGGGGGGGAGGAGGAGGTAGAATCGCGAGTCACCATCGCGGATCCGCGCCTTTGATCTCGACGGTCGCATCGAACGAACGCACCTGCAGCCGCGCGCACGCACCTACTCGCCCGTCCGCGACGACGCAATCATAATCGCGCGTAATCGAATCGGCGACGGTAATTTCGGTAATGGCCGAGCACCGGAGTCCGGCGTTATTCCGCCGACGCGAACGAACGAAAGAGCGCCGCTCGCTCGTTATGCGCTACTCTCCCAATTATATATTATTATCTCGCCATCGACTGTGGGCGGAGAGATATGGGGGGAGGGGGAGGGGAAGGAGCGGTAACAGTATCGCACGTCAGCGGCGCGACTTTTCGCGCACCGTTGGCGCGCTAATAATCCGCTCGCGAAGGATCCGACTGTTCTCGCCAAATTAATACCGGCGTACCGAGCCAATGCACGGCGTATCGCAGACATCGCGCATTATCCGCGATTCCACCGATCTACGTGCGCGCCCGATTGCTCGCCGACGAAGAGAGAGAGAGAGAGAGAGAGAGAGAGAGAGAGAGAGAGAGAGGGCGGTGAGGGGAAGGAAGCGGGGAAGCGTCGTGAAATCATGCGCGAAATCCGCTTCTGTTGTCAAGCGACGATTAGCTCGGCCGTCCGCCGTTCAGACTCGCGAGGCAAGTCTGATACTCGTGAATCGTCATCGCGCGAATGCCTAATTGACTATGCGACTAATATAGTGCATCAAGATAACGCATTCGCGTGCGAATTGCCACGTCATCCGCATGCGGATCTCTCTCTCTCTCTCTCTCTCTCTCTCTCTCTCTCTCTCTCTCTCTCTCTCTCTCTCTCTCTCTCTCTCTCTCTCTCTCTCTCGGCGATAATATTAAAAGTAAAATACGGCGCAGAGCGCATACTCAGCCTCGCTCGACAGAACTAAGTGTGTGTGTGTGTGTGTGTAGGCGCGCGCGCACGCATACACGGCGGAGCCGTTCACAAAGATCGAGCTCACGTTAATCGCGGTTAATCGCGTGTCGCGCGACGTCGATTCACTTTTTCGGAGCGTGTCCTTAGCGTCGGCCGGTGTTTCGACGGTGACGTCAATCATTGGCAAAACATCCATCCAGCCGAAATGTTTATGCTGGCGGCGAGAGCGCGAGCGCACGGAATTTATTTGCCGACAAATGTCGGCCGTGTGAACATTTGTTTATGATACAGCGAGCAGACACTTCGCAAACAGACGATTCGTTGGTATACGCGCGAGAGGTATACGCAGGCATGCGCAGTCTCGCGCACGGCGGCTCGAAAATAATCCTATAACGCGCGCGTTATCGGATCGAGCGCCGTCTTCGAAGATCCGAAGACAGCGCCGCCGCGACAACGATCGCGATTCCGCAGGAGGCGGAATATAACGATTTAATGATTAAATTTTAAGGTGGTAATTACCGGTAAATACCGACGGGAATGTAGTTTAAAACACAGAAAAAAAAGTTCAGAAATATTTGAGCGTTTTTTATAGGGCGGTACTCTCCGCAGGAGGCGGAATATAACGATTTAATGATTAAATTTTAAGGTGGCACTTGGTAAATACCAAGACAGGAATGTAGTTGAAAACATAGAAGAAAAAAGTTCACAAATGTTTGAACGTTTATATAGGGCGGTACTTCAGGAGTACCGTCAGGATGCAAATTCTCACCAACGTGAGAAGCGACTTACCACCACGCTGAGCGGAAACATTCGCGGCTGCCGCCGATCAGTCGCACGCTTCGGCACGCAATCACTCGCGTTCCGCGCGTGTTTCGAAGCTCGCGATAATATAATAATAACGAGGTCTCTTTCCCCGCGCGAGATGCAAGAGTGCGATTCTGTTAATACATACAAATATATCATCATTCTCACGTCGAGCCATTTGCAAATTGATTGGATTGCTAATTGCACGGATAGTCCGGAAGAGTGATTTATCGCGGAACACGCGCGCATACGTGTATACGTGCGCGCGCGCGCGCGCGTGCGTGCGTGCGTGCGTGCGTGCGTGTCGCAGGATACGTCTCGTTCGCACGTGTAACGGCGGTTAATGCTGCAATCGCGTGTGCGAAGAAATAGTTGCTCGGCGTTTTGCTGACACCGAACGCTTCACGCTCGGCGCAGCGCAGTAGTCGCGCGAGCGAACGCGATACATTTAAATGACGCGTTTGTCGTTTGCAACGTGTAATGGCCGGCCCGATCGTATAAAGGTCGCGATATGTATTTCACGAGCGGACGTATCGATGCGAGCGCGAGCGTATTATCGTCGTTGGAGCATAAATCGTGGTAGCTACGCGCGACGCTTGAATCGTTCGCGACCGTTTAGGCGGTTGTGCAAGCTAATTATTTTGCAACGATGTTGGAGAATTATCTACCTACATACTTTACCTATCAACCTTTCGTGAGCCAGCCGTTTCGTGTGCAATACGTTAATGATTGCCGGCGCGAAGAATTAGTCCCATCAAATCCGCGCGCGATGTCGTGCGTTTTCTGAGATAGCGATTCGACTTGGCGACTGAATGCAAATACGTACAAAATAGTCCAATGCGACAGTGCCGATTGTGCGAGGAACGAGTTACTGCGGCGAGTGGCCGATCGACACCCTCCGCGCGTGGTCCTTTGCGTAAATTCCTGCATGCATCATTTACACATCCTATTCCACTCGTGATTCACGCGCCCGTCTCCCGCGTAAAAGCCCCGACACGTCGCGTTGCGCGTCTCACGGAGTTCTGTACAAAATTTCACGAGCGCGCGCGCGCGCGCGATCGATCGGTCGATTAATTACGCCGTCGTGCACGACGCTGTAAATCGAGAAACTTCCTCGAAGTGACCGCGCGTCAAGATCTACGTGGCGGAGCGCGTAGAGTTTCGCGGCTTCCATCGCTCTTTAGGACGACGATTACACGGCGCATTCCTCTTGCGCGTGAGGAACGACGTGGAGATTAACTCGCGACAGAATCATCGACGGGAAAAACGAAAAAAGAAAAAATAAGAAAGAGAGAGAGAGAGAGAGAGAAAAAGGAAAATTAACCAACGTCCGGATCCATCAGCGTGATCTACGGGCGGGTGCCTCCTCCGCCGCGGAATACGACAGCCAGAGTGGGAGATGAATTATAAAGTGGCGTTCCATGGTGAGAGGTCTTACAGTTACATTTTGCCCGCTCGCTACTCCCAAGTTGCGCCGTACCGTGCCGTACTTGTGCAGTGAAACGCACGTGCCAAGCCTTCACCGAGTCACGCGTGCATCTCGATCGGATTGAGGAGGATCGCGATACGCTACAAGTGCGATGTCAGTATCGTTCAACCTGCGGCCTTCGCATCATCGCGACATCGAATCGTACCGCGGTGATTAGCTCTTCGTCGTCGTCGTCGTCGTCGTCATCGACGACGACGACCGAACCTCGCCCGTCTGATCCTCTTAACCCTCGGTATACCCTCGGTATCGTAGTATGAATTCAATTAGAAGATTAATTTCTTTTGTTAAACAGAGGAACGAGAGTACATTTTCTCCCTTCTTGTGCTCTTGGGAAAACTTCCACACTGAAAGGGAAGAATGGCCAATCTCGTTAAAATGATAGTCATTCTCGGCATCAGCTATTCCTTTTTCAACAAGAAAGTAGTGATAGCGATTGCTACAAAAATTATTCCGATGATCGGTCCGACTGTAATTCCTTCACTACGCAATTACGCACATAATAAATTTTTCTCACTGTAAGAAAGGATAAAAGTTATCCAAAGTGTTCATCTTTACAAATAGTTGCAATTGCTCACGGCACAAATTTAGGAATTAAAACTGAGTTCGTTGAGTTACCCCGATGGGGTTGAGTACAACGTGGGTTACGCAACGATCCTTCAACAATCGCCACGCAGGCTGATTAAAAAGGGGGATGCTCCCCTCTAAATAATGCGAGATGAAGAAGAAAATTTGCCGAGTATCCGAGAGCCAATGTAAAGCACAGACGGGCGACCTTTATCATCGCGATTCGCGTGCATGCATGTGTTCCATTTTTCGTCGACAAACTATCCCTTCTCGTCGGAGAAAACTATCCGCCGTTCGCCGATTACGAATTTATGGACGCAAATCTAGTTGACTTCAATAATTTCTCGCTTTGTCTATCCAAGTCAAGACTTTGAAATCTCCGAACAGCGTAAACGTATACAGCCACCGGATGAATGTAAACCAAGGAAAATATGAATTCATTGTTCTTCTATTGAATTTGTTCAGCATCTTATCGTGCCAAAGAACCCCCCTCCCCCCCCGCGCCACATTACGTCTTCGCCACGAGTTATTGTCCCGTCGATATGCGTCGCTGTTCTCCAAATTTGCATTTCGTTTATTATTACCACCCATTTCGTTTGTTAGTCATATCTTTTATTGTCCGCTTCCCCCCGTATATTTCCCGGATTAAAGATAAGCCAAGTAAATCGACATCTCCACTTTACGCGTTCAGCCCTTTAAGCGCTGAAAGACCTCGTCCAACTCACACCACCGCCAAGTACGACTTGGCACGCGCTTGCTCTTAATTCATCTTCCTTCTCTTTTTTCTTTTTATTCACCGAGCCTCCGCTTGAAATCCTTACACGCGCGCGCGCGCGCGTTACGGTGAGGTTTAAATTGCCGTGAGGTTATTGCCGCTCACTGATTCTGGTCAGAGATCAGTCGCGTTTCATAAAAAAGGGAAAAAGTATTAAAAAAAAATACATATATATATATATATATATAATCGCAGCGCATAAAAGCTTATCGATTCATTCTTCTGTTCGCCACGGACCCTATCGCGCGCGCGTATTTTTTCCTTCCCCCCCCCTCTCTCTCTCTCTCTCTCTCTCACATGCTGTATCTCCCTCCCCCCTTCTCTTTTTTTCTATACAATCTCGTGTTGCAGCTCGTCGCAATAAATCATACACGTGGCTCCCATATATATTCAACAGTTTGATGTGTGTGTACATTATAAATGGCATAGATATAAAGCGCGATCTCGTTCGTGTCGTTAGCGATTCATGTAACTCAAGGGGGTTTGACGTTTCGAAATTAGCACGCATTTAATTAACGCCGGAGCGGTTTCGCGTCCAACGCCCCCATCATCGTCGCCGATGTTTCGCGAAAACCAGAACACGGTGGAGGGGGTAGCACCGCGAAAGGAGTGATACACCGCGATTTTCGTCGACGGCACACGAAGGACGAATTATGCAAATTCATTGTGATAATCATTGCACCTCGCTCGCCGCAGCGGCGACGAGTCTTTGTGGGCTCGCATTTTGTTCCTCCGAGGCGCTAATGCGCACGCGTAATGGCACAGAAAGGTAGTCGTGTTAATTAGGGGATGAATTAATTAACACGCTCAGTTAATTACAATGCTATTAACTCATCCGGCTAATTAAAGCGAATATTTATTTATGTTAGCGTGTACCCACGGGTACGTGTGCGCGCATGCGCGTGCGCACTAAGCGTACGTGTCGTGCCGTGCGCCGCGGAGGAAAGCTCTATGCTAATTACACCGAGATATAAACCGTTGGTTCAAGACGCGCAGGACCGGGCGAATGATCGATGTCGCAAATCTGGATCCGAAGTATCGGACGGCGCGCGGGGCGGCTTGATCCGTTAGCGGGGGCGGGGAGGGGGGGGGACTTTCCTCAATCAGGGAGACTGAACTCTCCGGAGCCGGAAATGGAGCGGCTAAATTTCACATCGAAGCGGCAGCGACGAAACACGTCGGGGATCACGGGGCGCTTTCACGAACATCGCGGAAGCAAAAACGCGAATGTATCACCGTCACATTCCTCTTGGCGCGGCGCGTGTGTGTGCTTGCCATTGCGCCACTTTGCCGAACTCTCGTTGTGTCGCGAAAAGTGGACGAGTCAATTCATCTGCGCCGGTTAACGTGGCGTTTAAGAGTGGCGGCACGTTTCGGACTTTCTCTCTTTCTCGAAAGCTTAGCGAGCAATCGGCACGTGCGAATATGCGCGATTCGCCGGCGGTGACGTGGCGCGAGGCTTGCGCAAGGCGCGATCGAGAAAAGGGTCGCGGTGTCGCGCGCGGGAAAGTCCACGACGCTCTCTCTCTCTCTCTCTCTCTCTCTCTCTCTCTCTCTGCTTTTTTCCTCTCGTGTTTCACGAGCACATCGACTCCGATACGACCCTGACTTCGATTAGCACCGTCACCGGATGTATACGTTAGCGTTGGTGGACGAGGAAAGGACGACGGAAATAAAAGGACGGAAAGAGCCTGCGGAATTGAGGATTGCGCGACGCGAAACCCCCGGGCAGCGGTGTGCCACGCTTGTGTGTGTACACGAAACGTCATTAAATATAATTTCGCTCAATGGTTGGAATCGCGAGCGCGCGGCGGGGCACGTTCACGTGTTGCCATTCGCGGTGCAATTCGCGGACTCGCTCGGCGCCGATGACCTGTTAAGCGCGCCGAATATCGCAATCAGTTTGCGATCGCGTTCTCGATATTGTTTCATTTCATTCTTCGCATCCTCTTCATTTTTTTTAGTTTTCATTTTTTATCTGCTTTTTCGCCACTCACCGCCGACGGGTGTCCACGGTTAACGGAGCGTCGGATCGGCGTTTGCGGAGCGGCAATCGCGGCGCTGTTCAGCGTGATATTCACAAAAGAACAATCAGGCGACGCCTGATAGATCAGAAGAATCGTAACGGCGGCGCGCGTATCTTTCCGCGGAGTTGATCGACGACACGCGTGGTGGATTAGGTTTATCGAGTTTGAGAAGCAGATTGGAGTCGGAGTTGCGCTGGGACGTTGATGTTGCCATTCGAGCGCCGCTAAATCGCGCGCCTACTAATTTATTAGCGAATGCTGCGGCGACGCTGTCACCCTGTGATATTCACTGTTCGCAGAATGTCGTATAGTCTGTCGGCCGGCCCTACATGCCCAGAGCCCTACCTCGGCCCGAGCCTCGCTCAGGTCTGTCCAGGCTCGCAGTTCTTGACGTTCATGACAATCCTGGACACGCTCGTGCGCAGCCAAAACAGAGTTTCTCAGCTGTGCGAACGCGTCAAGACGGCGAATCCACCCGAGTACTACTACGACTTCATCGTCGTGGGCGGTGAGTAAAATCGAGATCTCCGCGGGTTTCACCCGGACGACGCTGCTCTCTCGATCGCGAGACGCTAGCCAGGCGAGGCGCGCAAACGGCAATTTTGATCGAACTCCTCTCTCTCTCTCTCTCTCTCTCTCTCTCGAGAGAGAGAGAGAGAGAGAGAGAGAGGGGGGGAGATTGCGGTATCGCTGTAATTAAATCAGCATAAGAGCGAAGTTGCGGCGAAATTTGTTAATAGCCTCCCCTCTGCCCCTCCGCCCGTCTGGACGCTGCGGATGGACTTTCTAAAGCGTACGCGAGTTTTACGCGGGTCGTTAGTGTGCGCCGTTGGAAAGATCGTGATTAATACGCCGTAATGGCAATTAGCAATCTTTAATATGTCGCGGGGTTTTCACTATCGTCGCGATGATACATATTTCTCTCTCCTCTCGCACGAACACGCTGTGCGCGCGAGGATCGCGCGTTCTCGCTTAAATCTCGGCGATGGATCGATCGTATCCGCCGATGACGGGACACGCCGTTTAGAAACCGCTTCGTCGGACGATGACGGAAACCATTAGCCAGCGAGCGTTTAATTAAGAATAAAAGTCCGACGGCCGTTTCCTGGCCGAGAGCGCCGCGAGTTTGGCAAGTGGGAGGCCAGGGGAGGAGGGAAAGGGAGAGGAGGAAGAGTTTGCGCGGAGAGTTGCGATCGGCGGTTTTCTAACGGACGAGTGAAAAGGATCGATATAATTGGAAAGTATCGCACAGCGCGCTCTTCGGCGCGTAGCTCGCGAGTAGCCGGCTTGAGTATCGATTATAAGCGCGCGTGCGACGCAACAATCGCATTAGCCTTATTAGAGTAACGAGCGGGTATCAATCGCGCGAGCAAGCGCGTGTAAACAACAAATTGTCGATCGCCGGCCGATCGCTCGTTAGCCGAAAGCGCTATTTTCTTCCTTTTTTTTACGGCAGCGCCGGGAGCGATGCCGAACGAACGAAGCGATTCGGTTCGCGACGCAGCGGAAGCTGAGCGACGCAGCGCTCGTAAATGTCGTTCATTACGACCGCGTGTGAAAGTCGGCGAAGCGCGATGGATATAATAAAATATAATGCGCGTAACCTTCTCTCTCTCTCTCTCTCTCTCTCTCTCTCTCTCTCCTTCTCTCTCTCTCTCTCTCTCCTTCTCTCTTCCTCACTGCCTCGGAAAGATAGGAGATGACTACGCGCGTGCACACGCAAACGCTCGCACACATGCGCACGCGCGATGTTTCAAAACGACGAGCGGCGCGTAACCTACTTTTATGGACAATAGGCGAATCGGTTCTGAAAACGGGAAGCGAAACGAAGTGTCGCTGCATAATCCAAAATAATAGGATATTAATATCCCGGCGAAATGTGCAATGGTTATTTATACTATTTGCACATTATCGGCGCATTGTATCCAGTAAAATGGAGAATCGACGGCGATATAAGCAAATATAAACGCATGCTTTCACTGAGCTATTACGCAACGGTTTAATCGGCACGCGATATATAATAAAATAACGCGATCGCACTAGTAAACATTTATCCAGTGTGGCCTTAGTCCCTTTCTCTCTTTCTCTCTCAACTAAACGCTAGCGATATAAGTCACTCATATATATTTATTCCGGAAACTCGAGTGCTGTAATGTCGACACATTCGGTGGACTTTCTCAGACTAGAGCAGGTTAACGTGTGTGTTTCCAACGAAATCTTCTAATATGTTGAGCTCACTCGACGTTGCTTCGACAGCACAGACGAGTGAACTTCATCGCCGTCCGACAATGTCTAAAACTAATTTTCTGCATAATTAATACCTCCCATTGTTGCCTATTATGAGAACGATAGAGCGTGGACAAACTTGGAAATTCGCGACGAGGTTTGCCCGAGCGCTCTAAAAGCTGACGAAACAAAGGATTAATAATAAATCTCGCCCGGCGCAATATTCGTCAGGACATTCGACATTTACATTCGGTTAGCGAGCCGTCGCGAAACTCGGGCGCAAATGAAAAAATAAAAAAAGAGGCGGAGAAGATAGGGGAAGGAGCGAGTAATTGAATATTTTAGTATGCGGTTGATAAAACCGTCGCGTAAATCCCGGCCTGGAAATTCATCGGTCGTAGTAGCGGTAGTAGCACCCACCGGTGGTAGTAGCAGTAATAATAGTAGTTGTAGTAGTAGGCTAATGGTAGTGGTAGCAGTCGACGATACCAAAGTCGGATCGAGCGATCGAAACTAATTTTCTTTGCTTCCCTTTCGGTGATTATTCCCGACAGGACTCCCGGGGATATCCGGGCGGGAAGATGGAATTTTTCAGTGACTCGACCGGTTATCCGGTCGCAGCGCGAATGACCGCGCCTCGCTCGAGATATCGATCGCCCTTGCCCGACCGAATTTTTCTACCCATCGCGGTAAGGATGCCAGGATGCGTCCGCGCCGCGTGTAGAAACAGACGTGCCGCCGTTGCCGAACACGTTGAGACGGGCGTAACGAACGTGGAAAGTGTATTCTTCTTGTTATAATCGGTGTTCCTAATTATACAGATACACAATACTCTGGAGGCGCGTTGTGTCAGAGTATACTGTTATATTATATAATATATATATATATATATAGCATTTTTTTTTTTTTTTTTCAGTAATCGTGTATGGCGCCACGAAAAGAATGAGGGCGGGGGAGCGGGGGGAAGACGCATGAATGAAGAAAGAAACGCGCGGGAAACGCATCTGTGTGGAATGATTAATTGTCGCGTCGGTGTGGCCGGGGTATATTACCGCGTGGAGGTGCGGAGAAAATATTAATAACACCGTCGGCGGGTAATTAGCGCGATGCTTATTAATTATTCCGTCAATGCGCCCCAGTCGGAAGAAAGAGGCTCGTGGAATGATTATAATAGCGACGCGTAGCGCTCGAGAGGAGCGCGCGAATCGGAGGGCGGCAAAAGGGTCGTCGAGTCGACTGGAAACGAGGGAAAATGGCTTTTGTCATTATCATCAAGGCCGAACGGAACCGCGGCGATAAAGCCTCGCGCGCTGAATAAAATCGTGATATAAACGCGTCCCTGCGCGTCCCTACGCTCGCTCTCACCGATTCGCCGTCGCGATCGCGACAGGCTGTTTCCGTCCACGCCGCCCGCGCCCGTCATTTTTGTCACTCGCTTATACTCGCGCACTCTTCATGGACGCGCGCACATTGTTAATATTAATTGTTCGGAAATACAAATTGCGCACAGCGGTTGGCGCCGGGGAAAAATCACGCGAGCGCGCTTCGAATCGAGATGAAAGTTTATTATTCCATCAGGGCAGTCGACGGCGGGGAATGATGAAGGTATACTCTGCAACAATCTAGCAAAATAAGCGCCCCTTATCGTGCCGAGATCTTCTCAATGCGGAAGATGGATTAGCAAATCAAGATAGAATACCTGGTCCGCGAGGGGGAAGGGGTGAGGACGGGAAGGGCGCGGAATGTACGGAATGAATACGGCCGGTCCGCTGCTCTTTATGTCCGAAAATCCATCAGGATAACAAACGTTTTTCACGCGCCGTTTATTCAACAGTTTGTTGCGAAACCGGCGGGAGTGATGTTACACGCGCCCCCCTGATGAAAAATGTGTAATAGCGGCCCAGGGTCAGGGGAAGGGGACAAAGAGGAGGAGGAGGAAGGGTGACGGGCCAGATGAAGAAACCCGTATGAATAAATTTATTTAACGTAACATTAACACAAACAAAATGATCACTGTGAATGCACTGATAAATTAACGCGGGCCAAGAGAGAGAGAGAGAGAGAGAGAGAGAGAGAGAGAGAGAGAGAAAGGAAAAGGAGAGACATTTTCACGGCAGTGCGTTCCCGCGCAACATTAACAACGGATACACATGTTCCCCGTGGTTCACGCTCGCGCGAATTTAACGAGCCGTCAAAACGCGGTAATTGAAAGATAATTAAAAATAAGTTCGATCTAAATGTTCCGAGCACACACGAGAGCGGGCGCATTCTCAATGCCAATGTAAAACAAATATGATCCGAAAATACACTCGCGAATTGCCCGAGCGAAATTGAAACACTACCGAACGAAACCGAACCGAACCGCCGCCGCCGTATTGCACGCAATTCGAGGCGAGAGCCTCCTCGTCGCTCCAACGTCGCGCGCGCGTGCTCCGCCGCGAACCACACCTCCCTCCCTCTCCGCCCCGACACCGAGAGAGCGATGCGAAAAACGCGCTGTAAACCTCCCGGTGACGTTTACATGTTTACCACGGCCAAATACAGTTATCACGAATCGTCGCGCGTACCATGGTGGCAATTGTTATTTGTCGTTTACCGGAGTACGGCGAGCGCGAGCCCTCGGCGAAAATGCAATTCGATGCGCACGCTCGTTCCTACTGGCGTCGCCGCACCGTTTAGATGCGATATTAATGCAGACCGTTATTTATTCCATCCGGACGCGTGATTATTACATCATTAATTTAATTACCGCCCTGCCGATATACCGCTCTGTATCTCTACCTGCTCTCCCCTAACCTCAGCCGCCAGCCACCCCCCCTCGGAAAACCACCTCGCGTTCGAACGCGCGATCGTCGTTTCAACGGCGATGCTTCTCGTTCCATTATTCCATACGTTCCCGTCCCAACCGTCGGGAGATATAAATCCTCGAAGGTGGTGAAATTTGTGTTGGTAAAGTAGAGAGAGAGAGAGAGAGAGAGAGGGGGGGAAGGGGGGAGGGGAAGCAAGCGGAAGACGGATCAGCCGCGTACGAACGCGCGCGATTGCATGGCAATGCGGAGGACGGCGCATATATAATGTGATTTAGACGGCTCAACGAATTTTATACGCTCTTTGCATTTCGGGATAATTCGTACCGGCGACGTGATCGTCCATGTGCGAATGGATGTGTGCCTCCCCTCTCCGTGTGTGTCCAGACGTGTATGCGTGCGCGCGTGCGAGCGCGAGTATGAGCGCGCATTTTGTTTATACATTTCGGCGGACCGTCGTCGCGGCTCGTTAGCGCGCGTGACAGCTACGACGAATGTAGGAATTGGTATTAATAAATCATTCGCGGCTGCTGCCTACAGATAGAAACGCTGAGTGCGGTCGGTAATTTTCGAGAGAGCAAGAGCAGCAGAATATCGCGTTTATTATGTACTTCTCAGGGGGGGGGGGGATTTACCCCCTCCCTCTCTTTCACTCTTCAGAATCCGAATCGAAGCGATGCGCGAGAGTAGAAAATAGAATTTCTGATCGATAACACGATTACCTCGACCGTCCGAAGATGAGGTGAGAGAGGGAAAAAGAGAGAGAGGGGGGGGGGAGAAGAAGAAGAAGAAGAAGAAGAAGAAGAAAGCAGAACGCGTCTATTTACATCTCCTCGTTCTTCACCAAGCTTCTCTCTGAGAATGCATAAATGGCGCATAATAAACGACACGAACAAATTGATATAAAGCACGAAACGGGAGAAACGGGCATTATGAGATTGCAAACTTAAATTAAGGAAACGCGGAAAAGCGGTTTGATTCGGTGCGAGGGCGGCGGGTAGGGAGGAGGTGGAGAAGGGCAATTGCGCGGGTGGAAGAAATTACGGGTGGGTCGAGCACCGGCGAAGAAATTGTTTATCGTTGCTTGCGCGCGCGCGCGCGCGACGCTCGGAGAAAAGTTCGCTCGTTACGCCAACGCGCCGCTATTGAACCCGCTATTGATACACTCGTGATGGATGCGCCAGAGCTTGGAGAGATGGGAGGGGAGGAGGGCGGGGAGGAGAGATGCACGGGGTCGGGAGTAGGCGCATATACAGGAAAGTGATAACTTATAAATAGCCGGTCGCGCTGGATCCTCGTGTGCAACGTGTACAAAGCGCGCTGGCTTTTCGTCAAGTTCGCAATTTTTCACGGCAATAACTGGCAGCGTCATCGCCCGTGTTTCCCTCCACCTCCCGGTGCCGCGCGGGATTGCGGGATAGGGCGCGCGACTTTTCCTCCCGCATTTTTCGCCGATCAAACACGACCGGCCGGCCGCGTAGCCAGGAAACAAAATAGCGGTCGAGCGGAATAAATGCGCATCATTCTGCATCTGCAACGCGTCAAAATGCGATGCGCTAGATATTGTCTGAAAAAATAGGCGGTCGTGCGGGGCCGGCGCGGAGCGGAGTCGGTCTCGCGAGTCGCGTCGCGGCGAGAGAGAGAGAGAGAGAAGAGGGAAAAGAAGCGGCCTCTCCCGCTCGTCGATCTGTGCTCGCGCTACATTTCGATAATTAGGTGGGATTTTATGTGAAATATTCGTGCAATTTTAATATCAGCCGCGTACAAAACACGGCGTCCTTTGCGAAGCTCGCGCCATCGCGACGCAATGATAACTTTCTTTCTCTCTCCTTGTCTCTCTTTTTGAATAACTCGCCGATCGGAATGGCGCACGTACGTCGCTAATATTTCTCGACATCACTCGCGCCCTGCACAGCGGCCGTGTGCATTCGCCGCCCTCTCGAAAATATTTCAGTTCGCCGAATTATTTAAAGTATCAGTTTAATTATCAGCTCTGAAATATTTCATACGTGTCCGGGATATTTGATATGAAAGATGTTAGATAAATTCGCTATTTAGTCCAATTAAATGTGCCCAATAATTATCCGTTGAATATTCCACGTACGGAAATACGAGAGACAGATATGCTCGCGGATCACTCTGACGGATGTGCACAAACACGCGCGTATACGGCTTTGGCAGCCGGAGAGGGGGGAGGGGGAGGGGGCAAGCGGACGATCCGCATCATTTATTCACGTCTTATAAATAATACTTAAGCGGTCGATATAACCACGTTCCGCTCGCTAAAGCGCGTCGTCACGGCTCGCCTCCTGTCGCTTCTTCGCCGACTTCCTAGACGAGTCGCAAATTGCAACGTGTCGCACGTGTCGATCGCGAGTTTTACCTTTAATTTCGCGCGACGATCAACCAGTCGACGGTCGTCCCCCTCTCGATGCAGCAGCTCGATCGACGGTCCGAGTATGGAACGTTCATCCTGTCGGACGGATTTCCAGTCCGAAGGACCGTATAAACGCGGAAAAGTTCGCAACGGCGAAAGCGACGGTACCGCTCGATACTTCGTCCGACCGGCCGGTCGACTAACCGCTATCGCCGCATCTCGCAGGTAAGACCGGAAGTGCATGCAGGAACCGCGAGAATCCGAGAAGCACGTACCTCCGACGCGTAGGAAGTAATGTAGCGTGGCGCCGACGAGCGACGAGCGACGAGCAAGATCCGCGATTCGATAAGCGCAGACGCGCGCGATCGCGACCGATCGCGCGACGAGTACTTTCCTGCCGGGCGATAAATCAGAGATCCTTGACCGAGAAGCCGCGCCACCGCCGTCGCCGCGCCGTGAGCCGACGAGTATCCGAGCGCGGAGAGACGGGGGGGAGCGGTAGCAGCGTAACTCGGCGTCCCTAACGATAAGTAAACTGTCGGCTGTACGAGCAAGCAGCGCTCGTAAAGATACGAATCGACGAAACGACCGGGAATAAGTGGCGTCGATGTTCTACACGACGGCATCAGCGCGGTGCGCGCGGAGCGAAGAAACCGGGACGCGCGGCAAAACAAAGTCTCGCGGCGGATTGAAACCTCCTCGGATGAAGATGAAAAGGAGGAGAGAAGGGGACACGACGTCGTCTCGTCTTTCACGTGAGAGGCTCAGCGATTTCGCGAACTCGTTGCGCGATATCGAGGTATCGATATTCACAGGTAGCGCGGGAGGAGCCGGCGAAAAATCAGCGTACGAGCGGCGCACGAAGCGCCGCTGCGAAGGCGGCGCGCACGACGTCTCGTCTGTATAACGCGGCTCAGACGCGAACTCGCGTGCATCCGCTCGTTCGCTCGTTCGTATGTGTGTACGTTGCCTGCTCGCACGCTCGTCGAGCGATGCACTCGGGCATCGCGCTCTTTTCAGCAGGTGCATATACGCGGCCGCGTTGTACGATGCTTATGCAAGAGCGGGTCGTTTTTGTTGGGGCAGAACCGTTTTCACCTGGCGGTCTCGTGCCTCCGGTCTCGTTCGAATGCAGTCGCATTACGCTGGGAAGAGGAGCACGAGGAGAGCGAGGAGGAGGAGGAGGAGGAGGAGAAGCAGGTGGTGGTGGAGGTGGAGGCGCAGGAGGAGGAGCCGTGACGCGCAAAAGGAAGAAACCAGCCGGCGCACGCTGGAATTATCGTGCTCGCGGATTATCGTGGATATTCAGAAACCTAGCCTCTCCGCCTATCCTTCCTCTCTCTCTCTCTCTCTCTCTCTCTCTCTCTCTCTCTCTCTCTCTCTCTCTCTCTCTCTCTCTCTCTCTCTCTCTCTCTCCCGGCCCGGTGGAAGTAACAAGCTGAGAAACGTTCGCATTGCGACACATAAATTAGGCGAGCTCGCCGCTCGCGTTTTTCCGGCCCCGCGGCGTGCACGCTTTTTGCCCGCGGCCGATCGATATTGGGACTATTCGACGAGTGTCCCACCTTGTCGCGCCGCGCCGTCGCATGAAATCGCAATATATAGAAGCGTGCTGGAGCACTGCGACTCGACGGATACTTGTTATCGTTATTATATGGGTTAAAAAATGCGACGGCACATGAGACCGAGCGAAGGAAAAGGCCTTGACGAGAGAGATTTATGAATTTTCGCCACGGGGAAATTATATCGAGTCCGGACGCGTTATTTATTTCACGATCTTTCGAGAAAATCTCTGACGCGCCGCGCCGTCGCATGAAATCGCAATATTTAGAAGCGTGCTGGAGCACTGCGACTCGACGGATACTTGTTATCGTTATTATATGGGTTAAAAAATGCGACGGCACATGAGACCGAGCGAAGGAAAAGGCCTTGACGAGAGAGATTTATGAATTTTCGCCACGGGGAAATTATATCGAGTCGGGGCGCGTTATCTATTTCACGATCTCTCGAGAAAATCTCTGACGCGCCGCGGCACGTCTCGTCGGACGCAACACCTGCGGCGGCTGCTACCGCCTTGATATTCGCAATTATGTAACAATTCGTAGTTAGACGTAGCACAACGGAAGGAAACACGAGCGCGATCTTGAGACGGCGATTTTATAAGCGACATGTAGTGCGGTTTGCCAAGAAAGCGACAGAAAAACAGTCGACAGCTGAAAGAAATCAGCAACTTTGACTTCCTCGTTGTTCTTATCTCGACATGATAAACGAAAAATCGAGCGTCCCGTGAAAGTAAACGCGCTTCGCGTCGCGGAGAGGGAAGTAAGAGCGCCGAGAGTTGCCTAACATTCCGCTTAGAGAGGCAACAGGATTACGACGAATTTTCTAAGCGCGACGCGCCGCTGCGAGACAAAACTTCACCGGGAGAGATTGGCTTTCTCGATCGCAGAGCCAGTCTCAGAGCCTAAATCGCACGAGGCGATTGATATCGAGACAGAGAACGGCGTAAGCTGACAACGACCAGTGGGCTACCCCGCGGGCGTGCACACCGACAGCGGTGCTCGTGTTGGCTCAGCCTTCAAAAGTTCATAAAAGTAATCGCTGTCCGAGAATTCCGTATCTCGTAACTCTGCAATCCCGCCGTCGATCTTTATTACCGGCGCGCGCGCGCTGCCTGCTACCAGTCTATCCGACTCTATTAAAATTCCCCACGGTGCTAACGTTTCGACCGACGTTACACCGAGCTAGACGTTATCTCCCAAATGTGCGTCATATTTCCACTTATGTCTTCAACGTCTCTCACGAACGCGCCCGTTACAAAGCGCCCGTCAACGAGTGTTCAGACACAATCGCGTCGTAGATGCGAGTACACATACGCATACATGCACACACACACACACACACACACACACTTGCATATATATTCGTACATGTATACACTTTATGCGACACAAAGGGGAAATTATTCCCGCACGCAACCGAAATAGCTAACCGGAAGGTGCCATCTCAACTCGCTTTGCTCCGACAGCGCACGAGCGAGGCCGCCGAAAGAGAGTATTACATGCTTTCTCTCTTTTCCTTCGACACTCGCGAACGCGAACGCGAACGCGGACGTCTCGTGCGGGAAATCACGCGAAAAAAGCCGACTATCGCGGCTACGACTGCGAGCTGCGGTGGCGCGTTGCTCGCGGCGCTTTACGTCGATTCTTCCGCTGCGCGAGGATCGGCCAGGTCGGGCAGATTCGCGCGCGGCTGACGAAAGAACGAGGCGACAAGAACGATCGCGATCGAACGTCTATTTTCCGCGCTGTTGCGCCAAAAACGGCTCGCTGAGCGTAAGAAACGGAGAACAATTTCGGCGCGCGCGCGTGCGATGAGAAGGAATATCCCCGACCGCGTCGCGGCAAGACACACAGAAGACGCATTTGCATAAAGCACGCTCGTTAGACAATGTAATTCCCTCGATCCGCGCTCTCGAGTCGCACGAGAGAAGCGATCAGAGGTGAATCTTCGGGAGAAGAATCGCGGCGGCCGTACGTACGCGCAAGCGTGCGAACGGGAACTCGTATGAAAAATGACCTTCAGCATCAGGGAGAGGGGTGCTCGGTTATCCATATTTCCATGAAGAGAGCAATGAGAGAAAAGCAGATAATCACCTTGTACTTAGCTAAAAAATCGGCAAGGTTTTCGCCGCAGGTTTTTTTACAATCGACAAAAAATTTTTGCGTTTAATCAAAAGCGGCTCGTGTGAAATTACGTTCCACGTGAACAATCACACATTTAGAACTCTATAGTCAAGACAAACCCAATTTATATTCTCGTTCTCGCGCGCGACGGAATCGATCAATGGTGGGTCCTCTGAAAATAGATTGACGTTTCGGAGCAGAAATATGCACGCAGTTATATCTACATAAATCAACAGTCTCGTGGAGAGTGCCCTGCAGTGAGCGTCCGGTAGAGAGAGAGAGAGAGAGAGAGAGGGAGAGAGAGCGAGAGAGAGAGAGAGAGAGAGAGAGAGAGAAGAAGATACTACCGAAATTATGACGTTTCATTAGAAACGGTCTCGCGTCTCTGATTGAACTCCACTTGAACAATCATATATTTCATGCGCCATAATTAAGACAAATCCAATTTATATTCACGTTCGCTTGCTCCAAGCATACACACCGGCTCAGGCATACCGACTACGGAAAGTAATTCCCCTATTAATTGCCGGATTCAAATTAGTTTTCATAAAGGAGCTAATTATAGACATCGTTAAGCTGATTTAGTGCGGATAAAATTCTTCCCGGTTTGTTCCGACTTGGCGCCGATATGAAAATTCTTCTTTAGAAATGCCGGCACAGCTCCGTTGTTCCTAGTCCGCTTCAGCGTCCAACGGGTCCGACCGACCGGACGACTAATTACCGAGAGAGCGAGAGAGCGAGAGAGAAAGAGTGAGAAGGGGGCGAGGGGGGAGGGAGAAAAAGAGAGAGGCGAGGAGAAGGAGAGAAGAATCTCGCACGTAGCCAAATTCGCGGACACGCAAGCCGTGTTCTTGCCTCCTTGCGTGACTCCTTGCGTGACTTCTTCGCTCGTTGCCATTTCTATTCGCGGACGTGAGCGCACAAAAAAGAGTCTGGTCACTGTTGTGACGACGACTTGTTTTTCCGCCGTACGAGACCGCGTATCTCGCCTCTCGGCCGCGTCGCAAACTTGTTTAACAAGCATCGGCTCCGAAGCGCCGCAGATGGATATCCCGCGATACGGAATGAGGAAAAACGGCGAAGAGACCGGAAGCAGTTTCACCGCGATCGCAATAGCTTCGCGGCTGTTCCTCACCTCTCCGCGAGATGATTCGAATGAACGGACGGATACGCTGCTCCCCCCGGCGCGCGCTGCGGTTAAATAAACATTTATTCCTCCTTGTATCGTAAATATAAAATTAATTCACGGATTTACGGGGCCGCGCAGAGCAAGAGGCGGCGACGGCGGGGTCTTGAATTCGCTCGCGGAAGTGATCTCGTTGAATATGCATCGACGCTACACCCCCCGTACACCGTGTATATATCGTACATCTTCCGACGTTATCATTCGTTTCGTAACTTACGAGAAATCCGATGGCGGTGGCGCGGGCGGTGAATGAAAACGTTAGGTGTTGGTAGGAGTGCAAGAGAGATCGCACGAGAATTACACGAGAAAAAATAGAAATATATACGCGTCCTTTTATGCGCCAGCTGAAACGCGCGCATAAGTACGCACGTACGCAAGTACACGCATATTTGCCATTACGGTAGAATTATTTTTCCTCGTCCGATAACACGGCCGTTATCAAGTACCATTACCGTGCGGTCGAAGAGAGGTTACCGGTTCGTTACACCGTTCCAATTTCGGGGCCATGCAAATAATCTACCAACGTGTAAATCCCGGTATTTATGCCAGAAATGCAGATTGACTTCCACAGGCGCACTCTGGTTCCTCTTTCCCTCACACACACGCGCACACACACACAGTCTCCCTCTCCCTCTCCCTCTCTCTCTCTCTCTCTCTCTCTCTCTCTCTCTCTCTTACCCCGTCTCTTATGAAATTACCATGGCTTTTCCCGTCGCAGGAATATGTTGCCCTTTAAATAACACGAGTGAAAATCTCCTCGTCGGAAATTCGTCTTTCCTCCTCCCTCTCACTCCTTCGCTTTCCCCTAACAACTTTAGCTTTTAGTCTCATATCGTACCTCGAACTCACATCACATCAAGACGTTTATCGTTAATTCCGACGATAGATGATAGATAATTTTGGGTCCCGAGGGACTTTTGTGCGGCAACGACCGAACGGTCTGCCGTGAAATTAATAATTACGCGCGAACGCATTAGCGCGTTCGTATGAAGGAGGGCATTGGTCGCGGGTGAAAGAAATCGTCGTATTTAGCCGCAACACGCTAAGCCCGATTCGCACGCGCCGGTAATTATGCGCGATCGACAAAACAGGGAGAGTAAATCGTATTACGCAAGTGGCAGTTGCCGTAACGCGATTTGATGCACATGCGGAAATGCTAATTGAATTTCTTGATTAGAATATCCCGTCTATAATCCGCAATATCTGCGGGAAAGTAGGATTCGATTAACGCGATTTCGATGTAAGCGGGACGGGGGGCCCGGCGTACGGGATGTACGCGGCCGGGTTCTATTTCGATGACGCCGGCACGTGCAACTCACGGTGTATCTCACGGTGCTCACGCCGCCGAGTTAGCACGTTTAATTAATCGCGCATTTGGAAAAGGCAGAACCGAAGTGCAAACGCAGAGGGCCGCCGCCGCCGCCGCGCGTCATTGCCGCGCCGGCGTATCTAGTCGCGAAACAATAAATTCTCCCCGCGGAGACCGCGGCGAACGAATGTTGTTGAAATTACCCCGTTTTATTATTGCAACTACACGCGGACACATAAATTATGTCAGTTGCGTGACCGTCTCAAACGAACGTCATCGATAATACGGTGAAATTCGCAAAGCTCGACTGACCACGCAACCGCGCGGTGGGGATATCTGCCGCTGCGCCGCGTGGGAACGACTGTTTTCGCGTATTTCAAATTCGCGAGAACTTGACTTAACAACTCGTTTGCCCGCCGCCCATTACGATAAAATCTTTTACTTAAAACGGGTCAAAGTATATTTTAGCGCGTACTCCCGCCGCGCCGTTTATGACGTTCCGACTGAAGATACGGCCGTGTACAACTGAACGAACTCGAGATCTTAACTAAAGACGCGCGAGTTTCCCTCTTTCCCTCAACACAAAAAAAGTAAAATACCGCTCTGGTGTGAGCGGAGTGTATGAAACACCCAGAGATAAAATATTAAATTCGATCGATTGGACCGTGTTGCTAACACACGCTTATTTCCTCTTCTACGGGAATACCGAAAAAGCCCCTTTCGCCACGGCAAGACGGGAAACAGAGGAAAAGTGAATAAAAAAAAAAACATATGCGCGCGTGCGCAATGAAATTCTAAAAGAAGATCCTAAAGCGTGATTCCGAAGTCGATCGGATTCCCCATTCGCTTCAACGCGGCAACGTAGCGTGACCGGCACGCGCAAAAATACGCGCATACACGATACACGATTTCACACCTCTTTTGCAAACCATTGCCAAGGCCTTTTAAACCGGCGGCTTTCCAACGCCTCCCCCTCCCACTTCTACCCCGTAGATGGGGGGCGCTTTTCACAACGCGGGATAACATCGCGTGATAACACGCGCCGCCGAAGCGCGCGCATCCGCCGATAGCTAATTAACATAACGTTTCTTTCTCACAAGTAAACCTCGGGGAACGTCAGACGCCGATTTGTTTCCAATTTTTTATAGTTGTTTCTTGTGTCAAAATATGAAGAAATCTGTTTCATCATTTTTAGCTCAAGTTAATTTTTTCAATCTTTTCGAAATTTTTCAAGTTTTGCACAAGCACACTATTTTATACATATTCAAAACAATATTTCTTAAAGATATATATATCTGATTTGTTGAAACTTGCACACACACGTCGCCGATTATGAATCAGAACCATTTTGTAAAATTCAAAATGGCGGATCTAATATGGCCGACGTCATTGTCGAAAAAGTGTTCAGTTTTACGCTACATTCGACGTTGGGTAATCTTTTGGCTCACTATCCAGCAAACAAGCTCATTTTAACATCTGGTAAAAAATGAACAAGAAATGAACAAAAAAAGAATGAACAAAGAACTTGAGAAATTTCGGAAACATTGAAAAGATTAATTTAAGCTGAAAATGACAGCAGATTTCTTTATATTTTGACGTTAAAAATAACTATAAAAAACCGGAAACAAATCGGCGTCTGACGTTCTCCGACGTTTACTCGTCAGTCGCGCGTCTTAACCGCCTAACCTCGCGCTTGTCAACCGCCGCGCGCCGCCGGGCGAGGAGCGAAATTCTCACTCGCGCGGCGTTAATCCGTCGGCGATGAGACTGCGCGATTTATTTATCGGCCCGATGACGGACCTAATCGCGGCCGAGTTAATTGCGGTCGAGCGCGCGAGTGTGAAGCGGATGCCTTGCTGCCGCGCGCAGCAAAAGCGGCGAATGCAATTAACAAACACCCGCGCGGAACCGGTTTCTTCTATCAGCGACGGCGCGGCGCGGGCGCGGCATTCGCCGTCGCGCGGATGCATTTTTCCGCGGAGTAACTGGTTCCTCGCGCGCGGAATAACGATAGGACTTTAATGACTTTTGTCGCTTCGGAATTAGGGGGATCAGCCGGTGCCGTGGTGGCGTCCAGACTGAGCGACATACCCGAATGGAAAGTTTTGTTGCTAGAAGCCGGCCCGGACGAGCCACCGGGTGCCGAGGTTCCCAGTATGGTGGCAATGTTTCTGGGTAAGTTTCAATTGGACCTCTCGCATACACAGTCTCGCGCGCGCCCGGTTCCGCTATCTACACAGCGCGTCCGAAACTCGCCGCGCGATAACGATCATTTGGAATTTCGTGCGTATAATCGTTTTACGGGCGCCAGTCCCGAAGATTCACAAGATGCACAATCGGATTTTGTGGGCCACCGCCTCGCGCACCGATTCACGTATTGCGAACGCGTGCCGAAGGGACGCGTCGCGCGAGAACCGCCTTTCATCCCTTTTGAGACGGGATTCTCCCGTGCTGAATATCAAACGCTCTATCGGCGGCGATTTCTTGACTTTCAATATTGCCCGGGAACGGGAGACGCGAAATAAAATTTCTCTGAACGCTCGTTTGCGCGCGAGCTCCGAAGCTTAATTCCTCAAACGACTCACATCTTCAATCGCTTGTATAATTCAAAAGTTAACGGGGGGAGGGAAATTAATTGGCGAATTAATCAAGAAGTCCGTAAACGAAAGATGAAAGGCGACTCGTAGCGGATCCCGCGGTAGCCGAGATAACGAATCGACGGGGAAGAATCGAAGAGTTTCCGTTCGCCCCTGTTCTTTTTTCCGCTTTTTTTTCCCCTTTTTGTTTCACCTTTTTTTAGTACAACGCTTCGATCGCGTGACGCGCGAAGGGAACCGCGGCAACGCTCTCGTCTCAAATCTATATTATTGCGCGAGTTGTTGTGATCAGTCGGGCTTTACGCATGTTGAACGATCTGCCAATTTTACCGATAGGAACTGACATTGACTGGCAGTATCAAACCATGAACGAGATGAACGCTTGTCTGTCGACCAACGGATCCTGCAGCTGGCCGCGCGGCAAAAACCTAGGCGGTACGTCGGTCCACAACGGCATGATGTACATGCGGGGTCACGCCAAAGATTTCGACAATTGGGCGGCCATGGGCAACAGCGGATGGAGTTGGCACGACGTGAGATCTCTCGTACACTCGTTCTCGCGAATTACCTCGCGGTCTGCCTTCGATTCAGGCGTCGTAAGGCCCGTCGGACGCGATTCCAAACCTTGAAACTTTTCTCTCAACGGTTTGCAACGACCTCAGTTTAGATGAAAGGAATTTTATTTCTTTTTTCATCGGAAAAAGCGAGCATCCTTTATCTGTGCGTCCTTTGGAAAATTTTTCAGGAAGGACAGAACCAAAATTCGCTTTCTCCGATAAAGTAACGTTTGTTCCTCAATACCGTAAATATCACGTAGTAACAAGGGAGTAACAAGGGGTGAGGAGCATCGAGAAGCGACGTGAACAGCGAGATTTTTTCAGATTATCACGGGCCAAAAGAGACTCGGGTAAAAGTCCCGATAAATGTTTCGCGTCGCCGCACAATCACGAGGAAATAATTTTATTCTCGACCCCTCGACAGAGGCAAAGGGATAACGACTCGATCTCGCGTCGTGCAGGTCCTGCCCTACTTCAAGTGCTCGGAAAACAACACGGAGACGCGTCGGGTGGGTCGCAAATATCACTCGACCGGCGGTCTGTTAAACGTCGAACGTTTTCCCTGGAAGCCCGCGTTCGCCGACGACATGCTCGCGGCGGCGGTCGAGAGAGGATACCCGATTAGCGAGGACCTCAATGGTGACCAATTTACGGGATTCACCGTTGCCCAGACCACAAGCAAGGACGGCGTCCGAATGAGTAGCGCCTCTGCGTTCCTCCGCCCGCACCGCCACCGACGCAATCTACAAATCGCCCTGAACGCCACCGCCACGAAGATCATCATCGAGAATCAGAGGGCCGTCGGAGTGCAGTATTATCAAGTCAGTATACGAGCCCGGCCGGAGAGAGAGAGAGAGAGAGAGAGAGAGAGAGAGAGAGGGAGGGGGAGAGAGAGATGGCACGCGGAACATCCTACTACGTTTCTTATTGTTCGCGATTCTCTACTGCTCTTCTTATTGCTCGCGATTTGTGGGTTCAGCTAATTGAATCGCCGCGAGGATGATAATGCCGGTAACGCGAAAACACACAACACACAAGTCAGTGTTCCTCCGAGGTACGATGTATTAATTGCATAATTGCAGGAATTATAAGACGGACTGGTCCTCGTTCGCGTAGCGTGCGAGAATTCAACGTTTTCGTATTGTTACGAAAATGAGGGCCCGTAAAACGCTTCTTGCGAAACTAACGCTCCTTCGAGGGCAGATCTTTTGTTCCTACCTTTTCTTTGCTAACGGATTACTTAAGAACCTCGTTTAGTGATGTATACGAAATACACGTTTCTCATAAATCTTTTGACAAATTAAGGCTAAGAGCGAAGTAGAGGTCTTCCGTGCCATCTTTCACAGGAGTCAAAGCGTCATCTATCACCACCCGACACAACGGGCCTCTCTCCCCACCTCCCGCCAAGAATTGCGGCGGCGTTTCCTAACGATACGACTTTACGAATTAATTCTTTTCGAATATGTGTCAAATGCACGAGACGGACTGGTGTATTAAAGTACACCGCTGGAGGGAAATTCTACTTGTCACGATATCGCGAGCAGGCAGTTTTTATCAAGTCGAAAGTCGAGGAGAAACTCACCGCTAGTTCTATTTTAATACGTTGAACGTCACGCTTGAAAAACTTGCATCACGCACAAGCGAAAACCCCAGCAAGGATCTTACGTCGTTTTATCGCGTTATCTGTGCAATCAAGATACGACAGCATAGTAGTCGTGAGCGCAGAAATTGCGTGAAACGCGACGCGGAGAGTTCGCGTATCCTTCGCGAACGGGGAGAGGGGGATATATCTTGATTACAAGCGTTATCTCAACAAGTCAAATCCCGCTTTCGCGAAAATAATTCTCGCCCGACCAACCCCTCTCGTCGGGTCACTCGCGAGCTTTGCATTCACAAAGCGACCATCGATTCGTCGTAATTCGATCGATTTTTAAGATCACATCACGTAGACGGCGACTAGATTCGCGGTGGCGTTTCTCCGTGAAAAGTATCGACCGGCACGGTCGGCTCGAGTCTCACGAGGGACTCGGCCCGCTGAAAATCACACACAATACGCTGACACAATATCTCACGCGGTTCTCTCGCGGGCAACTTTGCTTTTTGCCCGGGCGGTTAGCGGCACTTACACGCGAAATCAAGTTCGCGCTCTGGAGCGCGTGGCGGCGAGTTTGGTGATGTGAGTTTCAATGAACGCATCTTCAGGATGGTGAACTTCGAGTTGCCCGCGCCGCAAAGGAGGTAATCGCCTCCGGTGGTGCCGTAAATTCGCCTCAACTGTTGCTACTCTCCGGAATCGGGCCGAAGGAACATCTGCGCGCGGTGAACGTCACGGTAGTCAACGACCTCCCGGGTAAGCAATCCATTCATTGTGCGCGAGTCAGTCATTACGAATACGTCGATATGTCGTCTCGTCGGTGCGATAACCCCGCGAATGCGGCGCTTAACACGATTCCATCGTGACGCGTGAAAGTTCGTCGCTCGACGTCTAATTCTGTCTCTATCTACCTATTCTCTATCTCTCTTTTCTCCTTCTCTCTTTCTTTCTTTATATATCTGTCTACTTCTCTCTGTCTCTGTGTCTTTTCCTTTCTTCCTCTCTCCTTCTCACTCATTGTTACCCTTGGTAACAATTGTCAATTAATCTCGCGTATAAGTGTCGTGTAAAGTAATCGACGAAGTTAATAAAAGCTAACGAAGCTTGAGTCGAAATTTTTCTTCTATATTAATCCTGCAAATTTCGTAAAATTTGAAGGATCAATAAAGAATCTCGAAATGTAATGTATAATATTCTATTCTACCCCAGTCCTATCTTGATGTTGCAAATAATTATTTATGCCGCTATAATTATTTATGCTCTCCGCGTGGAAGCAACACTCCTCTCAGGATAAATTCGTTCAGGAATTATTTAATATTCGATTATTTCAATATTCCATCTGCATTCAATTTTTATTCTTAATTTTAATCAACAATGAAGTAATTTTATTACAGATATGCGGATATATGAAATATATGATACTATAAAGTGCATGAAATAAATAAATAATAACATTAATAAAATATGTGTGTGAAATAAGTAATGTAATATAAGTAAAGTAAAGTAATATAAGTTGCAGATGAGTTTGCTGGAAATAAGCAAATATTAAATGATTCATTAAACAGAAAAATGGAAAAAGAATAATAAGAAGAATAATAAATTTATATTTTCTGATAATTTCTTTTCTTTTCTTTTCTGCCATTGGAAGTTTTGATGTGATTTAGAATTCTTAAAAGAGTTGACGGAGAAAAATCTGTAAAGGACTAAACGGAAACGAAAAGGAAACACTAACAAATGTAAGCAAGATCACGATCACGGTGCAAGGAGCATTATTAGACTTGCGAAATTATATCACACTTTGAGACCGGCGTTCACATAGTTGTAAATTATTTAGAATCTTTGATTGAGAACACGATTAAATAGAATCGTATTCACGAACTCAGTTAATATTTCTTGTAAATAACAATGAAATAAATATTAGTATAGATCGACGATAATAATAGGAAATTTTGAATTTATGAAACTTCTCTATACTTGCTCGTCAAGCGATGACGAATTGAAAACGTCGTCTAAATTTCGACTTAATTCACGATAAGTTTACGGTTCCTTAGCACCGGAAACTTGCATAATACATGATTTCACATACTTTCAAATGTACGACGTATCGCTGCTCCCTCTCCCGGCGCCCTGCGTCCGCCATCTCAGCTTCTCGATTCAACATCCTGCTTGCTGCGTCGTGGCACTGACACTGACACTCGCGAAAATACGATATTCGGTCAAAGCACGCATTGTTAAATGACGTGATCCGACGAGAGTCTAAGCCTTTCGAAAGAGCCGGCGAAATATAATCGTTCAACAAGAACGATATTCCGTATGTCGATGAACGCGGTTCGTGATATGTGCGTCCCGCGCTGGGATCCGAGACGAAATGGAAGATTCGAGAAACAGAGACAACGCGCGAAGATAGCGCTCGACCTGCCTGAAGGACGATCCGCGATGTTTTGAGAGCGCGATTGTTGTTATCGCTCGGCCGGGGCGATGGCGGCGGGCGCGCCGCCGGACGAAGCGGGACAAAAAAGGGCTTTTTTGCTCATTGATTTGATACTCTCGTGCGTCGCGTGTTCGTCCGCGATCGAATGTTTCGTTACATTTTTTCTATGATACATTCCGTCGGCTCTGGAAATATTTGACTGGACTCTCGGCAACATCGCGTCAGTTAATGTGTGTTTTCTTCCGATCGAATCGGATCTGCACGAATGTCGGAGCCAGTGCTTAAAGCTTTGCACCATGTCGGTGCAGCCAAAAACAAGATGCGTCGATAAACCGACACGGGAATAGCGATACTCGTATATCTGTCGTATATCGTCGGGTATCTGTAGATGCACAGATATACATTCGATATACACACTCCTCCAATGTCGATAAAAGAAAAACAGAAGGTAAAGAAGAAATCACGAAGGAACAGCAAAATTTGCTGTTTTGCTTGTCCCTTGTCCAGATTTGTCCGTTGATCTTTATCGAATTATTTATTATTTGCTTATCACGTACATATCTTATTTGCAATCGAGCAAGTTACACAATGCATTGCTTATTGAAATTAGTATGGGAGATTAAATGGTGTGCGAGTGCAGGTGGAATATTGAGATAATCAAATATTAAATAATTTAAGTGGGCTCTAATCCGTCATGGAGTCACGTGGCATTAAATAATCATCTCAGCATTTGCAGTATCAGGGTAGAACAATAGCCTGCATAGGCTTCCTCGAGTTCAACGAAATTGTCCAGGTTAATGTGGAGCGAAAATTTGGACTTGGGAAGTTGGCAGAAGTTGGCTAACAGATCGATTTTCGTTAATTGACTAACGATTGAATTATCCAAAAGACACGGTAGATGAATGTAGTCCGAGACGCATACATTTCTCACCTTGCTCCCCGCAGGCTTTCCATCGATCGTGCGATCGATTTTCTAAACGTGAATTAACGATACCTTACTCGTAATTTAATCAGACGCGATCAACATAACGTCAATACCGACGAGACCGTCGCGGCGTTTGACGCAGTCACAATTGAATCATTTCTCCATGGCGCGGAAAAGATATTTCGATCTCGCAACATTACTTGTTCTCTTATGCGTCGCGCGCCAGAGAAGATTCTGATGAAAAGCGACAAGGTTTACACGATTACTCGCGCGCGCGCGCGCGCGACGCAAGACGTTGGTAATCGGCGAGACGCGGCGCCGGCGCGGCGTTTCCCGACCGGGATCGGAGGATCAGGCGACGAGGAGGAGAGATCGATAATCGAACGTCCTACCTACTTCGTTCCAGGTGTCGGGGAGAACCTGCATAATCACGTGTCGTACACTTTATCGTGGACCATCAATCAGCAGAACGTGTACGATCTGAACTGGGCGGCTGCCACGGAATATATTGCCTTTCAGAAAGGACCGATGTCGTCGACGGGTATGGCGCAATTGACCGGAATACTGCCGTCGGTTTACACGACTCCGGACCATCCGGATATTCAGCTGTTCTTCGGCGGCTATCAGGCGGCCTGCGCCACCAGCGGCGAGGTGGACGCCACCATGAACGGGGATGGTCGCAGCATCAGCATATCGCCGACGAATATACAACCGCGCAGCAAGGGTAAGCGGCGTAATTAGCCGGAATCGTCCGCTCTTTCCCTCCCTCCCTTCCTCCGTAGCCGGAGAAATGCTAATTAGGTGGTTAATTGCGATGAATTTATTATCGATTACGGCCGCCGGAATCCAAAATTCCATATATAATTTAACGCGAGAATAATAATACCCCCCCCCCCACTTTCCCCGCCGTCCCTCACTGTGGAGTTATTGCGAGGAAATTTCAACAAATTGATTAATCAATGTCCCTCCAAATTCGACACCGACGATCGCGCGTTCCGAACTCGATGAATTTCGATGCACTTAACACGGTCGCATTTCTCCGCCGCTCAGTACTCCCCTCTGCCTCCCCCCTTCCCCCTAGTGCACCGTCTCTCGATTCCTTGCCCGATCGTCCGACTTGTCCGCAGGTAACCTCCGTCTGGCTAGCAACAATCCCCTGGAGAAGCCGATCATATGGGGCAATTACTTGAGCGACCCCATGGACGGGGCGATCCTCGTGGAGGGTATCGAGGTCGCGTTGTCTCTCGCCAATACCAGTGCCATGGCCAAGTACAACATGACTCTGAGCAACAGGCCGTTGCCCGCGTGCTCCCGATTTCCGTTCCTCAGCAAGGATTACTGGAGCTGCGCGGTGCGCCAGGACACCGGCCCGGAAAATCATCAGGCGGGTTCCTGCAAGATGGGGCCGCCGAGCGACCCCATGGCCGTGGTCGACCATAAATTGAGAGTGTACGGCGTGAGGAATCTCCGCGTGGCCGACGCGTCCATCATGCCGCAGGTGAGCGTCGTCTTCGCGGACGATCGCGGAAACACCGCCGGGACGATGCGTCTTCCGTCTCGATTACGCGAATCGCGATTTTCCGATCGAACGAGCGAACGAACCTACGGGCGACGAGCTTCAGTGGGCAATTATTGGAAGATCATGAGAGAGAGAGAGAGAGAGAGAGGGAGGGGGGAGGGGGGAGGGGACTGAAAATCTGAAATTGTTGTTTTCTTCTTCCGCCGGGAATTCTATTCTGAGATATTAACGCGCTATTATTCGTTCGCATAACGCGCGTAACGCGTTCATTGTCGCAGTCGCCGATTGGGATTTCCTATTGTGTAACGATGAATTAACAATGTTTCACGCGACGATACTGATCCGACTGAATCCATTCTCTCGTCTACAACTGTTGTTTGCTTCCCTTCCCCTACAATTGTATCTCGGTGTACGTACGCTTGTGTGAGCCGAATGTCGAATGGTCGATATTTCACACGAAGCCAAGTCCGTAAGAAGCCGTTCGAGTGTTTTTCTCGGAATTTTGCGCGGTACGTTGGTAACAAAAGAGAGAGAGAGAGAGAGAGAGAGAGAGAGAGAGAGAGAGAGAGAGAGAGAGAGAGAGAGAGAGAGAGAGAGAGAAGAGGGGAGAGAAAGGAACAGAAAATGAACGCGGACGCGTACGATTGTTCTTTTCAAGGTAACGTCGAGCAACACGGCGGCACCGACCATGATGATCGGCGAAAAGGTGGCCGCGGACATCAAGTCCGACTGGGGTGTCGGGGCGACACAATGGTACGGGAAAGCACCTAGCGCCTTATGGAAAAGCGACGAGTGGAAGCATCATTAGTCATCAGCAATTTACCATGTTTCCTAGTTCCCGGCCGACGATCGACAGTTCGCTGGACCTGCTGCTTTGGGGGATCAAGTACATCGATTGGGAACAGGCTATATGGTAGCCCGAGGTGTTCGCGATCGATCTCACATGATCCGTCGTCTTTTCTCCTCCCCCGCCCCTCGATCGTATCGCGAGGTGCCTAAGAAAGTCGGTGTGAACGCGACCGAAGGCGAAGGACCCTCCGGAAGAGACACGCAGGGTGCAATTTCCTTTCTCCACGGCGTCGCCATCTCCCTCGATCGTGCGGGGGCGTCGCATCGGATCCTACTAATTACACGCTGCAGCGTGCAATTGTTTTCACTGACTCGTAGTGAGAGCGGGAGAGGGAGAGTGAGAGATAGAGGTAGATGAAGAGGGGAAAGAGAGAAAGAGAGTCACGCGATCGAACTGGAATATCGTCGTCGTCGTCGTCGTACTGCTATGCTTCACTTTTCAATTAGTTAGTAATTTCCCGAGATTTCCGGGTGAATTTCTCGGCGCGTGACGCGTGGCTTTTCACGAGATCCGAGATCGGCCGATCAGTGATCGTTTGACCGCGCGGACGTGCATCTCTCCGTTATGTTAATTTACGAGGATTGCGTTACTGCGTGCACCGTCGCTGATTCTCGACGAGCCTACGATTGTGTACTCGAACGTGTCCCGATTTGCCGTCGTTCGATATCACGTATGTGTTAAAGTACGCGTCGTGTTTAGACTTAGGAAGAGCCTGCCAACTACACGTGTACCACGTAGCGCCGGCGATCTCCGCCGGCGCCGAGAGAGAGAGAGAGAGAGAGAGAGAGAGTTTCTCTGGTACTTCCTTAGTAGCGCTTAATGTGTATTATTCGCGTGGGAACGTCCTGTCGAATGCGATGACCAAAGACAAATTCCCGGTACCTGGTTAACGATCGACCGAGCACGTCGACGAAAATGCGCGCGCGCGACAGTCGATCGTTCCGACGGAGGAATATATAGGAAACCAAGTGGATTATAAATATAGATAGCTCTCGGCCCCGTTTGCTTGTTCGCGAGGCGCGCGAATATAAATCAAAATACTGTAAATAAACGAGATTGCATAATGACAGAGACTAAATTTAGAACGTCGTTCACACACACACACACACACACACACACACATGTACTCGCTCGTTGACAACCACTCCTCCGTAAAGTCAAGTTACGAACTGCGCGCTAACAGATAAGCGTGTGAGTCAAGACACCATCATTATTGTAACGAACATAAAACAAGTGTCGCGTAAAACGATGGCCGCGAGGAGGATAAAGCGGAGTCGGCGGTTCCCTAGGCGCCGAATCCGAATCCGCGGTCGAACTTTTGTTATAATTCCCGCAGGAGGAGCCTGACAAAGTGCACGATCCGCAACGATTTATCCGTGTTGCCTCATAATTGTGGAATAATTAGAGCCGCGGCAAGAAGGCACGCATTCGTTTATACTCCTCGACCCTCGGAGTCGGATATTGCATTCGTTCCGTTTAATTAACTCGCGCGAAATAATTCGATAAAAGCGACGATTATATATAATCGATAGGCGAGTAATAAGCTTCGCCACCTGCTGCGCAAATTTCCCTTTCGACCGGAATAGGGTTAATGAAACGAAAGAAAAGGAACAAAAAGAAAGAAAAAATAATTAAGGGGAACGAGGAAAAGGAAAAAGCGCGGTTCGTGACGCGGTCTGTCTTATTTGCGCCATTTCTCTGACAAGCCATTCATCAATTTGCCGCGAAGATACGGCGCGTCGGTGATTTACAAGTGCGACAAGCGCGAGCTGTGCAACAAACGCCGCTGCTATCGGTTAGTTACCACTTGAACACTTAATCACTGCTGGACATTTCGGGGAACCTACGTACGCATATTATTATGATGCGAGTATATAACAAAGCGACGACGTAGGGAACGTCGTAAATCTTGGTAGGCTTGAGCCGTACGGCAGAAACGGATAGTTTTCCTCCGAGGGTTTCCCAACGTGCAGTCCAGGACTCGCGACCGCAGGAAAAATGGTACGTCCGTGTGCACGAAGGATGCGCATCTCGCACGGATCACGAAGGGGATTCCACGGTCAACGTGAGAAAATCGGCTCAGCGCGATTTTTCCGTTTCGCTTTCACGTTGCACAGGAGGCACAGGAGGCGATGCCGCGGCAGGGGGGGGGGGAGGGGGGCACGTCAATTATTCTCATCGTTCTTTCGCGAGACAAGCGCTTGCCGCGCGATACTCGTTCCGTTAGCGCGCGAATAATACGGGCCACGCGAACAATAGCGACAGCGAGATGTTCATAATGTAACGGAGCATCGTTGTGCGCCGTTACATGCGCGATATCGCTCACACACACACACACACACACGCGCGCGCGCGCGCAAGCGAAGCTGCGTGGCAAAATTTACAATATAATATTTGCAGCCGCGTACGGACCGTCTAGTACATCGGTGCGTTGTTGCAGAACTTATCGTATTACGAGATGTCGGCCGCGTGTCCGAACCCGTACGTAGGTGGACTCTCGATGGCCGATGTCTGCGTCGCGTCGCCCGTGACTTATCTCCTCACCGCGTTCAACACGATGGCTGCTGTCCATCCGGTCGTCAACGAGCCGTGCAACCATGTCAAGCCTATTTCGAGACCGAGCGGCACTTACGACTTCATCGTCGTCGGAGGTAAGACCGAGGCGAGAGTGAATCCGATGGTATACGATTACAACAACGAGGTACTACGCCTTGTATGGTCCCATCTTGTATGCTTCGACAAATCAAGCCTCGGTGTCGCTTATCTCAGTGTCTATCGGATCCGGTTTCACTCGGACTTTCTTCAGTCAGACAGCTGTTCTCCAGCTGTTCGTAAGGATTGATTTTTCGCGACATTTGCACTCTTTGTTACTCTTCCGCTCTTTTTTATCTTATTCTGGTTCGAGGAATCGATCTTTTGATTTAATCGACAACACTATATACAGCACGCCGAGGATTGAACTCGACAAGGGACAAGTTTCGGCATGTTACACTCAATAAACACGAAATATTAACAAGGGGGAAATTAATGTCTCACGATCTTGTCGACTTTTAGCTGGAGCAGCCGGGCCGGTCGTGGCCGCTCGACTGAGCGAGGTCGACAAGTGGTCGGTGCTGATCGTGGAAGCTGGACCGGACGAGGCACCCGGCATGCAGATACCGAGCAATCTTCAGCTCTACCTCAGTAATAATACTCTCGCTCCTCGCGACTCTCGCGACATTCGCGACATGCTTCCTAATTTCCGGTCTATACTCGCGTGTTGCAGACACGGACATGGATTGGAACTACAAGACCAAAAACGAGAAGTACGCCTGCCTGGAAGACGGCGGCAGGTGTAGCTGGCCGAGGGGCAAGAATCTCGGCGGGTGCACCGCTCATCACGGTATGGCTTACCATCGCGGCCACAAGGAGGATTACACCAGATGGGTGAAAATGGGGGCCGAGGGATGGTCGTGGGAAGAAGTACGATATTTCATGCTTGACTTACGGCCGACTGTCGCGTCTACTCCCCGCGCTGCGTCTTCACGGCGAAGGGGTCTCTAATATTATCTCTCCGGCTCCGCAGGTATTACCGCACTTCATAAAGTCGGAAAACAACAAGGACATCGACAAGTTCGTCAACAAACGGTATCATGGCTATGGCGGTCCGATGACGGTCGAAAGGTATGCGATTATCGCGATAATTGTTGCTCGTCTTGTCCATTGTCATTCTCGCTGGATCCTTCCTGCGAACGTTCAGCTCGCAACGCGACGAAAAGCTTCGGATTCGCGCTCCTGTTCGCAAGTGTTCGATTCGTGGTGGTTATTCAACGTCGGAGCGTATCTCGTCGACGAGATTAGTGCGAAACTGATGTTCGCTAGACAAAATCTATAGGTGCAGGGCGAGCGAGACCTTCAACGCAATCCCCGCGGTCTCCTCGCCGCTTTATTAATAGGGCTAAATGCGCGCGTTCAACTCTCGCTGATTACTTTCGTTAACAGATTCCCCTGGCAGCCGCAATTCGCCGGGGACGTCCTCAAGGCGGCGGAACAGCTAGACTTTGGCATCACCAACGACATGGTGGGCGAGAAAATCACGGGCTTCACCATAGCTCAGACAATCAGCAAAGGCGGCGTCAGGCTCAGCTCGTCCCGAGCGTTCTTGTGGCCGAACCGGGACCGTAAAAATCTACAGGTACTTGTGAACGCGACCGCGACGAAGATCCACACGAAGATGGTCGGGAAGCAAGTCAAGGCCAGTGGGATCACGGTCGTTATGGTGAGTCGATTGCGTTTCCTGCTGTATTCGCGGATCGGCGATTACGTGTCTCTGCACGAACGAACACATATCCACTCATCGACGAAAACTTTTGAGCGGCAATTAAGACCCTATTCGCAGAAAAACGGACAATCGTACAGGGTGAACGCGAGGAAGGAAGTGATTCTCACGGCCGGCGCCATCAATTCGCCACACCTTCTGCTACTATCGGGCATCGGGCCCAAGAGACACTTGGACACGATGGGCATCAACACGGTCGTCGATCTACCGGGCGTCGGCGAGAACCTTCACAATCACGCGTCCTTCGGCCTGGACTTTGTTCTCGATGAGCCGAACGCGGACGAACTGAGTCTGGATAACGTCAAGACGTATTTCCACGATCAGACCGGCCCGCTTGCGTCCACGGGTCTGGCACAGCTGACCGCGATTCTCGCGTCTTCCTACAGCAGCAATGACGATCCGGACATTCAGATCTTCTCCGCCGGCTATCAAGCTATCTGCGATACCGGCGACAGGATACCGGACTTGCAGACGTACAGCGAAAATCGGGTCGTCAGGTTCACCTCCGTAAATCTTCAGACACGCAGCAGAGGTAAACGCTAGTGAGAGATTGCATAAGCCGCGTGTGCCGCGGACGGTGAAATACCGTGTCGACCTTCCCGATAGAGTAAAAAAAAAAAAAAAAACGGCTGAGCGCCCTCGTCGACGATATTCCAGCGTGGTAAATGTCGTTAGCGAAATTGAAATAACAGTATTTCACGGTATCTGCGAGGTAACGCGGAAGAAAGCTCGCAGCTTCCTCCCTCCTCTTCCCGCCTCCCCCCCTCTCTCTCTCGCTCTCACTCTCTCGCTCTACCTTTCTCCTTGCCTGCGCGTTTTATCCTTACGGCCTTCCATTTTTCATCTTATATATAGTATATCTAACAAAAATTCACAATTACAAGCGCGCTATAGCTGAGCGAGCGAACAAAGAAAAGAAGAATACGCGTAATCTCTTCTACGACGACGAATTCCGTTCATGCGAAAACACGACGTCGCGGAACACGCGTGCACTCTCGATGAATTCCAGGTCGAATCACGTTAGACTCGAAGGATCCCACGCAGCCCCCGAACATCTGGAGTAACGAACTGTCGAAACGACGAGACAGGGATATTATCTACGAGGGTCTTCAGAAGATCCTGAAGCTACCAGAAGCGGAAGCGTTGAAGAAGTACAGCATGAAGCTGATCGATAATACTGCTTCCAAGTGCAAGAAACTTGGCGAACCGACAGAGTCGAATGCGGGGTACTGGGACTGCCAAATTCGCTACAAGACGAGACCGGAAAACCACCAGGCTGGCACGTGCAAAATGGGCGCATACAACGACGTCATGGCCGTGGTCGATCCGCAACTCAGGGTTTACGGCATATCAAATTTGAGAGTGGCCGACGCGGCCGTTATGCCGCAGGTAATTCACGCTTTCCCGACGTTATCGAAATGTTCGGGCGCCTCTTACTTTATTGAGGCTCACCTGCGCGAAAACTCGTCCAACGTCGCGCTAAAGAATCTTCCTGACGAATCTCAAAGTACCTTCTCGAGATCGCTCCCGAAACTCGATAATTAATGCGTCTCATTTGTGCTTTATAGGTCATATCCGGTAATCCCGTCGCTACGATTAATATGATCGGCGAGAGAGCCGCAGATTTCATCAAGAAGGATTACGGTATGTTTTGAACGACCGAACAAGGCGATCGAGCAACATTGGTTCGTCGTCTCCATCGACACCAAGAAAAAAGAATTAGGAATAAGATCAATCTCTGTTCTCCCCTGAAGGGAATTTGTAGAGATGACGATTTTGCGAAATATTGAATAAAGACGTAATCACGTTTTCACACGCACCTCTGTCTCGGCGTCAGTGACTTAATAATCATTCCAACCAACCGGTTCACGCGAGACCTCGGGAGCCTCGGGAATGATCAGTCGTAACGATATTTTACAGAAGAAGAGTTACCGTGACAATTAAGGAAATTCTCCGTATACTCTCCGTGGATAAATATCCGCTGAAGACAGTCCACGACGAGGCGAGGCGATCTCAAGTATTCTCGTAAAATATCCTGACTGCACGCGTACTTGGCATACAGTTGAACTCACGCTTTTATTCCGCGGCGCTGCTCTAACGATTAGGCGAGACGCTCGTAACAGGAAATTTCAAGTTTTCCCGTTGCAGACTGCCTGTCTGAAAATACGAGGCGTTACTCGAGTTCGGCCGATTCGACCGAGTACCGCGGATTTTGCGAAAACGGAGCGATTAAGGATGATCGTCTAAATTCCCTCTGCGGATATGCGAGCGAAATTAAGATCGCGCGATTCGCTTTCGCGAGCGCCGAGAGAAAATTCGCGATACGGGCTGAAGGGTCCACTTACGATATCTTACGTCTCAATTATTAAAATGGCAAGAGGGATGAAACGAAGGAATGCGCCTTGGAGGAGATCACGATGGCAGAATAGAACGGTACCGGCAGACTCCGCGAGGAGTCACAGAAGCTGGAAGCTTGGAGAGTCGCACTCGACCTCCTTAGACTCGCGTGCTTACACGAGAGAGCGATTTCGCGATCTCTCGCTTGACCTCGGTAGCTATTCATCCGTCTGAACTTTTCGAGATCGAACGCGCCCCGGCCCCGAGAGTGCATTAAACCCGAACGCCCGACCGGGGGGGGGGCGGGGGGGAGAGGAGCGGGAAGTTTCGATCCATTAATAATCGAGCCGCGGGGATATACGGACAATCGATGTGTTCGACTATCGAAAAATGCCGCCTATTAAATCGTGTTAATGCGTTTACCCGACGCTCCGCTCTCCCCTTTCTCGCTCTCGCCAACGGGAATGTTGTTAAACGGAATTTCTGGTAACTTTCCTGCTGAATGTAAATTGTAAATGCGCTCTCATAAATAACGATCCCGTCAAACGATTCGAGACTACGAAACGTTATCAGCAATAATATTTCACAATTTCTTCTACACCTCGTGAGAGAGAGAGAGAGAGAGAGAGAGAGAGAGAGAGAGAGAGAGAGAGAGAGAGAGAAGGAGGACGAAATTTGCAAGTTAAAAGAACGTATTCTTGGTGGTCGTTGTAATGGAATTATCAATCATTCTTCTTTTGCAATTTCAATTGGACTGGAATCATCAAGGAGCGGCCTTGAATTCCGTCACGTTACTAGCTGCGCCGACACTCTCTACGAGAGAATGTCAGACCAGGTCATTCGAGAACGCTTCCGGAAGAACCTTCGTGTCGAACGTACGAGATGCGGTGCAACCGGTTATGCATCAGTTAACCGCTTCATTGTCGGCCTCGTTTCTTACGAAAACTTATATTTCTCTCTATCGCTCCTCCGCCGACTTTAACTGCTCCTTCTCCCTCTCTTTCCCCTCCCCTGTCTCTCTCTCTCTCTCTCTCTCGCCCCTTCTCTTCCCCTCTCTCCCTCTTCCTCTCGAGCCGCTTCGAAACGCGCGAGTTCACGTCGGGTGATTAATGCGCGCAGCGGAGCCCACTCGAAAACTGAATACAATTACATCGGTCGTTAATTCGCGTCCGATCGGCCAAGTTGCGAGAGCTCCGAGAGTTGTTTTCATCGACGCGACCGTGACACGCCGGCGCGCGGCGGAAGGATTAACCGAATCGAGGCGTTGCAGTGCGTCCGAGTGGTCCTCAAATCGCTTTCCTGATTCCATATCCATTCGGATGTCATGCGAATTTATGTAACGCTTGCGCCGAATGGAGCAACGTATGCGCCGGCCGTACGTTCTATCTGCCGTCAATTGCCGCTGTTTGCGCGCCGCGCGAGAGAGCGCGCGCGCGAGAAAAAGATCGAAATGTCATCTCCATTATCCGCGCCGCTGATGAATGCAAACGCGCGTCCGTCGACAAGCGACAATTTCCCGGCCGGCCGGTAATTTCACGCTGCCCGCCGTTATTAATCGTAATCAGAAGCAAAAGTTAGCCCGCGCATAATTAGATTCTAGTTTTTTCGTCGGGGACTCGTCAAACGTCGTTATGGAACGACGGTGGAAATACGCGCGGCCGTTTTGCCGCCGCGTGATTCTCCTTTTTACTTCTTTTTCTTCCGCGCGCGGTGTTTTCTTTTTTCTCTTCTTTGCGCGAGTGCGCGCGGCAGAGATGACACGCGACAGAAATATGCTCGCGAATATTTTTAAATATGAAGAAACAAACGGCCGGTATTATCTCCCTCGTCGATTTTTCTCGACAAAAGTGTCGAAGCGCTAATGGTTTTCGAGGCGACGAAAAACCGTCGGAAATAAATGGTCTCGAGCTGGTCAGAGGCGCGAAGAAGCAACGGAACATTATTCCTCGTTCGTTACGAAGCGGACTTTATCGCCGCGAGGATTCAACGCGCGTGAAACGTGTAACGATGAAAGATTAAATCTCTAGAATCTTCCGAAACACACGCGCGGCTTTCCTCGGCGTTTCCGCCGCAAAGAAGGAATCGAGTTTGGATTTTCGTAAGAGACGCTCTCTCGTATCTCCTCGCTCCTGCGTTCGCTTCCCGACAATTTTGCGACACACCGCCGGTAACCTTCGGCATATTACTCGGCCTTCGGTCCAACACTTTTCCTCGAGACCGCGGTGCTCGCGACTCCTCCGACGGTTTTTGCCGCCGTACGGCACGACGACGGACCAGAGAGAGAGAGAGAGAGAGAGAGAGAGCTAGCTAGCACTTCGCGAAGTTTATTTTCCTCATCCGCCTAATCCTCATTCGACTGCGACGGCCGCGGGAAAGAGTTTTCGGCGGAATACACGGCGAAATGGGAGGACTTGTTTGCCTATTCATGTCTCGACGGATGCTTGAGAGTCACTGACGGCGCAGTGGCATCGTGTAGACACCGTTACATACGCAAGTCGGCAAGTCCGAGCAGATGATGAGATAAACAAATTATAAATAAAACATCGAACACCGAGAGCGAAGAGAGAGAGAGAGAGAGAGAGAGAGAGAGAGAGAGAGAGAGAGAGAGAGAGAGAGAGAGAGAGAGAGAGAGAGAGAGAGAGAGGCATAGGTAGGTAGGTAGGTGGATAGGTAGGTCGGTAGGTAGATGGGTAGATGGGTAGGTACGTAGGCAGCAGCACCCGCGCATGTACTATATACCATCCGCGCCATCCCGTTCTCTTCGTCCTCTTCGCCGTCGTACTCGTTGTCGTTGTGCCAGGAGCGTAACGACTGCTTTGAATTTCATGAGAGTGCGAATGAATTCATGGTGGGATGGCGCGCGGTTGGCCCCGGAGTCTCCGGCGACTTCAAACGCCTCCCTGTGCATGACCTCCCGACGCGAGGAGCGCCGAGCGCGCGCGCGCGCGCTTGACACAAGTCGAAGAAGCGATTCTCATAATGCTAACTGCTGCTTACTTGACGTCGTATAATATCGCAGCCGATCTGACCGAGCGGCTTCGATGCGCTCTGCGGCGAGCTCGAGCTCGGTCGCACGAGTGGATTTCGAATCCGTGGGAAGGACGCGACGTGCTCTCTCAGCACGGTTTAGCGCGAGTTAGCGATTGAGTTACGAATATCGCGCGGACGCTCCCGATGGCCGGGATGAAAAGCTCGAGATGAAACGCGCGCGCGGTGTATTTAGGAGGATCTTTAACAGCAAGCGGAAGCGGAGTGATTCACTGCAGCGGGTTGAGCGGGTTTAGCGAGTAGTGTAATCCATTAAATAGCGAAATATCGGACCGATGAAGCAAGTGCGGTCGCGGCTGTTCCCGAAAATTATGCTCCAATTCCTACGGTGAATCCGATTACGCCGGGTGAGCCTTTCTCGCACCCGGTGTAATGAAATCTCTGTTGCCTCGTTAGGTAATAACGCCGGTCGCTTTGACGCCGGAATTTATAATTCCTCGCGTCGTTAATGTGGCATTAGCGCCAAGTTGTAAAATTATAACGGCGAGATTCGGCCCGGCTAGGTGTGTGTATGCGCGCGCGCGCGCGCGTGTGTGTGTATGTGTGTGTGTGTGTGTGTGTGTGCATGACTATCGACAAACAAATAACTGCATTAACCTCCGGCGCTGAAAACTTCATCCTAATTAGAGCGCGGCGACGCGCGAATATTACCGTCTAATAAAGCGGCCCGTGAACATTACCACCAGAAACGGAAGTTGCGAGAGTGAAGATTATCGACGCGCGCCCGCCGAGTTTAACTATTTTCGCGCGCGCTCGTCCGGAGCGAAAGTTAACATTTCGCGCTTTGTTCGAACGGATGCTCGCGATGCGAGCGCTGCGCCGTCAACGCTCAGCCTCACGTGATTAACTGGAATACGAGGATAAAACGCAACCATGACACAATTATCCTCGATAGTTCCAGTGCTGACGTGTTCGCCTCGCGGTGTGTTTACATACGATCGCAGGGGCCAAGGTATTCGCGCCGTCAGGGGTCGCCGTCGGCGATAAACACGGCGCCGGTGAATCGTTAATATTTGACTTACGCGGATTACCCGACAAATCCCGGCTGGTAGCTCACTGTCAACGACAGCGGGGAAGGAAAAGGGGGGGGGGGACGACAGAGGGAGCCGGCCGATCGCGTCGTGTAAGCCACGTGTAGGCTTAGGGCGCGTAACTCAACGTAACCACCCCGCTAAAATATTTTGCCGGTTGCCTCGTTATTTATCCTGCCAGGGAAAGTTGTTGGTGTCGTCGGCGGAGTCGTCGTAATAAATGTCCCACCTTGAGAGCGCCCGGGAGGACTTGGCGGCTCTCGCGGGGAAAAGGGTGTACGTCGTTACACAAGTTGGCCTGTCGGGCGGACCAGTTTTGCCCTACTTTTTGCGCGGCCGTGCAGCCGCGAGCATGTCGACGACAATGTACAAGGCGTCGTCGTCGGGCGCTGGAAAATGAGACACGTCGACGACGAAAGCGAGCTCTTCCCCTTGCCCCTCGGTTCGCGATTTCCCCCGCGTCCTGACTCGCGCGGGAATTATCGGCCGCTGCGACGCGAGCCGCATCTTTCGCGGCTTCGCCGGCAAAAATATTTCGCGTGGATTCGACTTTCGGCGCCCCTGCGCTCGCGCTCTCTCTCTCTCTCTCTCTCTCTCTCTCTCTCTCTCTCTCTCTCTCTCTCCAAAGGAGAATTTATTTAAAAATTCCCACTTGGCTATTTTTTATATATGCCGTAGAGCATTCGTTCGTGTTTGCTGATTCCCGATACCCTCGATTAAATATTCAAAGTTGCGCGGAACTTGGATCGGAATCCGAGATGAAGATATGTATTTCGAGCGGCGCTCCTCCTCCAGTCGAGAGAATCGGACATCGCGCTTCGACTCGGAGATAATCACGCGCAAGAAAGTGGAGCGGAACTTGCGAGCATGATGGCGATAGGGATGCTGGTGGTGGTGGTAGTGGCGGTAGTAGTGGTGAAGGCGGTGGTGATGGTGATGGTAATGGTGGTAGTGGTGGTGGCGATAGCGGTAGTGGTGGTGGTGGTGGTAGTGGTAGTGGTGACGGTGGTGGTGGTGGTGGTGGTACACTGCGACGATCAATTAACGCAATTAATTCAACGACCACTCGTCTAACGGGGGAAAGCGCGTTATTAAATTCGAAATAGTCGAGATTACGTAACGTTACGGCGTGCATACGTAGGAGAAAACGGCGGTTCGTTATATCCGGCCTCGTTATACGGACGAGCGGAGTCGCTGCTTGTATAAGGTGATCCAATTAGAGCGACGTTTAAATAAATTTCCAATTTGTTGGCCACTCATCGGCTATCGTTGTGTTTGTTTGGAGAATAAATTAGCAAAAATCAACCTCCCTCTCCCTCTCTCTCTCTTTCTCTCTCTCTCTCTCTCTCTCTCTCTCTCTCTCTCTCTCTCTCTCTCTCTCTCTCTCTCTCTCTCTCTCTCTCTCTCTCTCAACTCCCCACCCCCGCCGCTATCCTCTGCCTCTCCACTCTCAATCTTTCAAGCCGAGCGTAGAGTAACGCCATTAATTTTGGATCACCCTCGCCCTCTTCGCCCCTCCTGCCCCCACCCGAGCGGCAAACGGCCCGAACGATATCAATCGCTTATCAAACGCTCGTCAGCGGTTGTGTTTCGGGAGCTTTTGCGGAATCGGGGCAGATCGCATTTAATCGATCGATGCTCGCTTACCGCCGATTCATTACGATATCGACGTAATATCGTCATTTTCAAGTGGCTCGCATCGCATTATCGCATTATCACGACGAAGTTAATGTTGCCGGATTCGCAAATGTCGATCGCGCGGTATGCCGCGGTCAAATTTTGTGGACAGAAAATTGCACAGCTCACGCACGCGCGTTGCACACACACACACACGCTAATAATCGCCTCGTAATTAACTCTCGCGAACGCGAGCGAAATAATTGAAACACGAGGTACTTTACAGTCCAAGGTAGCACACCGTAACGTCGCCGTTTGTTCTCCGTCGCTTTCCCTCTCTCCCTCTGTCTCTCTCTCTCTCTCTCTCTCTCTCAACGTCCGCGAAATGTAACTCTGTCCACATCGATCCTTCCAAACGAATGAAATGAAGCGCGTCGCGCTTCACTGTTTAAAATACGAGGGCAGTCTGAAAAGTTCTCGGCCTGACACACAGATGGCATTAGAAACTGTCAAACTATAATTGTATTGGAAAGTGGCATCCCTGATATAAACCCATGCAAAATTTTATTTCGATCTGTCAGGTCATTCGAGTAGTAGCACCAGTTTAATATTGACGTGTCATTGTCTTCTTTAAAATGGAAAAAATTGAATATCGTGCAGTGATTAAATTCTTTGTTTTGGATGGTTTAACACTAACAGAAATTCATCCGAAATTGTTAAAAGTGTATAAGGATGCATCACCTTCACTTTCCACTGTGAGAAAATGGGCTGCTCTTTTTAAATCTGGTCGTGGACAAGCCTCGAAGATGATCCACGCGAAGGTTGTCGGCAAAAACTGCTACAGCAGCACAAAAAATTCAACAAGTCCACGATATGGTGTTAGATGATCGGCGAGTGAAAATGCGAGTGAAATAGCTGAGGCCATAGGCCATCTGAAAAGAACGAATTGGAAATATTTTGCATGAAGAATTACATATGAAAAAAGCTTTGTGCAAGATGGATGCCGCATTTGCTAACAATTGACCAAAAACGCACTCGAATGCGTATTTCTCAAGCGTGTTTGGATCGTTTTAAGCAAAATAAAATGGATTTCAAGCGTCGTTTCATAACTGTTGATGAAACTTGGATCCACCACTATACACCAGAGCGAAAAGAACAGTCGAAACAACGGATTGAAGCCGGTGGACGTGCACCAAAGAAGGCAAAGACGGTTCCATCCAGCAGGAAAGGTTATGGCAACAGTTTTGTGGGATTACAAAGGTGTTTTGTTGATCGATTATCTTCAGAAAGATAAAACGATTAACTCTGAATATTATTGTAACCATTTGGATCTATCGGATGCAAAAATTCGTGAGAAAAGACCTGCTTTAAAGAAGAAAAGAATCGTTTTTCATCAAGACAATGCACGTGTTCACACAAGTGTTTTGACAATGGTAAAATTAAAGTGCGAATTGCTTGAACATCCAACGTATCCACCAGATTTGGCTCCCTCTGACTATTATCTGTTTCCAAACTTGAAAAAATTCCTGGCTGGAAAGCGTTTTACATCAAATGACGAAGCTATTGCAGCCGTGGATGGATATTTTGCAGACCTTCCGGAATCACACTTTAATAATGGTATTGAATTATTGGAAAAACGTTGGAATAAATGTAGTTGAAGTTTCAGGAGATTATATTGAAAAATAAAACATATTTCACGGCAAAAGAAATTTTCTTTCATTGCTAGGCCGAGAACTTTTCAGGACCTGCCTACGTATATCCCGCGGCCGTGGAAATATAAAATATAATCCTCGCAGCGCGCGCGTCACGTTCGTCACCAAGTTAATCGCGTCGCCCCGTAAAAGTTTCACGTTCCCAGCCCGGGAATACCTGTTTTCCGATTCCGAGCCGCGGGGATAAAGAATCGAAAGGCGGATGAAGGGGCGATTCGTGGGGCCGCATTTCCGATGGTATCGCCGTGCCCAGCGGTGCATCCGGTCGCGCGTGGCGGCAAATCTGAAAAGAGCTACGCGCCGCGTACGGCGTACACGACAACCACATAGGAACACAGGATAAAGTGCGCGGGTGCGAAGGGTGCCTCCGCGGACGAGGGAAGGGTTGGGACACTCGGGAAATGCACGTCGGCCGAAACATGCGGAGTAATGATTGTATCGCCGTATTATTGGCGACGGAGTCATAGTGTCCTCCGCGCGATACCAGCGGTCCGATCCTATTTCACCCCCGAGTGAGCGTACGGCGGGGATGGAGCGTGTTGACCAATCCAGTGGAAAGGGAGACAGATAGACACGCAGAGCGACAGAGAGAGAGAGAGAGAGAGAGAGAGAGAGAGAGACAGAGGGAAATCGTAGTCACCCCTCTTCTCCCCGCGCCGCCAGCGCGCATCCACTTACTCATCCTCCGGCTGCTCTTTATGCGTCTCTCGTGTGTTTTTTACTCGGGCGTTCATTCTCGTCCCGTGCGATTTGCGATCGCGCTCGCATATATATCTATACGTACGCATGCATAAATACGATGATCGCGATAAAACGCGATAATAAATAACGCCGGCAGTCGCAAGCGGCGAGCGCTCTCGTGGTCGACTTTGTTTTGTTTTTTCGGTTCCAGAGATACATCGCGATACACATCGGAGGATATACCGGGGAGAGTGCGAGCGAAATTGTAGACTTGGATTTGCGGTCGGCCCTGCTAACGACGAGAACGACGACGACGACGACGACGACGATGACAACGAGGAATATCGCGCGTCGGATGTAGGGAAAAGCATCCGGTGATATTTGGAACAACCGCACGCTCACGTGCGAGACGCGGTCGACGGCCGGCGGTGGTGCTCTCGCTTGTGGCGTTTCAAACGTCGAGCCGCATCACTGAAACCCGAGAAACCCGCGGCGTGTCGCCGTTTAGCGCGATATTATTATTTTACCGCTTCTAGTGGACGCGCGCAGATATCGAGCGACGTCCGGCGGAAACCATGCGTGAAGTGAAGTCCATTTTCCCCCTTTCCCTCTCTCGTCCGCGTAACATTTCGTCTCACGCTCCACCGGTGACAGCGGAGATCGAGCCGCCGATCGAATCGACGACGAGGCGCAGCGCTTTTATTTTCGACGGTCGCAATTTCAAACTTTATCTCTCTCCTTCTCCTTCTCCCTCTCTCTCTCTCTCTCTCTCTCCCCTCTCTCTCCCCCATCTCTCTCTTCTTTCATCCCTTTCTCCGCTCTTTCCTTTCTTCCTCTCTCTTTCCCTCTCTATCTCTTAAATCGATTATATCTTTTTATAAAAATATCTGCACCTCATTTATCATCTACCCGTCTGTTTCTCTCGTTCTCCCGCGCGCGCAGCAACCGAAATCTGCCCACAGCTCGAGACCTCGGTCCGTCGTTGAAGGGACGAAAATACGGAGGCTATCGCAAATGTCGCCATGCTTCATCCATTCATACGAGGCCGCCGAAACTAGGATCGCGTTGAGCAGCAGCAGCAGCAGCAGCAGCAGCAGCAGCAAGTGGTCTCGAACGAACGGAAAAGAGAACGAACAAAGAAGGGAACAGAGTAAATTCCACCTTCGCGCTCGGCTCCAGCTTTATGGCGCACGATGATAAAGAGAATAAACGGAAAGCGGCCGCGTATCGCGCGCTCGTTGCGGTACTAAAAGCTAACTAAATCCTAAGCGCGATAAAACAAACACCGATAAATCGTGGTTATTCGAGCGGTCGCGCTCGCGAATCGATGGAGCGCGGCTACGTGTCGCGTGAACGCGTTTTCTCCGCTGAAACGGCGATATTGCATTTCTTTCCAATTAGCTCCAGCGGCTGGATTAAACTGAGAGACAGAGAGAGAGAGAGAGAGAGAGAGAGAGAGAGAGAGAGAGAGGGAGAGCGAGCGAGAAAGGGGCGCGCGTGAGGGAGGGCGCAGGGCGCCGAGAGCGCGTTATTACGTCTTCCGCGTTGGAATTACCGCCGCAGCAAATCAGAATTGCAATTTGATCGCGCCAGCGAACGAGTAAACCGCACGCCGCCACCCGCTCGCGGCACCAATCCCGTTTTCTCCGACATGCAAGACACTCGAGAGGTCGAACGGGATTGAGATTGCCTCTCACTTCGCAACGGCGCCAAGTGCCACGGTAATTGCTAATTGATATTAATGAATTGCCCTGCGATTCCGCGACGTCTGTGTGTGCGGCGAGTGCGTTTACACGTACACATGCGCGCGCGCGCGTGTGTGTGTGTGTATATGTGCGTGCACATATATACGTTCGTGTAACGAGAGCTCGATGTACAGATTGGAGACCCAAACCCATTGCGTGCGCCCGGAATTATGAATACTGGAATCACCGATGGTAGATTACGAAGTTGACGGACGCGTGTCGCGTGGATAAATTATCGTCTCGCGGCGAGTCAATTTTTCAAAAGCCCGGCGCGATTATTCTCCGCGGACACACGTCGCGCCGGAAAGAGACGTCACTCGCGAGTGTCTATTTGCGAGCCGATGAAGAAACGCACGACGACGCGCGATGTAACACATTCGCGCGATAGTTTTCAGTTCGCTCGATAGTCCGCGTCAAACGGCAACGTTCAATAAGTAAGCCTCGCGAGCGCGCTAAAGCTCCCCCCCCCCTCTCTCTCTCTCTCTCTCTCTCTCACTCTCTGACATCTCTCGATTCATCGCCGAGCGCGATCACGTCCGCCAGCTTACGCATAGCCATAGCGCGTGCACGCGCTCCTATAAACTGTATCGCGCGAACGCACGTAAACTACGGAATAAACCGGATAATACGCGATCTGATTGCGCCCTCTTGAATGGCCACGCCGACGACGAGGATATTGAGCCGGAGGCCTCGGCGAGCGGCTCCTCTTTGACGGATTATCGAAAATCGATCTGGCCGATACTCAATTAACCTACAAGTCATTACCGGACGTAATTATGCCGATACTGATCCCGGGATCTGTTTAAATTGATAATAATAATGATAACACGCAGCGTGCGCGCGCGCGCGCGCCGATCGTCCCGGTGGAACCGAGAGCGCGCGCACAGCGATATTGCAATCTGTCGACTCGTCCGTCGGCTAGGAAATATTTTTTAGCCCGTTTCATTCTATTTTTATATAGAGAGTAGAGTAGAGAGAGAGAGAGAGAGTAGAGTAGAGAGACAGAGAGAGAGAGAGAGAGAGGGACCAAAGCCTGACGATCGAATTTCGCTTTGTAAAAAAAACGGACCTCGCAATATCCGCGCGCGGTTTCTGACAGCGGCGGTCCTTTGCGCCAAGTGTTTCAACGTTCCATTTCGCTCGAAATTGCTGACGATCTTGATATCCGAGCGGGCTTTCCAGGACGTTGCGTTTCCGTCGCGTCGCGTTGCGTCGCGTCGCGTCCCGTCGCGTCCCGTGCGAGGCGTAATCACGCGAATTAACCATTTGCGCGGCAGCCGCGGCGCGAGCAACGTCGCGAAAATAGAGCGGTCCGACGGGGGGAAGAAAAGGAAGGATTAAAATAAGTGCAGAACTCGGAGCGCGCGATAGTTTTCTCGCGGCGGCGTACTTCGCAGGACATGCGGGCGATTGTGTTGGCCGGCTGAAGATTGATTAACTTTGATTCGGCGGCCGATTCTCGCGAACGCGCCGCCGAACAATATCGACTTCTTTTAGTCTCGCGCGGCTCCTCCGTCCGCCGGTCCCTCCCCCTTTCGCCACAAGTATTATTAATCCTTTGAACTCGCTATCGATCATGCGCTCGATGCACTTCCGTTGCACGATGAAACTTTGACGATAACGCGCGGCGGATTATAGCTGCAAAACCGCACATGCTGCAGGGTGAAAAATACACAAAACCTCGCGCCAGTCAATTTTATGGGCCGCTGACGTTTTATTGGACGCGCGTACGCCGGCTCGGCGAGCGCCGGGCTTGCCTGGCCGAGCGGTTATTAGTCATAATTGGACTAATTAAACGGCCCGGCACGTGAAAGGCACGATATCGCTTTAAAGCTTCTAACTTCCAGCGATAAAAAGCCGCTACAAACGAGTCGCTCCTCTTTTTTTTCTCCGCTCACCTGCGCGAGTCGATACCGCCGCCGCCGCCGCCGCCGCCGCCGCGAGGAGCGGAATATCACCGTGGCGATTTTTCCTCTTTTCCTTTCCTTTCTTGTTAATCGGAGGACGCGCGTCGCGACAGTTTACGAGGTCGCTGGAGACCCCGGTGAGGATGTGTGAACGATTCGACAGCTGTTGCACCTTCGCGCGACCGCGTCTCTCGAGAAACGTCTCAGAGCTGGCGCGTGGGCGCACCACGTGCGCCGTCGTGCTCCTCGCCGCGGACAACCCCTGCGAAACTTTGTCACGGATAAATGTCACGCGCGCGTCTCTTTTCTAACGTCGAGCGCGACGTTAATTCGCGAGAGAACAGTGTGGAATCGCGGGACTCGGCTCACCGTCAGCGCGATATATCGAAGGCGATGACAACGATTGACACGTGTCAGCCATGGGCGTCTCTATCGATTCGCGCGGAGCTAAAGAGTGGATATTTTTATCGAAGCCGCTCTCGTCGCGATATCCTCTAGCAACTTCCCGCGGGGGCGCGGGGATGATATGGCGGCGAGCAAACATTCGGCGAATTTCAGCCGTGACTCACGAGAGAACGAGGAGGGGAAAGAGGAGAGAGGGGGGGGGGGGGAGGAGAGTAGAGTGAAAGAGAGCTCGCTGCCACTGCGCGAGTATATCATGGATCGCGCCGGATCGCTGGATTCCTTGAATAATTATCGCCGGTCCTCTCCTCTATTCTTCTGTCGCGTCGCGGCGAAACGACCGGTGACACCGATCGCGTAGAACAAATGTGCAAATATTGTCGCGCTTCGTAAATCGCAAAAACAACGGCGCTCGTCAAGCGGAGGATTTATGCGTGGCGGTTCCGTCGCAACGGCCCGAACCGACCCGCCCCCGCGCCGCGCCGCCGTTTGCCCGACCGTTGCGCGACCATTCTCCCGTTTTAACCCCCCGTGACCGTCTCACCCCGACCGACCCGGGCCGTTTCTGCCGTATCCGCTTCCGGTTTCACGTAGGCGCGCACATGTGCGAGCCCAGCGCGTCGCTCGCGCGTCTCGCTTCCTCCCGCAATTCTCTGCTCGCTCCGCTCTACCCCTTTCACTTTATCTCTCTCTCTCTCTCTCTCTCTCTCTCTCTCTCTCTCCCTCTTCCTGTCCCCTTTTTTACGCTCCTGCGGGACACGCCCAGGAGGAACAGGAAGCTCCCAATCCGTGTACTCGCGCCTTCGCATACGAGCCGGCATTAAGCTACAATTTCGCAGCGCCGAGGGGAAGAAAAAAATACGCGATTCCGCTCGAGTAAATATGTGGGATGCACGCGGCGGGGGTAGCAACGGCAGGGATGACGGCGGCAACGCCGACGACCGCAACGGCTTGTGTGTATTAATACCTTTCCCCCTTCCCGCGCACCCAGGATTCCGCCGTCGGAGTGATTTCCTTTTCGACGTGCTGCGTCGGTTATCCCCCCGGCTGCCGACTTTTCAACGGAAGGCGGAACTCGGCCGATCGTGAACGACTGAATGGAATTATCGTGTGCGTGGCGACAGTATATATCCAGAGATATACGGTTTTATTTACGCTGAAACGCTCTCGCAAGACGCTGCGAGGCTCAAATCGGCCAACCACAGGCGGCGGCGACGCCCGTCGTGATCAGCCACGATGCGAGCGATAAGACTGCGCACGAGTGTTCGAGATACCGTCGCCATTCTGTTTCTCTTTCTCTTTCTCTTGTTTCTTCTCTCTCTCTCTCTCTCCCTCGCTCTCTCTCTCTCTCTCTCTCTCTCTCTCTCTCGCTGTTTCGCTTCTCTAACGATACGCGTTTGAGAAGTACATTAAGCTTCAACGAGGCGTCTCGACATTTACCAGGCCAAAAGTCATTAGCCTTTTTATTCGCCCTCCTCGTGCTTGGAATGCGAGATATGACACGATACAAGTCAAACTGTCAAAATGACAGATTAGCCGAATATTCATAACATATACGCGTATCCAGACACGGCGCAGACGATGTGATAGATGAGCGATTTTCGGCCGCGAGTGAGCGTTAAATAAGGCCCTATTGAAACTTCTCATGCAGGAACTCTTCCGATTCGGTATTCGCCGGCGTAGCCGTGTCGTAGTGGCCGTGCCTCCACGACACTCGAACGTTAGTCCGCGTAGTTTTACTATTTATTACCGCTATTATATCAAATTATCCCGTAGCGCACAACTATTACTGTTTAAACGGCCGCCGTAGTGGCGCGAATGGCCGAAAGTTTAAAGTAAATTTACGGTCGAGCTGGCACGATCGCTTAAATGGACGCGGTCGCGACCGCGTCGCGATAAAAGGGCCCGTGCTATTATAACGAAGGTCTTCGAGGAGCGGATTACCCGCGGTGGTGCGGTGCGGGTTCTTTTAACGGAGCACTCTTACGAATTGTGCCGCTCATTTAATTTCAGTGTCGCTTTAGGTGCAGATTCCCGCGCTGGAGGTCGGAAACTCCTTTCAGCCGAAGGGCTGACTCGATAGAGTGGAGTCACGCTTTATTTATTTTACCAACATTTTATCCCGGGGCTGTGCGGGACGCCACACCGTCTTTCGATCCGGAGCTAGGGGCCGAACCGTTCGACAAATCTACGCCGTTAGGCCACGACAATTGTTTTTCGGGGCTACCACCCTCGAGCAACCTCGAGCAGCGTCCCTCCCCCTACCGCCGCTGCCGTCGTCGTCGCCCATCGATACCCGTTTCTGCGATCCTTTTTGCCGCCCGCTGCCCAAGACACCGTCCCTCGTTTTGTATTTTTCTTACTGACCCCGAACGTGAACACCGACTGTCGTCGGCGTTGAGGACGGCGACGACGTTGGAAAAGGATATCGTTCCTAAATACGCGGATTGTCCACTTTGACATCGCGACAGGCAAATAACTTGAGACGCGCTGGAGTGGGTATTGTAAAAACAAAAAAGAAAAGAGGAAGAGAGGAGAAACGGGAAAAAAAAAAAAAAAAAAAAAGAGAAGAGTCATCGAGACCGCTCTCTTCGACTTTCTCGAGACAATAACGTCGATCTGTTGGGAAAAATCGCTCGACTTTTGTTCGTCTCGTCTGCTACTAGCCAACCTCCCGCGTCGGGACCGATAACTTTTCTTCTACTTCGAGAATAACCACGCTGTATTATTTATCGCGGCGATGCAAATTGTTGAGTGGGTTAAACGCGGGAAAAAGGAGGCGCGATATAATAATGCCCTGTCGAGACGAGAAAGGTCGCAAGGAAAGTTTTCGCGGGGGCTCCTATCGCAAAAAGGCACTTTATGAAATTTTTTCTCACCTACACGAACTGCTTCGCTAATTGTGTTTCTTCAGCTATTTATGGCAATAATTAATTAGGAACCGCGTTGAACGAGACTAGAACTCTCTCTCTCTCTCTCTCTCTCTCTCTCTCTCTCTCTCTCTCTCTCTCTCTCTCTCTCTCACTCTCTCTCTCTCTCTCTCTCTGGTTTATGCCTTTCTCCTACGGGCCATTACCGCGAGCATCTTTTTTACGCCCATTATGCAGCCATAATAAAGATGATTTATTATTATTACCTCCTTTATTTTTGTGTCGTACTCACTTTGCGCCACCGATGAGACGCCGTTAGGGGGGGGGAGTTAGTTTTCTCCTCCCCCCTCTTTTTTCTTTAGAGAGAGAGAGAGAGAGAGAGAGAGAGAGAGAAGACGAGAGACGGAGAATGCACGCACGTAAATTTTCACGATAAATTTTGCAAGCCGCCGTTATCTTCAAGTGTACCAAAGTGTAACAACCTGCCCTCATCTCTGCGTTCTATCTCAGCGTGGATGAATAACTTTTAGCATCGCACAGTGACGTTCGACTCTCTAATTCGTCAGCTCCGCTGTAAAGGCTCGTCTACAATAGCTGTAAGAGTAAGGCTGTGATGTAAGCTATCAGCGAATGAAAATATTTCATTTCGTGCCTTGCAACCTTACAGCCTTACTCCTACAGCTAATGTAGACGAGCCCCTTAAGAGACGTCCGCGTATGTACCAACGGATCCGGAGAGACGGATATCTCACGTTCGCAACGCCACGAGCGTGGCCTCCATTCGACTTTGTGCCACGTCGTGTCGCGATGTCGACGCTAATCGACGTAGACACGCATGAAAATCAACGCAACAACTGTACACTCGGGCCCACCGGCTAATCCGTCTCGGCCGACACCGACAACGACGCCGACGCCGACGCCGACGCCGACGTCGACGCCGATGGCGAGGCCATGCCGTGCCGTAATGAAAGAGTCGCTGTCGAAATTGAGACGCGACAGTTAAGCGCGTTATCTGGCAGCAGTTGGCTCGATTGGTGAGTCCGTGATAGTGCTCGACGCTGGTAGTACGCTGGTGGTCGTGATGATGACGGCAACGACGCTCCGGTGATATTGGTAATGTTTCGTACGGCTGGTAGACGTGCGCTGGTGAACGAGGGAAGGTGCAGGAAGGGGTGAAGGTGGCAGACGGGGAAGAGGAAGAGGAGGTGGGGCCGGGGAGGACAGGAGGGTGGATGAGCTAGTGACTGGGGTTGCTATCTCGTGTCAGTACGATGTTGGGAGCAATGGCGTCCCTCCAGGTAAGCGTGCTAGCTACACCGGAGGCAAGGGTAGGTTTAACAAGCGATGTTATCTGCCCAGATGAATGCCGGTCGCCCCTTGCCCTCTTCGACCACCCCTTGACTCGATCGTATCGCGCCACGTTGCCTGCTTCGTCACGAATCTCACCGAGCGCGCGCGGACCGCTGCTGAACACCCCGACGCTGAAATCTTCGACGAGTCGGTCTCGACAGCGCGATTTCGGCGATTTCTCGTCCGAAATTCGTTTTCGAATAATCCCGCGAGAGGGATCAGATTAGAGAGAAAAGATGATGATGATGATGATGATTCTACCCCGTGACGGGGAATTCGCGGAAACTCGCTGCGATGGCCGATCGAGATAAATTGTCGCAATCGCCGTGAATTTCGAACGAAGAATCGTGGCGGGCGCGATTGTATCGTCGGACATCGAGACACTTGGATTGTACAATTATAATTTATCACTTATCGTAGCGTTTACTTATCTCGCAGGGTAATCGAATTGTCATTAGTGGAACTTCAATTCCAAGTTACCGCAGTTTGTGCAGTTTCCAAGTATCGAGAGAGAAGCGGAGAAAGAGAGAGGAGCGTGCTCTCCTCCGCGCGAGTTTCGTAAAAAGGCCGTCCGGAAAATTAAAGTAGCATTTATAAGGAAAATTAGAATCTCCGCCGGGCGCGCGCGGCACTCTACGGGAGCGGAATTTTCAGCGATAAAACTTTTACGACGCAATTCGTATTTAGAACAAAACGCCAAAGTAGCGGCAACGGCGGCGTTCACAGCGATGCTTCTTTTTCCTTTCCTTTTTTTTTTCTTCGCGAGGACCCGCGAAGGTTCATTAGCGATATTAAGACGCTCTCTCGACCGAATAGCCGATTGGAGAGCTTCCAGGATCCAAACGAATGGCTCGGGGGAGGCGGCATAAGAAAGAAGAACGAATCGCGAGATTTATCGAGACAGCCGCGAGAAATCCCCCCGAAATTACGAGCGCGGCTAGCGGACGAGCAATCTCGTCGAACAATAAAATTTTCGAGCGAACGGCGACGGCGGCGGCGGCGGCGGCGGCGGGGGCGGCGGCGGTGCGAGTCGCACGAATTTCTCAAAGCAACTTACAGGCATGTCGCTATCTCTCGCGCCGCCGTAAAGAGGAATGAAACGTAGCCGAGTATTTCACGGCCTCGCCATGAAACACAGAGAACGCGCATACACCAAGCAGTGATGTCTCGCTTGGTTATAAAAAGAAATTAGAAAAAAACAAGGGCAAGGAGAAAAGAAGAGGAGAGAGAGGAGAAGACGGAGGGAAGCGAAGAAGAGAGAAAAAAGAATTGCTAATAAGCAACGTTGTAATGCTTTGTCGTCGCGTTTATTTCGTGTCGCCCTCCTCCTTCCCCGCCATCTCCTCCTTCTTTAACGTTAATCATCGTTTCTGATAAATGTTCTTTGTGTTGCTAATGTTTCGCGTTACCTCCCCGTAACTAACAAACGCAACCGGCGCGCGCGCCGCGCCGCGCCGCGGAACATTGAAATAAAACTACCGTCGTCTCTCTCTTCCCTCCCTCCAGCCCCCTTGGCCGCCGTCTCCGCTCCCTCCCCGTGCCCATGCCCTCACCCTCCTCATTTTTCCCCAGTCATATACGAATAACGCAAATTTCTCACCTGGCGTATACCAGCGCGACGTTAACCAGGCCCCATTAATCTCGACGCCACCCCCAAGTTTCTCGTTTAGAAGCGCGTTCGCGTACCCGTTGCCCAACCCTCCGTCCATCTCTCCCTCTACCCTCTCTCCTCCTCGCGCCACCCTACCTCCTTTCACCCTTCCTTCCCGCCCAAGGATGAAGACCAGGGTGGTAATTAAAGCGTGAATAAATAAAAGGCAGACGCGTAAATCCCCGCGACATGAAAAAGCGGCGGGGCGAGGGGGCACGGCAAAAGAGAGGGAGGGTTACGAAAACAATAAACTCGCGCCGGTTTACGAGCTCTTTCGAGATCTTAATCGTCCACTCCCCACTAGGCCGACGCGATTTTACCCCTCCCTCCTCCCGGCGCCCTCCTCTCTCTCTCTCTCTGGTAGAGTTGCGCCGCGCGTTACGCGTGATGTCGATCGAGCGAGCGATTCAAAGTTACATCGTTTTTGAATAATCATAAGCCACGCGTCGGTCGTCGCCGTCGCGAGATTTCGCGAGAAGGCACGTACAAATATTTGCGCCAACTTCGCGGTTTACGTTGCACGTTAGGTGTATATCACAGCCGCGGAACTTGCAGATCATGAAGTTTCCCCGCGACACAAAGTTGCGCGCATACACCCACACACACGCCGCGCCACACGCACACGTTTCATTCCGCGGCGGAATGTCTGTCATAAAAGTTTTCTAAAGAAACTCCTTCGACAACCGGAGAGAAAGAGAGAGAGAGAGAAAGGGAGAAAATATCCATACTCAAATATCCGTATCGAAGTCTCGCATCGCGCGGCGTCGAAAAGAAACCAGAACCCCCCTGTCCTCCGCCCCCGCCTCTTGGCTGTAACTCGCGAGCACTTTTGCAAACGTCGCGCAATTAAACGGCAGAACGCGCACACACATGCGCGCACACGCCTTTCTTCGAGTGACTTATAAAAAATTATTATTACTTGGCATTTTTTTCCCTCCTTCCCTATGCGTCTTCAATCAAGTCAACCCGCTTTCTCTCTCTCTCTCTCTCTCTCTCTCTCTCTCTCTCTCTCTCTCTCTCTCTCTCTCTCTCTCTCTCTCGCGCTTTCTATCTCATTCTCTCCTTCTTGCTCTTTGTGTACGGCCGCGATGCCTCCTGATTCGTCTTCCTTGAGTCCTGCTCGGATAGGGGAGGGATCGGGAATCCGCAGGGATAATTGATTCCTTCCGACTTGGCGGTAGATCCAATCACGATCATTGGGAGAGTTAATCGAGTGGAAGGAAGCGCGCGATTTCCTCTCTCTCGCGACCGCGCGCGCGTCTTCCGGAGCGTATATCTGCGCCGTTTACGTCGCGATTTATTCGCGTCCGCAACGATGCGCGCTGCTTTTTTATACCGCGCATCCATGAGTCCGCGATTATTATTCTGGTTCTAATAATCTGGAGAGAAAGAGAGAGACAGAGAGATAAAGAGAGAGAGAGAGAGAGAGAGAGAGAGAGAGAATTGAGAAAGAGACCTTTGCGCGGCTCGACAGAGCAAGACGAAGCTCTCGCGCAACGCGATCTCCGAAGATAAATCCAAACGCGACGTAAGCAGAGGCGAGAGTAAATTCCAATGGCGGGGCATTTCGAAGGAAATTTGAAACTCGATGAAAAATTCAAGATTCGCTTGAATCGCGCGCATCGTCGATAGGAGCCAATTGTTGTCTTGAATTTTCCGACGAGCTGTCGAGCGAACTTATCATGATCCCTTTTTAGAAAGGTTCTGTTCCCCTCCCTCCCCCCTCCACTCCCGTGATTACACTGACGCATTTGTGGCAGCACTTATGATCGTTGAAATTGGGGATGGCTAATGAAGGCTATTATTACAGTTTTATAATCGCTCCAGCCTGTGCAATCACACTGATGACGTTGTCGGTCGAACAGGAAACGATCGCATGCAATCACGCGGGGGAGAGGGAGGAGGGGTTTGTATGTCAATCATCGTCTGCCACGGTATTCAACGAGCGCGGAATATCTTATTTCGAATGTTCAATTAGAGAGCGCGTACATATAAATATATATATATATATATATATATAAGCGCTACAGACATTTCCTCGAGATAATATAATTAACGTTCAATCGACGCTTCTGTATCGTGCACGAGCGATTAATTATTCCGGGGCTATTATAAACTTAGAACTATAATATTATACCTTCATAATACCTTGTTTAACGAATTTGCTTAAATATCAAATGAGTGTTTGAAACGGACGAGATTGACGAGATCGGAACGTGGTGAAATATTTGCTCGGATAAACGACACGGGCGAAATCAGTGTGGTTATTATTAGATCCGCCGACGTGGATCAGCGATTTCGTTAGCGAGTATCATTGAAACGCCGAAATATTGTTTCGATAATTAAGCGCACGGTGCCCGACGAAATTTCGGCATCAATACCGAGCGCGAAAATAGTAACGCGCCGTTTCCGCCAGCCAGGCGCTGAAATACCGAGCGATTTAATTGAATTCAACGGTAAAAAGGTACGTTGCGCCTTTAAGCGGCGGTTAACAAAAGAACACGAAGCGGCTATTGGAACGGTGTTGTCATATTTATTCCCTGAGGCGAACGATAAAGTAATAAAGGGCCCGATTGTATTTACGAAGATATTGAAATCGCAACAGGCGCTTCACGAGAATTTCCAAGAAAAATGCGCCTAAGAATTCCCCATGCAGATTCTCAGTTGCGCTTCGCGAATACCGATGTCTTCAAATTACGCCGAGGGATCCCATTATACATATACGTGCATATACTATGCATACGTGTGTGTTTATGCGAATATATATTTAGAGGACATGATAACGCTTAGTCATTATAGGCGGTCGTTATACCGCGTCGACGCGGGAGCCAATAATTAAGGCGTACATAGTTAGCGCGGCGACGGTCGATTATCGAAGCGGCATTTGTATCCGTTTTCGGGTGTGCGGTGTGCTGCCACAGCGAGTGTACCGCCGTAAGATATCGGGCGATTCACTTACTCTCATGAATATGTATCCACGTGGCAGTCTCCACTCTTCCGCTCTCGACAGTCATTATTCTTAATAACCGCCGTTATAGCCGGGCTATGCCGCGAGGATTTTTTAACGCGCGGATACGGAGTGATGGCGCAAAACGACGACGATAAAATTATACGGCGAACTCGGATTTCAAGAATGAACCCTCTCCGCTCGGGGCGCCCCGTTCTCGCTTCGCGTCGCTTCGCGTCGCGTCGCGTCGCGTCGCGTCGCTCACCCGGGAAAAATTTCCCATCTCGCCCGTAAATGTCGCATAACGAGCAGCGATATCACGGTAAAGGGAAAATGACGACGAACGTGGCGTGGCGTGGCGTGGCGTGGCGTGGCGTGGCGTGACGTCGCGTCGCGTCGGAACGATCCGTCTCGTTGATCGCGAGCGAATCCCACGCGGAAACGCGGAAACGACGACGCTTTGATCAATTAATATGCGCCTGTATATTATTTGCACGGCCATAATTATATCCCGCGAATTAATTACCGTATAATTATGTAATAATACTGGAAATATATATGTGTGTATGCGTGGCACTTATATATTATCGCCGTGTTACTGCACGCCGCGACGGCGCGCATGTCGCGCGATTCTTTCGCGAAAATGTATTAAAATCGACGCTATGCGGACGCGTTTTCCGTCGCGAGAGAGAAAGCTCGGCTGCGCGAGTTTCCTCGCGGTGCGACGACGCGCTATGACCGCTGCGCGGTATAAACTCCGATACGCCGATATTAATTCGCCGCGTGAGGGTGAATGTTTAACGCGCGGCCGAAATGTGTATTGCATTTGGCCGGCGAATGTTGCCGGGTCGAAATTTCGATTCCACATTAAGCCCGCAAATTACGCCCAACTTCGAGCGATCAATGGAATCTCCCGAGGTGCAACGTGCTGTTGTCCCACTTGTACACTTTGAACGATCGCTTACTGCGTGTCCGTCGTGTCGAAGTCCTCAAGCGAACTAGCATGTGATTTTAGCTTTTCGATTTAAATGGGACGACGAATTTTCTTCTCTTATAAAGCTATTATTATCTTTTTTTTCCTAACGTTGCAGTTTTGATCGGAGAATTGACAATTGAATAAAGCTGAAAATTCGGTAAACAAATGACATTCAAAACACGTACATCTTTCAACTTGTTTCGTCGGCTTTCTACTGATCAAGCAATTATTCGAGTGCGATTGTCTTCATTTTATATGTAATTAAAATGAGACGCGGCAATATCAGACGTCAGTTATCCGTAAGAAAATACTCCGTTGGCCATTCAAATCCGATGAAATCCGCACACGGTTAATGTGGAATAAAAGTTGCAATATTTTCGCGCGTTATTTCACGAGAGGCGTCATTTCCCTTCGAAATCGCTATTCTCGCGATACACACAGGTCGACGACACCAACGACGACGAATCGAAAGACCGCCGTCGCATTTCGCATTATTTCCCGCCGGCGCGCGGCATTCCCCGCGTTTTAGTGCCGAGGTTAGCCCGGCCATCAGCGTCGCGGTGCGATATTTACGGCTCCGCTTATACCGTACGGCTTACACGGCGTTGCATTATTGACGCGGTCAGTAAAAACGATCCCACCTACCGAGCCACGGCTGGTAATAGTCGTTCGCAGCAGCCCGGGCCGCCCGCGCCGGCACGAACGCGAATTTCAAGCGGCGCGGAGGCCATCGCGCAACTTGCGCACGCGTCAGCCGCGTATAAGAAATTCGCGAAGAAACGCTCGTACGCGCTCGCCCTGTTAACGGGGTTAATTACCAATCGCCCTTCCGCCGTTCAACCCGTCCGCAACATCGTAGACGAGGGAGAGAGGAAGGAGGGAGGAGAAAGAGAGAGAGAGAGAGAGGGAAGGAGGGAGGGAAGGAGGGAGGGAGGGAAGGAGGGAGGGAGGTCGTTGTTGCCGCCGACCTCGTCTTACTACACGCGCGCGCGCGCGCGCATGCTGCAACGTCGATATAATAATTCACCCAGCATTAGAATAATCTACAGCGCGCTTTACACTTTGCGAAATCTCGCGGCCCGATAATTTCCGCGTTAATTTATTCGCGGAATGCCGACACCCGTTATTATGAACGGATGAGTAATGTACCCCAATCTATTATGCCGGCGGGGTCTTGAGGTCCCCCAACGTCATAACAGCTCGTTATTGCAAGCGGGACGCGGGGAGAAGGGGCAAACGTAAAAACACGCACAGCCCGACCGGGCCGTCATCGGTCGCCGCAATTAAAAACGTCGAGAGCGCTTTATGGCTTTATACACGAGATTTATTGCTTTAATTTACAGATGTTTACCCGTTTTCGGGAGGACGCGCGCGGCGAAATTGCGCGGGCGGCCTGGGAACGTCACAGCCGTCACATCGGGAGACGTCTTGTGTGGGGGGGAAGGCGGAGAGAGAGAGAGAGAGAGAGAGAGAGAGAGCGCTTAATTAGAAACACGGAAATTAAAATAATTCCATTCTTTCGCGTTTAACTCTCAAAGATAAACAAAAGCTTGTCGGTCACGCTGAGTAAATTGCAAATATCGAGCGGCGAATTTTTCGACGAGACGCGCTTCGTGCCGATTATCTCTGTAAATTTCTGCGCATTGTCGAGCAATGAGATAATCGTGCATTATTGAGCGCGATTAAAGCCTGGCGCAACGACGGCAAAGTGACCAATTAGCGCGTTCGAGCTCTTTCATTTTAAGGACAAAATAGTAAAGACAAAAAGAGGACGAAATGGTTTCGAGCTTTCAGCGGAGGGGTCGGGGGGAGGGCGATTTTAAATAACAATTTCTCTATAGATTTATTCCTCGAGTGAAAAACTGCCATTTTCCGCACAAAAGCTACACTACGAGTCTATTGTCCAAAAAACAACAGTCCTTCGCTCGAGCTGCACCGAAAAAAAAGCTGTTGTTAAAAACTGCCTCGCGCGTTCGAAACCAACCGCGTCACCGCGCCGTTACGGTAACTCACTTGTAAATCAATTCCGAAAATTCTGCGTAATCGCCGAGCTTTGTGCGAGGAATTTTAGATTACCGTAGTGTTTCACGTTTTTCGGCTCAAGGATTAAGAGGAACTCCGCAGCCGAAAAAATTCCATAAGCCTTTCTGCCCGCGTCGGGCATTTAAATTACGCCTAACACGCGCGCGATATTTAAAGCCGCCGCAGTCGTGCCGGGACACATCGGCGAGAGCGGATGGAGGCCGAAAGACAACCGTGTCGGCGCTTTCAAAGTAGCTTCGCTCGAGGGACGGGAGTTCGCGCAAACGCAAGGGAAAAATAAACATTAGCTGGGGTCACACCAGAAATGGTGGAATGCCGGTGGTGAACTTCTCGCCCCCCGGATTTACGTCACATTTAATTATGCCGCGCATTAATGCTCCCTCCTTCCCTCTCCTCCCTCTTCCTCTCGCCTGCTCCCTGATATTTTAGGCGTAATAATATCTTCATGTCGACGGTTTATTCTGAAACAGCGTTACACGCGTTGCGTCGCTTATACCGCGAGAGAAAGCGAGGCTTTTCCGTTCCGAAATACCACGCGCTTTTTGCCCCTTTTGATTTTTCCACTCTGTACGAAAGTGACGAAAATTGTTTAATATTTGCTGATTTAATTTTTCCACAGGGGCAACAGATAACATTAACTACGCGCGTCACGATTCGCGACGGACGCGAGGGGAGGAAATACTGCGTATGCAAGTAAGCGCCGTTTATTTTCGCCTCATTGAGTCATAAAATAAAAGAAACGAAATGTGTGTTCAATTAACAGTGTCACAGTGCGTGTCACGGAGTTTTTATTTTTAATTCTCGATTACGAAAACATGCTCTCGTTGCACGTGTATGTGTGTATGTGTATATATATATATATATGTGTGTGTGTGTGTGTGTGTGTGTGTGTGTGTGTATGTGGGTGTGTGGTTGTGTAATCTTCTTTTCCTCAGTTCATTAGTGACGACTTACCGAGCCACATCGACCGCAGAATTGTCGCGACCCCATAATGGTAGCCGGTACGCGTCGTCGACGTTAATTTATTAGCGACTCGCGATTCAAGCGAGTCGTCAGCGAGGGCGCATCACAACGGGGCGACCGTGTGCAACCGCAATTATTCGCAAAGACGTCGGAACGGAGACGAGCGTCGAGCTCTCCGGGCTCGGAATTATCCTCGAAAAAGAAACGACCGGCGGACAAAGCGTGGAAAAAGGAGCGTCGTCGTCCTCGCCGTCGCCATCGTCGTCGTCGTCGTCGTCGTCGTCGTCGTCGTCGTCGTCGTCGTCGTCGTCGTCATCGCGATACCCCAGCTCTTCGCGCGCCCACCCCCGCGCTTCTCTCAGTCCTCCCTCTTTCTCCTCGGTCGTTCGCCGTGCAAAAGTAACGAACCGCGATCTTTAGAGCTCGCGTCCTCGTCACAATGTCGAAGCTCGTTCGTTCGTTCGTTCGTTCGTTCGTTCGTTCGTTCGTTCGTTCGTTCGCTCGCCCGCTCTCGCTCGCGCGTCTCGTTTTTTAAAAAATTCCAGCTACGGCAAATAACGATACAGTCGCGAGAACGATATAGCGCCTGTCAGCCTGTCGCGTTCCTTTCATTCTCTCGGCGGGGTTGGTGCGTGCACGTTTTACACGTCGCGGCGGTCGCGTGCCGCGACCTCGTCACGAGATTGCATCGCACGGATTACCGTGGAAGCGCATGACGTCATAACGCGGGGACTCGGGATGACTGCTGCTGCTCATCGCGAGCGGGATTCTCTCCATTTCTCTGCTCTTCTCTCCCACAGCGCGTTCTCTCTATCTCTCGCTCCCTTTTGGTCGAGTTTTGTTATCGAGCTCTGTCTCTCTCCTGCTCTCTCTCTCTCTCTCTCTCTCTCTCTCGACTCACGCGGATCCAGCCGTATCCGTTACCGCGCCGTCGGCGAAATCGAATGTTTCCACGAGCTTCCCCTAAGCCTCCTGCCGCAGAGCGCATTGATCCGGCGCGCGGGACGTCTCTAAAGACGCAATTGTAGCGCGACGCCCAAGTTGTAATTGAGGCAATGGACGGAATAAGGGCGCGCCGTTAGTTATTACGACGCGTTGTCGCGCAAGCCATTTGGCTCTCGCGAGGTCGCGCGCGCGCGCGCGGAGCTGCCGTCGGTGCTTCCCAGATGCGCGCGCGATGAAATCGTCCCCCTTAGGCCGCGACGAAGCGATCGAGGGGATCCAGCCGTGCGGCAATTAGACGAGGGGGATTAAAATAACGCGATTCTGAGCCCACGACTTATAATAACGTCCCGCTGTCGTTAGGAGGATCCTCCGAGCGGGGCTGCCGGGGCTCGGTCCGTATACACGTGAATGTACTGTATAGGTTGCTAATTAAGTTACATCACGGTTGCACTTCTGTGTAAATGTAGCCTCCAAAAGTAGACCGAGCTTTAATAAAGTTTCGTCACTCACCAGCTCTTCGACGTTTAGCTACCGATTTTTTATTTACCACGTCGATCCCATCGTGTATATATTTATGTGTCGGTATACGACACAATGTATGCGAAACTGTTGCTAAATTATTAACCGAGTAATTAACAATTATATCAAATATACGTGTGTCTAAAAGCTACGCAGTAACTGTTTCGAAAAAAAAAAAAAAAGAAAGAAAAAGAAAAAAAAAGAACGGACCTACATTGTAACCTAATACATTGTATTTATCGCCTTATTCGTTGAATACTTCCGCCGGAGATAGAATTGCACGTGTACCGCGCAATTCGATCAACCTTCTGATAGCGGAAAAAACATTTATATCGCATGTACAATCACGTTTTAGTTTCGTTAAACTTTTACTGTCGAGTAAATTTTGCAGTTTAAATTCCTACGTCAGATTGTTGGGCTAACTCGATTGTTATCCAATCTGCTGCGAATGTGGGCTGTCCAATAAAATTTGCGTAATTCTGAAACTGAATTCTTTTCACTTGATTTTTTCCCAGCCTGGTAAACGTTAAGGTTTCATTGGCCAAACTCGGCCCGCATCTCCCATTGACACGCATTGCCGCGAAACGGAAGAAACAAATGAAATTTTCAGCCAACAACCGATCGCGGGGCCACGCGAGAAATTCCGAGATTAATTATGCAGAATTCCGAGCGAGAGCTTTCCGCGAGGCGCCAAAAAGAGCCGATTGAAACTTTGCAGCCGGGCTTAAATAGCGCGCACGGTTAATGCGTTTCGGAAACGTGAGGTCGCGGAAACTGTTCACGAGCGAGTGCATTCGCTAATTGTACGCCGCCAACTTGAGACGCAGCTGAATTTCTGAAGATGCAATTGCCGCGCGGCGAAATTCCTAATTAAGCCAATAGCGCGCGCGCGCGCGCGCGAAAAAGAGAGAGAGAGAGAGAGAGAGAGAGAGAGAGAGAAAGGAGAGCGAATAAAGCCGCGGCATAACGTCGATGATAAATTTCCGCGGTGATTAAAGTTGAGCTATTAGCGGAACACGCGCGCGCGCCGCCGCCGCCGCCGCCGCCGCCGCCGCTGCCGCACCGTCGCTATCTGTTGAACATCTGTTACCGCTTGTTTACTTAAAGCTATCGTACATTTCTACGGGATAACATCGATTCGATCCTCGAGCGGGATAATATTTGCAAAACTCGCCGCGGACTGACAGCGGGCCGCACGCGGCCGCGATAAGCGTAAGGCGCGCATGGCCGCTGCCGCAAACGGCCGCGCCGGGCGGATTCGCGTCGTTAATTAACCCGGCGCGCTGTCGTTCGGAAATTTTCGGAATGACGAGCGGGCCGCGTTTGAGATGCGCGCTGCGCTATTGGAAGTTCAGGATCGCTAGTTAACTCGCCGTTCGCTGAGGCTGTAACGCGCAATTTTGCCGGGACGACGGCGAACTAGGTGAAACAAACATCGAACGGCTAATAACTTCTTGAAACGCGCGCAAGATGTGCATCCGGAAAATTCGCGAACTTCAGGATTACCGTCGCTCTCGTCGTCGCGTCGTCGTCGTCGTCTCCGTCGTCCGTTTTCCGTATGCCCGGCCGTTCGTCGGTACCTGAAGCGCATCGGGAATCGCGCCCGGCCGAGTCGTAGCGAGGCTCCGACTCGAGTCACTACTTCGGATTATGTCCCGGCCATATCATTTGGCGACTCAAGTCGCGTGGCGCAAAACAGCTAACTACGGCGAGTAACGATCCTCCAAAGTAAGCAATTAAGGTCGCGGCGCTGACTCACCCGGCGCCCCGCCCCGTTCGCGGAGTACCGATGCAAATTTCGCGCGGAAAGAAACCCGGGAAGTAAGTACATCGCCGGGGAATTCTTCACGGTCCCCTCTACTCTTTTTCGTCAAAGACGTCGCGCGGCTGATTCGATCTCAGTTGGATAACTCGCCGGCCGTTTCTGCCGTGGAATTCAATAACGATACTCGATAACAACTCGTAAATTCCCTCTCCCGCTCACACTCTCACCACTTCACTATCTCTTTGCTCTTCTTTCCGACAGCGGCTCGTCCATGGTAACGACGAGTACACAAAGCAGTCGTATAAGCAACGGGCCAGCGGATAATAAGATGTAAACGATCACGTGTGGCGAATACGCACGACGTACGGCGTAAATCGATCATGCAAACTCGCGTCGTTCTCTTTCGTCGATAGTCCTTGCGATTATGTCTCCTACCCGCCGACGTGTCTTCATCGCGCGGCTTCTTCGCGCGTTTCGCACGGTGCCACTATTGCGTCATGTTCCGGCGAAGCCGGGCACCATTAATTAGACTTAAACGGCGGAAACAGTCGGACGTATTCAGACGGAATTTCGATCATTATTCAAGCGCTAGCCGTCGACTGGAGAAAGAGAGAAAGTTCGCGCGAGAATCCCAGCCGGTTGTATCCCGTGCACCAATTTTCCGCGACTCCGCCGCTTCGCCGCTTCGCGCGGGGCAACAATTTCTTCCTCGATCTCTCAATTGACCGTCGGCTCGCCAGTTTGCTCCTCGACAATCGCCACCGTCTCTCGACACGGTCATTAATAATCTCGGCTATCGCAGCGACGCAATTTCATCGGCGACGATTTCTTTCCGGAAAGCCGCCTCGGGCGAGATCCAGCCGCGGCGCAAACTCGCGCCCGCTCGCGTCTTTAATGGTAGACAGAATTAATTATACGCAACGGTATTAATCACCGATCGCGCATTACTTTGAATTCGAGCTAACGCCGTACAATCCTTCGGCGGAAGACCGAGAGACTAATTATGATGGAGTGACTCGCATCTCTCTTCGCATCCCTCATCTTCTCTCTTTCTCTCTCTCTCTCTCTCTCTCTCTCTCTCTCTCTCTCGACGTCTTCCACGCCTGCGTATCTTCCCGGAGGCTTTGCTGCCTGGATAGAGTTTTGCACGCGGTGCACAACTGCGGTTGCACAACCCCCGAGCAGTCTCGCGGATTTCGTGATAGACACGCCGGTCTCGAGCGTGTCGGGTGAAAAACCCAAGACAAATGATCGCGGTAAGGCGGGGGAGGGGGAGGGGGGGGGAGGGACCGCGAGTGCTCTCGAGGGCGCGAGAAACGCGCGCGCAATGTTTCCTTCAAATTCAGATCCGTTTTTCAATTTGCGAAATTCTTCCAGGGCACACAAGTCCGCAGGCTTTAATTAAAATCACGAAGATTAATTGTAACGCGTCGAGGCGCGAGTCGCCGCCGCCGCCGCCGCCGCCGCCGCTTCGAAGAGCGCACGCTTCGGACCAGGTTTTATGATCGCGCGGCTACTAATTTCCGGCGTTTGCTATTTCGTTGTACATAATTAACGTGGACATTTCGAGGTACAATCTGTCACGCTTTAATTGCGCGCCATGTGTCGCGCCCGCGACTGTTTACGAGCGGAGATTCTCCGCGATTACCGCGTCGATTTTACGCGCGTCGCGCTGCGAGAAGTTTCGCAGAAACTGAGCCTGGCTGCGCGAGGATATTCTCTCACGCGGGTCTACTATACATTCGACGACGGCGGGCTGGATATTTTCAGGATACATTGCGCGCGATGAGCCGGGCAGAACCTATGAGCCGGCGAGGATGGAAAATCACACGGCGCAGATTGAGGTATAAAGCGACGGAGCTGTTTGCTATCGCGGCCGAGCCGCAAGACTGCTAATCAGAACAGTATAAATACGACGTTTGAACGCCTGTGGATAGGCGAGCTAGACACAGGTAGCGTAAAGGGTTAATTTAACGGAGGCAAAGAACGCCTGAACGCCTGTGGCTAACCCGAGACTGGACCTACCAGCAGTGGAGTTAACCCTTTGCTATCCAACTGGGAGAATTACAGCGGAAACGGATGCGGGCATTCTATTTAGACGTCTAACATTCCAGCCGATATCTTACGCCGCGCTATGAGCGTTCAAACACGCCCCTCTGCCGTTTCGCGCCGATGAAAACTACCACGCGGCGGCGGTACAACAATTTGTTTGTGTTAACCGAGAGCCGCGTTGAGACCGAGAGCCACGTTCGCGAGAGTTACAAATGTCTGGCGTGATGCATTAGAGAGAATAGCGGCGTAGAAAGATTGTGAACGGAACACTCAGAATGCAGAGCCGCTCATGTCGGGGAACGATGTTAATAGAGAGAAATTCACGGAGGTGAGAGATCGACGTCGTAGAGTGTACATAACGTCTACATAACGTGACTACAAGATGCGTTTATCCATTAACCGTTAATTATGACTGACACGACAACGAGGTTTCCCGAAATCATCTCACGGAAGAGTCGCGCCGCTCCGCGAGCGAAAGCATTTTCTTAATTAGCGAAATAGCTCGAGATCGTGTGCCGCGCTAACGGATTATCCCGCTACAGAATGGATTCTGATCTCCCGCGAGCTGAGCTCTCTCTCTCTGTGCCCGGGTAATCGCGAAAATAGACGCGCGCAAATACTAAACACAACGTACGAGAGAGAGAGAGAGAGAGAGAGAGAGAGAGAGAGAGATGCGTTTACGCGGTGCTCGCGCGGAACCGATGCGAAGCGACGCGACGGCACGCACAAAACGGAGATTAATATCGCCGTAATTCGTTGGACAAATATTTATTTCGTGCTTAATTAATCGTTAGCTTTTAATGGCCGTGCCATATTTCCCGGCTTGTTTGGCCGTCCGCGCAGCGCGCGCGCGCCACGGCCATACTATTATAAATTATAACAGCCCACTATTAGACGGCCGCGCCGCTTTTATCGCCGAGCGCCATGAATTATCAGTGTTGACCTTCGCTCGTCCGGCGAACCGCCGGCGTTTCGAAAAAGATCGCGCGCAATTAACATCCGCGCCGAAATGGTGCCAAACCGCCGATTGCAGCTTTCCCTCCTCCCAGCCCTTCGCCCTCTCTTGTTCTCCCTCCTCCTTCTCCCCCCCCCCGCCGCCGCCCCTGACTCGCGAGATATTTCCGCCGGGGTAACATTTTCAACACGCTTTAAGCAGGACAAGCGCGTACAAGCGCAGATCGACGATCGCGTATTTTGCACATTTCCACAGCGTAGTAACTAGAAAGTAGAAGCCGCGCGTTCTCATAATCGCGGCATGTTCTGCCGTTATTAGCATGGCATGCGCGCTGTGCTCTGTCCTCTCCCCCATCCCTGACCGCAGAGAGAATCGCTGGGAGAAGACGTTACTCGCGCTCACGAGAAGGCATTACTCGCGCGATAGCGCGAGATCCTACCGGGCGAACAAAGCACGTCTCGGGCCGTTCTCGCGCAAACGCGCCAAGATCACGCGCCAAGGAGCATCGAATGACTCGAAGAAATCTCCATCCCCCTTTCGCCACGGTCATCCCCTCGGCTGGCCAACGCTCCGCGCGCGTCTCCGTCGACACGACGGAACGAGGTCGAGAGAATATCGCGGTCGCGCGCGCGCGCGAGTCCCTCGCCGTCTCGGAAGCCCTGCGCGAGGCCTTGCCGACCCTCCAGCCACCCCCTGGTGGCACCACCCCGTTCCACCGTTGACTATGCCGGCGCGGTGGTTGCCTGGCCATAGTCACGCTAGCACTACTAATTGCATGTCCGACCAAAGTATATCACTACCACTGCCACCCATCGTGGCCCGCCCAGCGCACTGAATCCGCTCGTTTCGCCGCACGTACTATTCAGTATTCCTCTCCCTCAGGCGCCTCTCTCTCTCTCTCTCTCTCTCTCCCCCCCCCCGTCCCCTTTCTCTCTTGGCCACCTATCACTCCGCTCTCCTTTTCTCCCTCTCGCGCTCTGTGCATTTTCGCCCCTCTCCATCAAGCCCCGGACACTCGTATCTCGTACGTTTTAGAACGCCGCGGTATTAGCGCGCATGGAAGTTGAGCTCCGCTTTATTCGAGTTATTCGCGACTGTTTTGATTAGGTTCGCCGCCGTGGCGGCGGCGGAGCTCTCATCGCGACAGCCGGCGGTTTGGATTTAGTTCAGTATCCGGCAACTTTTGCCACGTTCCTCGTCGCGCCCGTCGGGATGATAACCCACCGCGCGCCGTGGCCGTCGCACTGTCCCTTCGCGGGACTTGCATTTACATCGCGACCGATCGTCGAGCCGGCGCTGATTAGTATCGTAATAACTCGTGCGATTCGGTTTCGGCTCTCGCGCCACGGCGATCCAATTTCCCGGCCGGCTCTCTCGCGTCGCTCTTGTCTCGCCGCGGGAATTGCCGGCGGCAGCAAAAATTTGTTCACCGCGTGTGACCGCGTCAGAGAGCGGAGCCTTGCAGTTCGCGGCGCGCGCGAAATCGCTTTCGATCGTTCTTGAAACTCCGTTTCGCGAGCGAAACTGGCCGGTTCGTTCCGGCACTTTTTTCATTTCCCCGTGCATCATCAAGTATGTTATTACAGTTAATATTTCACCTTCCGGTTATTAAGAAAAAAAAAAAAAAAAGACATTGTGAATATCAACCTTCCATTTGCTGGGATCTCTTTCAACAATGGTGCGGCAGGAACAACAAGAGGCGCCACGATTTTCGCGGAATCTTATTAACATCTCGGAACCCCCCCCCTGCTCTTTCCTCTTTTTATCCAAAGGAGGAAATCATCGTACGAGCTTCTTAAGAAATAGAAAAAAAATTCTTCGCTCGCACGATATCTCGTCTACGGAGAAGCTGTGAGCGGTCTATTTATTTTTCCAGCCCCCGTGCCTTTGCCTCCCTCGCTCTTAACTATTATAATTATCGACGATGAAACACGCGGTGGCGAGTCTACTCGCGTGTCCTCGATTACGTCGTCGAGACGCGATCGCACTGATGATGTCGCTCTCTCTCTCTCTCTCTCTCTCTCTCTCCTTCTATCTTTTTCTCTGGGCAGCCTTACACACATCTTCATTAACCTCCGCTTGCAGCGTGCGACTTTATGTTTCACCGCCTCCGTCTTTATCGCGTGCAATTAATATTCCGTCGTCAACTTATAAAGTCTACCTCTGTCTTCCTGGAGACGCTTCGCGAGCAACTCTTTCAGTCCTCTCGTTAGTTTGCCTCTCTTTCTCTCCCCTCCCGCTTCCCCTCTAACAAAGAAGCCGTCTCTGTTATCGCCGAAAGTACCCCACCTGGCGCGTTTGTTTTCTACTCGGTGAAGTGTATCCGCTTCGAATTACGCGCGGAAGGCACGACTACTTTTGGACAACGATTAAACACGCGCGCGCGCGCACGTTCTCCTCGCCCTCGCCCGAAGGGGGGGGGGTGGTGATGGTGGAGATGGCGGCGGTGGTAGACGTCGTGCGTCGCCATTAATCTGAGAATACGCTTCACGCTCACTTCTTCTCGCTTCTCCTCGGTCTCGCCCCGAGAAATCGCACGCTTCGTAGTCGGACTAACAATGCGCATGATAAATAATTCGACGCTCCGCGGGACGGAATAATTTGTTATTACCGACCGTATACACTTGGGCTGTTCCCGATTTTCTTGTCTCGTGCCGCACGTTACGGGCGCTTCGTGCAATCGCTATCGCGGTAAATCGCCACTCGAGGGCACTAATTTCACCGTCTTCGCCGCGCGCGCGCGCGCGCGCGCGTTCGATGCGATAGAATAATGAAATATACCGCGCTCGTGCGGGACGGGCTGGCTTGTAATGCTCGCGATACGCTCGATGAATTAAATACGCAGAGGAGAGCGGATAAGGTTTAACAAGAAGCTCGCGGGGAGAAAGGTCGAAATTGTACGTGCGTGTCCCGCGCCAACGGACTCGGTAACCGTCAACGCGTTTCTTTAAACCGAATCGGCGTAACTGCACGAGTCTAACGATGTAATGAGCGGGCTTAATCCTACTCGGCCACAATTCATTTACAGAACAGCGCACCATCGACGGCGCTTTGTTCTTTGTTATCCGCGGTATTAGCTTCGCTCCCTTTCTGTCTTCTCCTTCCCACCCCCCCTCCCGCCCCTTTCTCTGTATCTCTACATCCTTTCGAGCTCACACACTCGGCGAGTTTTCTCGGCAGGTCGGTGTCGAATTTCATGAAAGCCGCGATTTAGCTTTGAACGGCCAGCGTCGGACGCCTACGCTCCCTTCCTTCCTTCCTTCATCCCTTTCCCACCCGCCTCCCTTTCTGCCTGCCTGCCTGTCTACCTGCTCTCTCGCCCTGTGCACCCCCTATGTGTTTGCAACGGCATTTCCTGCCTGCACCCTCTCTGCGGAACGATTAATCCGATGAGGAACTCGCGACGTTTTCCGCGCACGTTCGCCGTTAGCCCCACAGAAATTTCTCGCGCACGAACGTCCCATCCCTCGCATTAGCGCGACCGCGTAATCAACGCGAGCTTTCTTCTTCCGCTTTAATTATCTTCTTAACTACATGGCATTAATGCCGGGGCACTCACAATTAACGGCGAATCTCGCCCCCGTGCGCCTGTTCTTCGTTACGATATCCGTCTGCGGGAGCTTTGTCCTTTGTTGTCCGTGAAACTATTCTACACCCCGGGCGTCGGTTCTCGTTTTCACAGTGCGACCGCCGCCGGTTCGAATTTCACGAAAACCACCGCGATTTACCTTTGTAAACACATCCGACGCAACCTCTCTTTCGTTCATTCTCTCATCGCTCCCCCTCTCTCATCGCTCCCCCCCCCCTCTCTCTCTCTCTCTCTCTCTCTCTCTCTCTCTCTCTCTCTCTCTCTCTCTCTGCATACATGCATATTGGTCAATCGGTCATCGATGCGCTTCTAATGAAGAACGTTATATCTCTCCTGCCCCGCGACTTCTTGCAATTACGAGAAGTGATTTGCAATTTTTTCTTTCAAAAAAATATATAGAAATTTACAAGTTTCTTGTCTATGGATAAGATTTTTTTTCCTGTTTCTTATGATTACATTCGCTTCGAGATTCCTCAGGCCTTCAAACACATGTCAAACACAATTCGGATTGTCAATTTTTTTATTCGTAATTTTGGCGCTTACTAAGCAAGGTGATATTTTAAATTCGCATGTTTGACCATTAGCAAGCACGTTTCGTGCACTTTGGCGATTCGCGATAAACGAATCTTTTTGTAGCAATTTTTCTACTGTCAACGACGAAATTGCCCCGCCTTTGTACCTTATTTGCCTTCACGTGCCCATTTTCTAGCGGAAAGGTATGCAAATTCTATGAAAGCCACGACTTACCTTTATAAACAACTCAAAGGACGATCTCTTATTTTTCGTCGCTTTGCTCCTTCGTCCATTCTTCTTCGTTACACTGCTGAGCAGATTTTTCGATTAACGTACAAGCTACGTCCGTTCGAATTATAACGAAATATGCGATTGCACAAGAGCGCAAAAGTGGAAATCTCGTCCATTTGAAGACTGACGTCTCATCTCTCGCTAATTAGTTCGCATTAAGCACATTTCAATTCGCTTAAGGCCGTTCCTTACATTTCCATGCTTTTCTCATCTCGTATATGCTGATGCTTTCGCGACCATACGTCGCTTTCAAACTACTCTCTGTGTGTATATGTGTGTGTGTGTGTGTATAACTTGGTGAAAGAGAGATAATTAAAAATAACATAAAATAAATGACAAGATATTTCAAGATAAAAGCGATATTTTCCATTTTCTCTTTTCCATCGTGTCGCGCTACGTCCATTCATACGTTAAAGTATCGTTTCATCGTGGTTAATCGAGTCTGACTCGCTCGTCGTTTAAGCAATACCGTCGAAATCGCTGGTATCGGTGATCCTCTGGCAACAAATTTTCCGCATCGAGCGCGCAACTGCCTCTCTCGCTTTAGCCATCCTTCTCTCCTCATTCCCCAAGAAGTACCTCCCTATCTCGATGGAAAAGGCACGTCTAACAAATTCCAGTAAGAGCCGCGATTTACCTTTGTAAACATCCAAAGGGTGCGCGATCCTCTCTCTGTTTTCGCCTCGCTCCTCCATCCATCTTTCTCTCTTACTCTCCCTTCTTCCCTCCCCCCTCCCTCCCTCCCCCCTCTTTCTCTCTCTCTCTCTCTCTCTCTCTCTCTCTCTCTCTCTCTCTCTCTCTCTCTCTCTCTCTCGCTCCCGCTCTCTTTCTCTCTCGCTCGTTCGCACGCTCGCTCTCTTTCCTTTCCACCTCATCCATGGCAGGCGTTCTCTCGCCTGACACGTATCGCGATTAATCCGCCGTTCGAGCGCAAACGCTCGGTCATGCCCGGCACCGGAAAAGAGCTGTGCGCTCCAACTTCCGGTTCTCGCCTAGCGGGGCGGCTGCTACGATGAGAGAACCGGCGAGATATCTCGAGTACGATACGCGATGGCGACCGCGATGCATCGGTGGTTCTTTGTGCCCCGTGCGGCACGCCACGGATAACGTCGCCGTTTTATTTCTTCGTTACGGTTAATTAACCCTTTGACGCTGATCTCGTCGCACTGATGCTCGCGCGCCGATGTGTCACACCGCGCGCGCTCCCGATCGACGGCCGATCGAAGCGCGTCCGCATTTTCGACGGAGATCTGCTCGCGTGAAAGCCGGGGAATCTGGAGCACGATAACAACGCGCTTAGCCGTGGTTTAATATCGCGACAGTCGAGCTCGTCGGATTCGATTATTATCAGAAGCGATCCCACCCTTCCCCAATCCTCCCAGCCCCGTTCGCCACGCGAATAATCCGTCCGAATCAAACGTACGGAATAACCAGATTGGACTAACGACTTCCACCCCCCTGCCCCTCCTCCCCTCCATGGAGAAGAGAGCCCGCCGTTCTGGCGGTCATTTTCGTGGACGCGCTGGTCAACAATATTCTGCAAAAAATTGGTCAAACGTTCTCGCGGAGCTCGCAAATCGATCACACACACACTCTCTCTCTCTCTCTCTCTCTCTCTCTCTCTCTCTGTCTCCCACATTCGAGGGTCTATAAAATTCTCTACCGTTCGACACGCATGACGCAATTGTCCCTCGAGAGATTCCTCGCTTCTACGCGAGAGGCGAAAGAAGAAACGTCCTACCCGTACGTATATATATCTCAAGTATAATGACCGTCATTACCGGTTCACGGTTGCTCCCGCACACACGAGACGACGCGTACGTAAGTAACGACTGTTCCCCTTCGCGGCGCGGCTCAACCCTCGCATCGATTCCGTTCGCAAAGCCGTGACGACGAAGCGAGAAAGCAGGTGAACGAGCGAGTGAGAGAAAAAGAGAGGAGGAGAAAGAGAGAGAGAGAGAAGCAGAGAGAAAGAGAGAGAGAGAGAAGCAGAAAGAGAGAGAAGCAGAGAGAGAGAGAGAGAGAGAGAGAGAGAGAGAGAGAGAGAGAGAGAGAGAGAGAGCCGGCTCTCTCGCACGAGGCTCTCCGCGCTTTTCGCGTGAGCGAGCGTGCTCGGTCACCGTGCTGAGTCGCCCGGTAAGTGCCCATTCGTGCGGGTGTACGTTGGACGTGTGTCTACCGCGGTACATTCGTGCGAACCGGCGCGAACACCACGTGAGTTCTATGAGTGGGCTTCGCACCGCACCGTACCGCACTGCTCCGCACCGCGTCGTACCGCACCGCGCCGCGCCGCGCCGCTCGCTTTATTAATGGCCCGCAAAGCTCCGAGTTACACCAATTTCTCCCGCGAACTCTGTTATTTCGAACACGAGCACTCGGTGGGCAGCCAGGCGGGCAGGTGGGCACCTCGGCGTCGCGCGGCGGCTCGAAATGCCCGGCCACTAAATGGAAAAAGTGCGGCTTGCAAATTACACGACCGCGATTACCGGCGACCAATAATTACGCGGCGATCGTACTCCGAGTCGACTCATTAATGACTCCACTTTGTAACAACGCGCGACTGATCGGGACGCGCGCGCGCGCGAAATTGTCGAAATTGGACACTTCTCCCATGGAAAATGCGCGTAATTAATACATTTGCTCCCACCGTTGCCCATCCTCTTTCAGCGCGCGCGAGAGAGCGCAAAAAACGAACCTGTGCCTGAATTAAGGGATATTTACGAGAGCGAGCACGATGGACAAAGCACTGTCGCTCTCTCGCGAGTCGCGCAACAATGTTCGGCCGGACGTACCTGGCGTAAAATCGTGCGTTGCCGTGTGACATTTTTACCGCTACCAAGAGGGGCGATAATTAATAGCCCCGTCGCGGCGCTCCGTACGTATGCAATTACGTAACGCAAACTCCCGTTACGTAGTCCGCGGGGGATTGATTCACTAGGCAGATTGAACTTAAGTGCTCCTATGAATAAGTACACACGTAATTCGCGTCGGGTTAGCAGACATTGTTCCTCCTCTGTAACTACCGCATCGCGTTATACCGGGACGTAACACGGTATCCGTGTACCTTAATGCCAGGGCGGTTAACAAATTCGACGGCGCTCGCGAGAGCCGAGGCAATCGTTACCCACGCCGCCGGGACGTACAACACGTACACGTCTCTCTTTCCTCCTCCTCCTACTCCTCCTCCTCCTCCTCCTCCTGCTCCTGCTCCTGCTCCTGTTCCCGATCCCCCTGTCACCGAACTTGCAACTCCGTCCGCGTTATCACCGATATATGGATGGCAACTTAGACATTACCGGCGTAATAAACTTCGCGCATCCAGCTGACGCGGGATAAGGAACTACATCTGGACAAGTTATACAGGGGCCACGGGTACATCGAGCAAGACGTAGCGCGGCTACGAAACGCGCAGACGGTGAAACTATTGGCAACAGCCGATGATTAACTACCCGCTGCTACGTAGCTGCTCTACGCTCCTCGAATGGGATTTCCTGTTCGCGGCACGAAATCTCGATGCAACTTGCGCTATGGCGATTGCTTGACGACGACGACGACGACTACGACCACTGGATGAGAACGACTACGACTAGGGCGACAACGTCGCAGAAGCCCGCGAAGACGTCGCCGTAGCACCATGGGGAACTGCCGAAGCAGGCAGAGTCTTTGATCGCCCAAGCGAGCTAAACGTCAACTAGTTTCGAACGAGTCCATGTCACGCCGGAAGTGACCGCGCGCGCGTTCACTCATCTCTCTCTCTCTCTCTCTCTTTCTCTCCTTCGTAAATTAGAGAGAGAGAGAGAGAGAGAGAGAGAGAGAGAGAGAGAGGGAGGGACGGACCCAGGGGGCGAACCATCGCGATTTGCCCATCAGCTTAGTCGACAGCTTAGCACATTCTCTCCGTAACGTGTCAACAAGCAGCGACAAATTTCTCATACAGATACCGAGGGCCAAGCGGCGATCGATAATGCCCGCTGCGAGACAAATATTAGACTTCGATATTACGGAATTAATCGACGAATATGGTACCAATCGGCCAGACGGAATCGACGATTTTGTTTGGTCACCGCCACGTGTGGAGTCTGAAGCGATATTTCACACAGGCTACCGTGTAACCCTCCATTTTCGCGCGTCTCTCGCCGGAAATCATCGCGCTAATGAAAATTCCGGAAAAGAGGGGAAAATAATCTCCCGGCAGAAATCGCGAACACAGCGGTGTCTCTTCTCGTGGTAATTCAGAGCCGCTTTACACGAAATTGCGTTTACACGACAAAGTGTAGAAAGTTGGAAGACGGCACGAAGGAGAAGACACATTTTTATTATTCGCCCTAAACGGCACTCAGAGTCGATTGCTATAATTATATATAAACTCGACACGATAATATTTGCAGGTGATTAGGTTAATAATTATTATTCTTTCATTATATTCTTTCATACTTTCTCCCGTGGGGGAAAATATCGCGCAGTTGCCTCGGTGTCACCATTAATCCCCTTTCTCCCCCACCGATCGAGCCAACAGCCGTTTCGTCTTGCGAAACAGCGCGTCTTACACTTTACACTTTACAAGTTCCAACCGGAAATTCACGATAAGCTCCGGTCGTTTAGAGTCCGTCAGTCGTTCGCGCGCTACGAGGGAGCTACGAGGGAGGACGAGGAGGCCGTACCAAATTTAATTTATGTCAATTTACGATCTCGTTCCGGCGATTCAACAAAACGCGCCGAATATGGAGGGTGCGTACACTCCACGCACATAGGTAGGCGAATGGATGGATGAGCGGGTAGGGGTTGGGGGTGGAGAGAGAGAGAGAGAGAGAGAGAGAGTGGATTTATTGCCAGCTTACTGAGCCGTGAATGCAGGCGGACGAGCGGAGAAAACCGCAGGATGCTCTGTCATTGACCGTCGGTAATTTCTCTCTCCCTCCCACCCTCCTTCTCTCTCTCTCTCTCTCTGCTCCCTCCCCTCCCGCCCATCTTCTCTCTTTTCCTCGCTTTTCCCCTTAGCTTTTCTCGGTCGCCAAGCTCTCCCTTTCGCTCTTCCTCCCTCTTTTATGCCGCTACGCACAGTGTATCCATCGTTCGTTCACTCCCTCGCTCCGCCGTTCGTCTGCTCGTTCGTTCGTTCTCCATCTCCGCGAAACTGCGCGTCGGCCGCTCGAAACATTATCAACTTGCGGACAAAGCCGCGTATGATAGCTCAACATCTAGCCGCGGGGAATTTAATTCGGCCGTTCTCACTCCCTCCCCCCTCCCCCCCTCAGCCCCTGCACAACAGGATGAAATGGTTTATTCACGTGATCTGCATCACACCGGCGACGTATTCACGCGAATGCGACGGCTGTGTTCGCGAGTGCGTGATGCCGGCTAGTGTGTGAAGCCTTGGAATATTTCTAACATTCCCGCTAAGCGGGAATAATAATTTCGTCGCTCGATAGAAGAGAGAGAGAGGGGGGGGGAGAGGAGAAAGGCAATACCAGACCGGCGGTCGGCCGGATATGACAAACGGGAACGTTACGTTAAATCACCTCGAAACAAGCGAAACGAAATGCACGAAAATACGCCCGGATGTATCGTATTACCGCGTAATTATCCCCGTCGTATTTATCGCGTAATATTCGGAAAGATACAAGCTTCCACGCTACGGGCGTATCTGACCGCTAATTACAACGGTGTAATTCCGACCAGTATAAAAAGGGTTCATTTGCCTCGTTCCGCGATTACTTCCGAAAACGTTTCTTTCTCTCCCTCTCGAGCGCCGGAATGCAAATGATTAATGAACGCGTTCTATCGTACGCTCGTGTGTTTGCCTTTGTGCGAGTCGGTCACGGGTCGCGGTATGTGTAATAGAAACGTACGTTAATAATAGAAACGGGGGTAAAAACTCTCGGACGGTGTAAAAGCCGCGAGCATCCTCTTTAAAAGTGGAGTTACCCCCAGCCGATTAATCTGTTCTACGGACGTCACGGTTGTGATATTTATTATCATGCTCCATTTTCCCACGCGCCATACGCGCCGCGCGACGACAGGCCGCTTGTTATTTTATTGCCGTCCTCGCGCGGATTCGCCCCTTAATAAAAGGGACTCGCGTACACCGCGAGCCGCCAGCTAACGGAGCAAATCAATGGTCGCGAAGGATTGTCTTTGTACAACGAGAATATCGGCTGCATTCTATCGGCGCTCGGGTTTTACCAAAGATTCGGCACGCGTGTTATTTAACGTTCCGACTGTCAAAAGCGAACCGTTTTATGAAAATCCATGTACAGATGCAGGATGTTTTATTATACAAAGATATCAGAGAGATATATACCGTATATATACCGCGCGCAACGTTCACGACATCGCCGGGGATTATCGACGGGACACCGAAGATTCGCGCAACACAGAACTGTTCCGACTGTTTATTTCTGCAGCTTCTGTTAAAGTCGCAGAACAAAAACAAAACACGCATCATCTCCCCCGTTATTTTGATTGCATATCGCGGGCACGCGAAAAAAAATGCCACACTGTGTTACTTAACGTCGTAATATTCTTCACGGCGCGAGGGACTCGACGTTGTACGTTGTACATCGAGTAGAAACACGAAAGAGAGAAGAGAGATAATTCCTTCGTTCGTAACGTAGCGCAGCGTTTAGCGTCTCTCGTTTAATTTATCCCCCCGGAAGAAAAAGAAAAGAAAAGAATACACAGAAACGCAAGCGTTCTTCTCCTACCGCCGGCAAACTGTACAGCAAACTACGGGGACGACGCAAAAATTTCGAAGATGTGGAAACGTAGCCGAGCGACGGAGGTAAGAGGTCGCGGAACCGATGTGAAATTACATAATTATGCTGGAAAATGATGCACGGCGATGTCGGGCGGAAAGACGTACGCGAGCAATTATATCGAAATTATTCCGCTACTTTATCTGCAAGCCGCGCTAATTAGTGCTATCTGGCGTGTGCTTTCAGCCGTACCGGCCCGTGCAGCATCGCTGTTTTTAGTCAATGCAACTGGAGAACGGCCAATTGCTGACGAAAAGAGAAGAGAGAGAGGGAGAGAGAGAGGGAGAGAGAGAGAGAGAGAAAGAGAGACAGCGAACGAACGGTAGCAGTAGAAGCAGCGGAGAGGAATGTGGAGTGGATGGAACAAATGGTGGCTCGAGCGAAGGTAAACAGAATTCTACTCACGACTCTCACGTAGTCACCGGCGCTCCGGAGCGTCGTAAGAAAATTGGGCTCTACCTCCTCCATTTCGGACGATTGCCCTTGCCTAGCTTTCTACTCTTTCATTCGGCGGCGTGTATCGACTCGGAGCCATCGAAATTCAACGGAAGGGTGGATGCTAGACGAAAGCGGAGAGATACGACTTCTAGACGAGCGGACGGAGGTTTGGCCAGGGGAGGAGGGAGGAGGGGATTAGGGGAGAGCGGGGACACGTTCAATGAACTTGTGGTAATTTCGAGATCTTTCAGCCTTCGAGCCGGCGGATAGTGTCATCCCTCGGAGACGTCGCGGATGTAACGTTAGAGACGTTGCGGAAAGAAAACGTTATTCGGGGCCGGCAGTAATTTGCCGCGAAGGTATACAACACAACTTTGAGCGCTCAAACATGTAAAGAAGGTACGCTTCAATTTGTGTTTATCTCCGCGAGGAGACGCCAAGAAGGGGGCCAGAGCATCTAGTCTTGCGAGAGAGAAAGAGAGAGAGAGAGAGAGGATGAAAGAGAGAGAATTAAATCCTCCAGAAAATAAGGATGACATCGATCGGGCAACGCGAATCTAACTCGCGGATGCTTTTTGTTCCTTTTTTCAACCTTTTACCGCAAACCGTCGACTAACAAACGAAAACGGGGAGTGGATTGTACATTTCGACATACGTAAAACGTCCACGAACGTCCATAAATATCGAAAATCGAAGTTCAAGGTCCACGATATATTTCCAAGCGCGCGGCGTTTTCCTTATCTGATGTTCAAAGGCGGGCACGCCGTTGTCCGTTCCCGCGAACGGTAATTTAGCGGAATTAAGCTCCGAGTAAACGGCGAAAGACTCAAATCATCATCCATCAATCATCATCCGCGATCTCGGGAGGACAACTTGGAAGAATCAACCGCGTGAAATTCTCCACGGCCGGGAGGGCTCGGCGGAGAGGAGGGAGTGAGAGCGTTCAACTTTTGTAGTGGAGCAAACTATTTACCGTTTTATCGGCAGCGGCAAGTTCGCCAAACTACGTATAAACGACTGGATGGCGAAGAAAGCAAGTTTGCGGTTAAGCCCGGTGCTCCCGTACATGATTGATAGTGCCGATTAATGCGGTTGCCGTCTTATATTTTGATTACGCTTGATAAATTGGACGTCCAAGCGTCAGACCGCCAATGACCTTTCAGCCGTGCGCGCGCGCGCGCGCGCGCATGCGCAAGCGCATAGACTTTCCAAGCTCGCCTTTAAAAAGCAGCTCGGCTGAAAAAAAGGCAGCCTTGCTCGCGCCATTGAAAGCATTTTTTTTCTACCCTACCCCGGGTATAATCTACACCGGCGCGCCACATCTACGTTTATTCATCGGGAGACTTCGCGGCGAAAAAAATATTTCCCCGAGAGATGTTTACGCGGGGAAAACGTACGCGCGAGCGAATCGGCCGCGTTAGTTGAAGACTTCCTCGTTATTTCACCTCGACGATTAAGCGGCGGCTCTGAATTGTACGAGCGCGCGCTTGCAGACTGTCAAATAGCGAAAATGTAGAAGCTAAAACTTGCTAAAAGGATGAATATCGACGGAGAGAATTTCCAGGAGGCAGAAAGGAGCAGAATGCGCCAAACGCGCAGGAGAGGAGAAGAAGCGCGCGAGCGGGGAGAGACGAGAATTTTTGGATATCCCGCCCGCTTTTTTACTCAGCGGTCCAACTTTTGCTTGCTTGTCCAACTAATTAATAAATAAATTTCTGCCTCGCCAGAAGATATGGGAGGCGCTAAATAACGTCGGTACAGGTAAGCATACGAGACGAGGGTTACCTGAGGGTACAAGCTGTTCCACGCCAACGATGAATATACAATGAATATGATATTAGCAAGTGAAATGCCAAGGTCTCTCTCTCTCTCTCTCTCTCTCTCTCGCGCTCACAGTTGCAGCGGAAGTCCTCAAAGGTAAGACACATTCATCTAAACTCCAAACGGGATGGCGGAAGATGCAAGATTCCGCCGGTAATCTGTTGGTTCCAAATTACGGATAATATCCGCGACGAGAGGAGCGCAAAATTCCGATCGCCCGATACATATTGCGTAAACGCGAACGCGATGGCGACGATGCGAACGTATTCTCGACGCTGACTCGAAGGCCGGCACTCGAAGAAAAAAGCACTGACAGCTTTTCGACGCGCCTTCGGACGGGACGCTCGATCGCGAGCGTAATCGCTCCGCTCGAACGCGATAATCGACTTATCAGGCGCGTTTAACCCGTAAGACTCGAGAGTCGGGCTTTTTTCCCCTCCGATTGAGAAGCGCGTGTCTATCCGTGCACGCGCGCGAGATTGTTTCCACAAATTTTATTACACGCGCTCCCTCCCCTGTATTCTCTCCTCTTCCTGTTTTTCTTCTCTTTCGGCTCTCCCGGAGCTACACCGTTCGTTTCAGCGGATTTAAAACCTCCTGCGCAAATACGCACCGGCGATGTAACCGGCGCGATAATGCTGGTGTATCAGCGAAACGCATCGCAACGAGTTCTCACCATTTAAACAACATTTCGTTCGCCGTCGGGGGGAGGATGGGAAACGCGAGTGGAATGGGTTGCGCAAGTGACTGTACGACAGACAGCTGCTTTTTACGTGAGGATTTCGCGCTCGCATCTTCGCGCAATTTCGCACAGCGCACGGAGAAGACGACGGGACAGATCGCGAGGGGACGGGGCTTGAACGATAGCGCACAATTTTGCATGCGCTAATCGTCAGCGTAATTATCACGACACACAGCGGCGTCCCGTATAAATTATTCGTACTCGCGCTCGCTTATGAAACACTGGTCGGCGCGTTCTCGAGGCATTCTCATTAGCGAGAGTAGTGGCGTTCTAAAGGATTTAATGGGCAATGGGGCGCCGGTATACATTTCGAATCGCCGGGTACACACGTACGTACGTACGTACGTACGTACGAACGAACGAACGAACGAGCGAACAAACGAACGAACGTGAGTGAGAGTCGAGGGAGAGCGAGAGGGTGGAAGAGCTACGGCTGCAATAAGACGAGAACGAGTGAGTTAGAGGTAGACAAGCAGAGAGCGGCGATCGTTAATCAGCTTCTTGTCATTAATAAAGTTCCCGCGGGAATTTATCCTCGCGCGGTCTTAACGCACTCTGTCCGTACCGAGCTGATGGAGAGAGAAGGTCGGGGTAGAGCGGAAGGAGAGAAGAAAAGAAGGGAAGAAGAGCAACCCTCTCTCTCGTTGGCCAATGATGTCGTCTCTCGTCGTCGTCGTCGTCGTCGTCGTCGTCGTCGTCATCGTTGTCAAGTCGCGCGATGATGTATGAACGGGAAAGCAACGGTCAAATCGCGATGCGAGGAAACGCGGGGATTTGCGATCGTCGAGCGGGGAAAGGAATTCGCGGCGGTCCGACGAACCGAAGCATCTGTTAGCGACTTTGACGGAGTTCCGGAGCGAAAGAACTCAACACGCGAGATTTATTTCCGTACGCGGCGCGCTTTTTGCGGAACAGCCCGGCCATGCACGCCACACAATCCCGCTGATGGACAAACGGTAAACCGCGAGGGAATCACGAAACTTCAAGCGTCACCGGACTCGCGACTGCTAACTTTTGCTTTGGCAACAGCTTTGATTAATTACGCTCGCAGGTGTGTGTCGCGCGTCTCCGAAAATGGGAAAGTAATTAATTGTTCCGCTCGATCCGCTTGACGATTACAACTGCGCTTTGGCGATAAGATTTTCACCATTTTTCTCCCTGCGGAAAAAGAAATAGAGCGGTCTGTAGAAGCTGACTCTGTCACACGCGGCGGATGATCCTCAGAGGATGATCTCAGAGGAAGTTACCCGTCACGTTTACGTATCTCTTCTTCTTCTTCGCAATTTCCGACCATTTGTAGAAATTTCGTCGCGACCCACCATTCGGCCCACCGTCCATTGATCGCTCTCAGCGCGACTTCCGGCGACTCGGGGAGAAGTCGCGTTTAGAATTAAGAAAAATATATCGACGGTGCTGGAAGTCACGGGGCATAATCGACTCCCATCGATAACGCGACCGCGTGCTTTGATTTATTTTCCTGCCGATACCCTCAATTACAGTTACCGCTATACTCGTTTCGCCAAGTGGATTACATCTATTCCGTAGTCGCGGTTCGTTAGTCGCGCCGTTACATCAGAGGGGCGGCGTATCCGGCGAAGGGGTGCGACTGCAGCCTCGACTTAAACGTCCGCAGTATATCTTGCATTCCAAATTCGCGGAGGTTCGCAAACGCTGCGCCCCCACCTCCTTCCTTCCCCCCCCCTCTCTCTCTCTCTCTCACCTCCGAATCCTGCCTCGAGGCCGCGAGCGTCAATGTCGAATTAATTGGCCGATCAATCAAATTGCCGGGCGATGCTGTAATTTTCTCCAAGGCAAAACCACCGCCTTACCCGCTTATTGCGCCGCTGTCTCACGCACACATACGCGACGTCAGTTTCTAATTAATGATCCGATTAAGCGACAACCGCGTAATTCCCGTCCCATTTCCCGCCGATCGAAATATGGAGGAGACGCGCGACCCTCGCGAGTCTCGTTATTAAACGACAATTTATGCCGACTTTGCGACGTCGCGTCACAAAGCCCGACCACCCCCCTACATTATCTATCTGTCTATCCATTTATCTATCTATCTATCTCTTTCTTACTCTTTCCCATCTTCGGCGTAGCGCATCGCGACGAATCGACGATTTTCGAATCGCTCGTCTCCCTGTCGACAACTCCCTCTCGCCGCCCCCCCGCGCACACGCGTCCTCCCCTGTCCCGTAATACCGGAATACACTCCGCGCGACCCAAGTTCGGAGAATCACCGTGAATTCTCGTGAGGGGGTTAACTTCCATCCCCCCGGCCGCCTAGCTACCCTTTACCAACCCGAAACCGAGTTCCGAGCAAACGGTTCGTCGTCCGATTCTTTCCTTCGGCAAAACGATCGTACCGTGGGCTGAGTCGGCGAAATATATTTCATGGCGATCTGGTGAGACGTGCCCGACGACACCGTTATTTTCGTTTTTTCCTCCCCCTTTCCCTCTTTCCTTCTTCCTTTCTTTCCTCCCTTCTTCCTTCCTTCCTTCCTTCCTTCCTTCCCGCTCCCCTCTGCGCTGCTCTCCGCGTTTACTGACCGCAGCGCGCTTTTCCCGGGCAGCCGGTAATTTTATCGCTCGCCGCTCAAATGTTATCGCGGTGTTAACAGGGTACTTGAAGAAAATTAACCTTAATCGCTCGTACTTTTAATCCCCGGTCGTTCCGGTCGGCTGGGCTTTAAGTGGCTTAAATGGTTATCGATGGAAAGATTGTTTAGGATAATAGTCCCGCGTCGAGTCTCTGTCTAGGTGGCTCGGCCATTCTATAGGAACGCGGCAGCGCATACAAGCGCTAAAACGAAGCGTGCTCTACTACCTCTCAGCAATGCTCGCCGAGTAATTAACATTGTAACTTTCATTCGCCGCGCGCGCGTCCGCGTAGCTCTACCGCCCCTTCAAAATCGCCCGCCGTCGAAATGATCGCTCGAGGCAACTGTGGCTCACGGATGCGTGTATCGAAAATCTCCTTCGATCACAGGTTCGCCCGAACCGACTCGCAACGCGAGTTTTGTGGATCTACCGCGGCACAGAGGAGCAGCAAAACTCGTTCCCATGAGTACTTAATATTTCTCTTGCGCTTACAACACAACACATAACCGCGCGCGCGCGCGCATACACACTCTCGCGGCACGATATTTTACTCGTAACTCGGTGAAAAATTGATATGTAGAAAATAAACGGCGATAGCGAGAAATCCATATTGAATTTCCGGTGGGCGAACGAACGAGCAAACTTATTATTTATCTCGTGTGTATCTACTAGCGCTCGACAGAGAGAGAGAGAGAGAGAGAGAGAGAGAGAGGCAAGGGGCAGAGAGGAAGAGGTAGAGGAAATCTGCCTGATGTACAAGAGCCATCGTTTCAACACAACGCATACAACTGCCGATCCTATAGATCGCGACGGGGCGACCGCACGGTGCGCACCGCCGCCGTCTCCAGAATCCGCAATGTATTGGTGCAATTCCAATGCCTCGGCTTCGGCGGTACTGGAGACGCGAGTTTCGTCCTATCTGTCAGTAGCAGGCGAGGCAACCCCTCGGGGAGGACATAAGGATCCTGAAAGGGTGGTACCGTCGGCCCGGGTAGGTGGGAGTGCGACGACGGTTGAAGAAGGTGGGGCCGGGTCTGCAGGATGCCAAAATTGCCGCTTAAACATGACGCGCGCACCCCAAGTCAAACTGCGAGATTGCAACTCACCCCCGCGCGGCCCCTCACGCTCTGCCCCGCGGCTGGCCCACCTCATCGAAATCCGCGCGCACACACACAGAGAGAGAGAGAGAGAGAGAGAGAGCGTCAGACTCTGGAACTCGTTCGATAATATTGGATATGGCATCCCCTGCTCGCTCGACCCCCGCATAACCACCCTTGCCCCCTCCTCCCTCTCCCTACGTTACTCCTCGATCTGTCGACCAATATGTGGTGGAAGTTATGTGGTGTCACCCTATACCCCTCCCACGGTCGCGCTCTTCTTCCTCTCACGACCCACCGAGCCTTAACCGGGAAGATGCTGAGTTCTCGAGTTTCTTAACTTTTCCGTACTTACTTCCCTTCCTTCCTTCCTTCCTTTCTTCCTGGTCGCTGTGTTTCTGCCTATAAAGTCGCCCTCATCGAGAACTTAATATCTCGTAGCGAGCGCTTCCTATGTCCGGCCGGCGATATTTTCGAGAAGTTCTCTCGATCGAACCGCACCGAGTTAAGTAGCCAACGCGGACTAAATCGTGATTAGCGCGCACGAAAATGGCGGAAAAGCGGGCCTCGTCTTAAACGGGAGAAATCTATCGCGACGCAACGACGTGAAAGTTACCGGCTACGTCGAGCGAGTTACCGCTTTGAGATCGCGGACTGATGAGATCTGCTCCAAACTGAACGATAATCAAAAATAATAGACAGATCGAATGTAGGACGTTCTCATGAGGTCTCTTCTTTCCGCAGATAGAACTTGCGGTCGCACTTGCACTTTTGTTCGCCGTCAATCCGCGACGTGATATCATATAACGTTCCTCTCTCGAGCGGCTAACTGCGAAAAGTCACAGACAAAATCTCCAGCGTCACTTAAACACGTCGTTCCATGTTTTAAAGAACACTGCTTGCTTCGAGATGGTTTCAGCCTGATTAAACGTGATATTTCCGCCCCTGAGTACTTTTTCTCTTTTTTTAATGCGTTTTTAGCATATAACACGGAAAGAAGTCGGTCATCGCGGAGGTAAAATCTACCAGAGAGGACAGCGATGGAGGACCGATTTATCCCGCCGACATATTACACATATGTTCCCTTTATTTATCTTATTTATATTATACGCGGAGTCACGTATTCGTGCAGCCATCAAACGTGCGAAGATTTTTGCTGACGCGATAGGAAGGCAACCCCAAAGGCGTTATCCCTTTCATCACACAGGGTCCCCTCAAGAATATCATCCCCGCATATGTGCTCCGCAGAGCACGGGCTGTTTAGCGAGGACGGAAAGGTATAAGCATTTTTCTCCATAGTCCAAATTTGTCCGTATAAGCCAAGACTTTATCTCGGCCTCCGCGCCCAAAATGGGCAAGATTTCGCCGCAGCGCGACGGGGACCTACGCTCGAAGTGGCTCATTTAGGCAATCGCCGGAATATCGCGCTCGTCACCAACCACGTTCACGCCGCGGAATCGCAATCGGAAGCGCAACGAAAAACATCCGGAATCGCCGGAATGGTCGTTCGGCGCGTGATCGACGTAGGAAATGCTTCGCTTTCGTATCGTCGCTCGGCAACACGCGTTTAATTGCGTCCATCAGAGGCGTTAAATTCGCGATTAGCGTTATTTTAAGCCGCACACGTCGCTTCCCGTTTTACGAGTCCGTAAAATTCTCGCGCCCGCCCAGTGCCTTGTAAAACGCCATCTCCCTCCTCTCTCTCTCTCTCTCTCTCTCTCTCTTTTTCCCTCCGTCTTTCGCTCTCTTCAAACAATACATCGTATAATTCCGTCAGATAGTGACCCAAACGCGTTTTCTGGTTCCTCGAGCGCGCCGTCACGCGTGATTATCCTTTCATAAGCAAACGCGCGTTTCCCCGTGCTCTCGCAGGGGCGAATACCGGTTTACGTGCAACGGGTTATTGCCGGGGTAATTATCCACGCTATCCTCTTTTTCCGCTTTACCCACAGAGACTCATAAAGGGAGCTGACTATGTGCTTTTACCACCTTAGGCGGGTGTGTCGCGCGAGTACGGGACGCTGCTCGTTCGGGCGCAATAAAAAAGCGCAGCGCCGCGTGATCGAGGCGTGCGCGAGTGGCACAAGGGGGTGGAAAAAGGCCGGTTGCGAGCCTCCCGTCCGTGTGTGCGTCCGGGTACGTACGGGTACGGGAGAATTACGTGAGTACGCGTACATACGAGGCGAGGCGAGGCGAGGCGAGGCGAGGCGAGGCGATGCGACGCGCGACACGACGCGACGCGATGCACGTAACTGATGGTGGCCATTTACCGGCGCGAGCGAGCGAACCCGCGATATTCTCCTCCGAAGAACGCGCGCCTGCGATTACAGTATAGCCGACGCACACATTTCGCGAAAGTTACAAGAATAACGGATTCCTGTTGACTTTCATATGTGGATTGCGGAAATAACCTGGAAAATTGCCCATCACGTACGGAGTCGCGACTTTCTTCTTGCAATTCCGCGGGCGATCCGAGAAGAGATTCCCTCCGCTCGTCGGCTGTTTATTGCTCAACATATACGTACGTCTCGACGCGATAAACACTTTGGGATTCTTGCGCTTCGTTTATTACACATGCGCGGTGTACGCAACGTCCGACTGCATTCGCGAAATTATCGAACGGGCTGTTTGAGCGACGTTTTATGAAATTTTGCTCCCTCGGTGTTGTCCGCGCTCACCTCACGAACGCGCATCGTCTCATTTTGTAATTTCATAAATTACCCCGGAGTCTCTTGTTTTCATAAAACGCGTTTTGCGTTAGCCCCTATTTTTGTACTCTTTTCGCCACGATAAAGGAATGAAATTTTACGAGATAACGTCACTGTTCTGATGCAGAAGATAGAAAGGGAAAAATGCAAAGAGGTCAAGCGGACTTGATTTTGACCGCTGGGAAATTGATGCGCCGCGATATTTAGTATTCCAAATAGCTCGTAATGACTTTCGCGAGCAACTTACTGCAGAATCACTATTTTATGAGTGTGTAATCGATGATTTCGGCCGGCCGAACGGGAATATTTGAACGAGTGTTCAAAATTACACGCGAATCCGCCGCAGATAGAGCATAATGGAACTGTTTCTGCAAAAATTTTGCATTTAATACTTTGCGCTGCTAAGGGAATTTATATCGTGCACATGTATTCCACGCGTTTGACGCTCTCTCCCGCAAAAAATGCCATAGAACGTGACGAAATTAAAGTAAACAGTTGCTACATGTGACGGTATTTCTGTTTCCGTTACTGCGGTCTCTTATAAATAACACGCGAGAGAAATTTGAAACGGATAGGTCGTGCAGTGTTTAAGATACAACAATTTCTTGACACGCTGGCGCGGTATTTCCTTACGCCGTTCTCGCAAATTAATTGAATCCCCGGAATGCCAGGAAACGGATTTATTTTTATCGTCAGGCTAGGATTAATAATGACGCAATGAGCACCTTTTGTTAACTTTGTAATTTCCTGTCTGAATCTCGCGCTTTAGTGCCCTCTGGCTCTCGTATAGAAACCGAGTTTTGCCGAGGTAGTAAACAAAAAACTCGCAGTGCATGAAACAAAAAGGGAAAAAATTATGATATTCGAAAAATAGTCCGAAACTTCGTTTCGCGGCATTGCTGAAGCAAGCGTGCGAGAGAAGGAGCGAGAAAAAGGGTCAACGGGAGAGAGAAATGGCGGGTGGAGAGAGGAGAGAGATACTAAGTACATTGTTAATTCTCTTCCGGGCACAAAGGATTGCAGTTACACGTCGGCACAAACGCGGCTTGCGCAGAAGCGATTCGCTCGCATGCATCACTTCGCACTACATCTATCTCAAAGGCACATGGAAAAATGCGATAAATTAACCGTAGCGCCTAACAGCCCGTGATCATGCAAGGAATTGAGCGGAACGCCAAGCAAGAAAGGCCCCCCGGCCTCTCACACAGGGCTCTCTCTCTCTCTCTCTCTCTCTCTATTGTTCACTCGTGTCTCATCGATGTATTACCATCTTCTCGCAGTTTGGCGCGCGTTATCCGCCTAAACGAACGCGAATTTGCACCGGCCGGGTTTACAATCTACGTCTGTTAACACGGGTCGCGTTAACCACCACGACCCGCGCGCCGAAATATACACACGCGACACAACCGCGGCCGCGCGCGCGCCGAGGAGTTTTCTTCGCTGCAAATTGCCCATTCTCCGGCTAATTATCGTATTGACAAAACATGAAAGCTAATTATTGAATACGAATCATGAATTCATGCTAATTCACGCGTTAATATACCTGGCGGACATAACGCGCGGAGGGCGATCGAGCGAGCGAGCGAGCGACCGAGCGAGCGCTAACTGTCGCTGTTTAATCACTAGATCAGCATAACAAGCCGAAATTCGAGTGTAACGCAATTCTATCGACTCGCCGTATCGGCCGGCGATCGCCCGGCGAATCGATGCCGGCTGTTGCGAGTACCGCGAGCATAAATTCGTCAGATGCACGCGCGATATCGGTATTCGCGGTGTATTCCATGTCAATGGATCTTTTATCTGATTCCGCTGTCGAAATTATGCAGCGATCGGTCCGCGACAGGTTAATAATCTGCCAGCGACACATTATCGCGCGCGCTTTGAATTCCTCGCGCCTCGCCGCATTCAATTTTTTAAACATCCCCCATGCATCGATCGCGTTCGAATTTCCGGCCGTGGGTTAAAGTAAATTGCGGCCGTATAGTCGCGCGTCGCGTGTCGACGACGAAAAATGAAATTACTAATCGTTCCAGCGACAAGGAAGAAAAATGCGCGATCGCTTCAAGCACTTTAGATCGATATCAACGAATGGAAATAGTATTTTTGCTTGGAAAGCCCTCTAAGTTTCTTGAAGCGAAATCTCTCTCTCTCTCTCTCTCTCTCTCTCTCTCTCTCTCTCTCTCGACGAGAGAAAATTTGCTGCGAACGACAATAAGAATTCCGCCGCTCGAAATCACAGTCGAGCGTATGTTTAACTTCAGCTTGGAGTGGATTCTTAACCGCGTACGAGTGAATACTCGGATCGATTAGAATAAATTTGTTCCCCGGTGTGACAGCGAAACACCGTTTGACTCGCTCTTCAGTTTCGAGCGAAAGTATTCACTTGACGAGCCACACGGCGAAGAAATCACCCTGTACGAGCGAAAAGCCAATTGACTTGGAGTGACTCGGCTGCCAATCTACTCTTCTAGTGAGAGTTCACTCGAGGAAATTTAGACATCCCACAGTGGCGCGAGAAACTGGCGATTCGAAAGCATGTTCGTGAGGGACGCTGCGAGTGCCGCGAGTGACGTTCCTTTCTGAGGACACACCTTATAAAATAAATATCTCGTCATCGGTGGCCCCACATGTTACATTACGAATGCGGCACCGAGAGCGGCGAATTGCGGGATTAGCCTTCTACGGCGAGCCAGCGTACCGTCGTCGCGTCGCGTTGACGCGACGTGATGCTTTAAATTCCTCGCGCCTCGACGCATTCAATTCTTTAAACATCCCCGCCGTGCATCGATCGCGTTTGAATTTCCGTCCGTGGATTAGAGTAAATTGCGGCCGTATAGTTGCGTCGCGTGTCGACGACGAAAAAAAACGAAGCTGGAACTAATCGTTCCAGCGGCAAGAAAGGAAAATGCGCGATCGCTTCACTAAGCACTTTAGATCGATATCAATGAAAAGAAATAATATTTTGTTTGGAAAGCTCTCGAAGTTTCTTGAAGCGAAAACGGAACACGAGGTAATATCGAAAGATATCGTTGAAGCGCGTTGTCACGCTGCTCTCCCGACCCTTTGACATTTCGCCTGTCTACCTACCCTCCCGAGAACCAAACCGAAGGCGGTAACCGCGTGGGACAAGAAAGGGCGTCTCTTGATTGGGAACTGATAGGAGGCGCTGATTAGCCCTCGCGATGAATAACGAGGCGAACAATGGGTGCGGCATCGACAAGAATGAGATCGTCGAGTAGCAAATATGGCCCGTCCAAGTTCCTGTCCTGTTTGCGCTCGTCGAGGCTAACTAACGTCAATGGCGATATTAGGTAGCGTGTATCTGCATGAGCGAAATGAGTTTGGGCTCCGGAGAGCGACACCTGCGCCCGAGCTTTGTTCCAATGACGGCGAGACGCCGCCGAGACTGTGTCGTCACCGATTGTTGAAGCGCTCGCGAATTTGCATCGCTCAACGTCACGTTTCGCCGGGGCGGGCGCAGACGCGCGGAAGGAGGCGAAGGAGAAGGGCTGGCAAAGAAAAATAGACCTGGCGCCGGGAGAATCGTCTTGACGAATGAAACAATCGGTGTCTCCCGGGAGAATCGCGCTAAGACGCTTAATTATTGGAAACCGATGGGACGACTACTCCTCGTCTACTTAGCTCGCGCGTCTATCGGACTATAATGGAGACACGAACAAAACCGCAGGATCCGTTTGTTTCTAACGGAAACAATAATCGGTGTAACATTTCCATTTGGAGCTCCGTACGGAGCGCTCTCCGTCCCGACCATTTATACCTGAGACGCAAACGAAAGAGGGGTCGGTGGGAACTCCGCAACCGAATACTTGATCGATTTACAATGCAGCCAGTAATAGCTCGCCCGGTGAAACCTTCAATCAGCGCGGAAGCCGAGGAGGACGACGACTTCGCGACAATTTCCACGGCGCCCATGCGCGAATTTCGCATCGCGGTGCGATCCAAAAGCATCGATTGTTGTAACCGTTTGTTGCAACCAGTCTTATTTATCGAGCAAACTCGACGCTCGTCCTTTCCTCACGCGCGCGTCGCTCGTCGCTCGTCGCTCGTCGTCGATGAGACGCGAAAAAATCCGCTCGTCTCTCTCGTCTTCTCATTTGCTTTCAATTAAGGCAGGAGTGAGGGAGGAGAGAGTCGGATGTCGCTGTACGTCTCCCGCGAGAACAACTACGTATCAATCCCGCAGTCATATTCGACACGCTATCGGATTTATCCATATCCATCCATCGACGCACGTCTCTGCTTCTTAAGCGAAGCACGCGAGGGAAATGGGTAAAAGCGACACCCCCCGTTCGCTGACGTGACAGCCCGATATTATTTCCAAATCGACTGACCGGCGCGACGAGAAACAAGAAGACCGCTCCGGAAACGTCGGTCCCTCGGGACCTCTTCCACCAGCGCCGCCGCCACCAGCAGCAGCACAGCGGAGTCGCCCTATCCGAGCCAGCGGACTCGGATGGGAAATCGTACGTACACGTCGGAAAATTGTCGGTCGCCGCGTTTTTATTCGAGCAACCTCGGTGATCGGGCTCGCTCGCGCGCGCGCGCGTGTTATTGCGGATTGGCTCTCTGGGGACTTCTCTTTCGATTTCCATCGGCCGACGCGATGCCACGCGCGAGCGCGAATATCGACGATACGAGCCTACGAGGCTCGTCAGGCCTCGTAGGGGCCTCATCGAGCGCCGCCTCGATCGACGGATCGGTGGTGTGATTTCAACATTGGCAGCCGATCAATTGATTATCGACGAACCGTTAATGCGAACGACGGAACGGAATCATCGACCGGACGCCGATGGCACGGTGCTTTACGGATCGATTTACATTTCTCCTTCGACTCCCATTGCCGGATTGGCCGCGGCCAATATTGAATCCCAACGGGGGCCTTATCAAGCTAATTATCGATTGGGCTGAAACACGCGCGCGTCCGCGCGACGGCGACAGCCACGGCGATTCATAATCGATAGGAGTTTATCTCCGGGAATACCCGGCGACGGCCGCATGCCGCGCCGTGTCATCGTCGCACCCTGTGCGAGATCGAGGCGACGACGATGCTCGCGTCGCTAATGTTATCTCACCGGTAATAGGAGGCGATAACAGCGAAGACGAGACTAACTCGCGCGCGATTACGTGCTCCTCCCATTTGCCGGACCGTCGCCTTCAAGCGAGCGACGTCACGTCACGTCTCGCGTAGACACGTGAGACACTTTGAGACGCGTGTTCGACCACGGCTTATCTTTCGTGTAATAATCGCGATACCACAGCTCGTCCTCAGCTCAGACAGGATCGTTGGAATGAAAGCCGCGGGTCCCGATGAGATTGAGGAGATCGACGAATTTTTGCGAAAAAAAAAAAAAAGGCGAGACACGCGTGCGAAATCACCGCACGCGAAATGTTTTGCCAGTCAACGACGGAGCGAGCGGTATTCACGAAGCGAGACGTCAACACGCTCGGCTGTTAACACAAGTTTGCTCGGTAGCGCCGCGAGTTACAGCGACCGCGATAAGGAGCGGTTTACATCGGGAGGACGGTTAAGGAAGAGTTACGAGTACGTGATCCTGGATATCGAACACATTCGATCGATACCAACGGCCACAGGCCGCACTTGGGAATTAGGAACACGTTCGCATGTATGCGCCGGCCATAGACATAGTTTTCGTCGCAGGAGGAAGGAGACAAAATGAGCGGGCGAGCGCCAGCGAGAGAGAGAGAGAGAGAGAGAGAGAGACAGATAGCGCGGCAGATAGCGTGCGCGTGCGAGAGAGAGAGAGAGAGAGAGAGAGAGAGAGAGAGAGAGAGAAAGAGAGAGAGAGAGTGGGCGGTGGAAAACGTATAGCGTGACCTAGAATTGGAAACGCGCGAGATCTGGAAAATTTCATGAAGGTGCCGATGATGCTCGGGTTGCGCCAAGTCCCGAACGAATGGCGTACGTGCGAGAACGCGGTATCCCCGCGAATCTCCCAAAGGAGACGTGATAATCTCTCGCGCCCGTCCTCGGCCCCGATCTCGGAGAGACGATTTCTCCGCTCCGTCCCCTTCCTTTCTTCTTCTTCTTCTTCTTCTTCTTCTTCTTCTTCTTCTTTTAATTCTGCGCGGAATTTTTATCGTTTACGAATCGCGCAACACGCCAGGACGCTCGGCCGGATCGTTGTCGCCCTACGTGCCGCGCAGGAGGTGGCCGAAATACAGGTCAGCTCAAAATTCCCGCGTCGCGGTTGTTAGTTTGCACTTGGTATGGACGCGCACGGCCGTCGCGTCGACGGCGCGGGTGTTACATAGCTGTTTTGTAGTCTAAAGTTGTCGCGAGCATCGACGTCACTCAAGCACCGTGTTCGTGATCGGAATACTCGCGGGTCCAATGTATGATCACGACGAGGATCCAAGAAAAGTTGCGACGGACGACCGAAATCGCCGAGACTCTTTGCGTCAATGTTATTTCTAAATGTTACTTTCTCTCTCTCTCTCTCTCTCTCTCTCTCTCTCTCTCTCTCTCTCTCTCTCTCTCTCTCTCTCTTATAAATTTATAAACAATCACCCCCCGGTGTAGCAATATGTGACATTGAAAAAAAAAAAAGAAAAAAAGAAATCCCCTGCAGTGGCAATATATAAATCAAAATATGCCCTTTAAAAAAGAAATCAATTTGCAAGCTCGAAAGCAAATAATTTTAACAGAGACGCAAAGCCACACGCGAGCGTAGCCCGATTAATCCAACCTGACATTTACGTAATTTATCGTCATCGCGATAATAACGTGGATTATTTGTTCCCCTGGGCATCGAGAGCGCCGGAATTTCATGGTATCACATTTCAGCCGGCGAATCACAATTAAGTCACTTCCGATTTACGTGTTACGCACGGGCATCATTGCCAAGACAGGGCAGACATATTTTGTAACTCGCGCGCGCGCTCGGACAACCGCGGTAATAACAGGTAGTCATCAGCTCGGAAAGTACGCAAAGCAACTGTTCAATAGTCCGGGGCGTTCGAGTAGCAAATGCCATTACACGGATGGACAGATCGCCTTACAGTTTGTAGTCGGCATTACGCCTGCGTTGCAGCTCGAAGTTACAACAATAGTTATTGACTCTAGACGTGACGTCGCTTCGTGATCCGGTCATTTCTAACTTGACTATTAACAATGAACAAGGTTGCGCCAATTTGGAGTGTGTGAACGAAATTGGCAGTCGTCGGACGCTTATTCCGTCCAAGTAGTTTAAGGAGCATTTGAACGGTGGCCCGACTAAGGCGAGCCTTTCACGCAAGTTCGGCAACACTTCGCTCGCGTTTATCACGAGTTACCGAATTACAGGCTCGCCGCTCACACGCGGATACTTCCTCGTCCGCTTGGATATTCTTTCGAACGGATATTCTGTTGCACCTTCACGGCGTTTATTATAGAGACATAAGAAAATGATCTGCACACACACAAATGAACAGCACACGATGTGACTGTAAATTCATCGTGCGACGCGACGACGCGCACCAATCCCCGCTTTTTATCTAGGATTTACTTGATAAATTACATTCTCTCGCGACGCGTTTGATAATTCAAATCGTGCACGACCGAGGGCACAGCCGTGAAACAGCGAGAATCGCCAACGCGTCGATACCGCGTGAGAATAATCGAGTGTAATTTGAAAAACGTGACAGATGCGTCGGAAGATCTAACGAGATTGATATCGCGCGGCCGAGATTGATGGCAGCGGCGGCTGCAACTTATACCGCGGCAAGACGATAAACAATTAGCGCCACATTGCGCACGAGCGCAAAACTCGTCTTCTATCGTGTATGAAAAAACGGCGAGATCGAACGCAGCTGAGCCGTGAAAATTTCATATCGTATCCGCTCGGGCGCTCGCGCGGCGCGTATCGGACGCGGAGAAATAATACATCACGGGAAGAAAGGGATGGTACTGATTTTCGATCGCTCGATATGCCGATAGTAACAAGCTTTACATAAGCGGACAGCGCTTCGCTTTTCAGCTCGCGTACTTGTTACATGCCTGTATCGTGCTCTCTAAATTTGCAACGTTTATTGATGCAGTCGTAGCTCGTGTTCCGTGATCGGAATATTCGTATCGGCCGTGTCGTTTGCGTCGTTGCGCGTGTCCGTGAAACTCCATAACAAAGTCTGTAATAATTAGCGCATTGAGCGCGCGCGATGCTAAACGCTTGCAAACAAGCGCGCCGCGAAGCGCTGCTGTTGCTGTTACAAACGGAACAACAGACAGGCGGGTTTGTTCCTTACGCGCGATACGTCCATTCTATTTTCTCGCTCGCACCCGCCGCGAGCGAGATAAACACGACGGAAGAACACGAGGAAAGTGGGCACGCGCGAGAAAGTGCGCGCGCGAGAGCGTGCGAGAGAGAAAGAACGAGACTTTTACACCCGCGACAATTTGTATCAATTGCATATAATTACACGAGCGGGCCGCTGCTCAAACACCACTCGGAATTCGCGTGATCGTATTAGGCGGTGGAAGTCAACAGTTCCTGTTTAACATCGGTCTCCTCTCGTTCCCTCCTGCTCCCCTCATTAAAACAACGGGGAGAGCGGATCGAGTTTGCCGAAACAAATATCATTAGCTGCGAAACGCGAAAAGTAAAACGTCCCACGTCGGGGAAGGGAAGCTGCACACATTGACGTTCGCGCGCGCGCGCGCGCGCGTATTAATGTAAAAACTCGCGAGCGCAGCTAACCTCGGCGAGCTGTATTACACGCGACGAAGGCCGATTCGCTCGATCCTTGACCCGAAAATCCTCCGGGGGCCGCCGAATCGTTTCGTCGTCCATCGGCGCGAGCCCCGCGGCACTCGGTGTAATCCCTCGCGGCGGCCATCGGTAGTGTCGAAAATCGCGGACCGCCGTTCGGGATTGCCGCGTTCTCGCGAGCGAGCGACCGGGGAAAAAAATAAAAAGGGGGCGGGGGAGAAAGGAAAAAAAGGGGAAAAAGGATAATCCGTTCCGGGGCAGGTCCGGGGCGTCGCGGTCTTTTGAAGTTGCCGTGCGCACGCATATAATGCAACGGCGCCGCAAAAAGCGGCGTCGGGGAAAACTTTCAATCAATCGTCCGGTATTGCAGTAGTAACGGGTCTTGTATGGGCGGACAGCCCGCCCGGGGCTTGCTACAGCGCACACAGTAGTCGTGGATTTATTCGGTCGGACAGGAAACACCGGCGCGGCGCGGCGCGGCATCGAGCTACGCGGATTTCATGGTTGGCAGCGAATAGGGATACACGGACGGAGGGGAGGGCACAGGAAGAAGGGGGCCGACGGGACGGCGCGAGAGGGCGGACAGAACAAGGACGAGGAGCGGCGAGGGACGGCTAAGGGACGAGGACATGCATATTAATAGGGAAACAAGTACCGAAATGTCTGACCACCGTGAATGAGCCGACGTCGTTGTATCGAACGTTTCCGCTCTCCCGCCCTTCGCCGACGTCGCCGTAACCCGCGCTCGTAACCTGATGCATCTATCTCTATCTCCATCCCTCTCCCTCCCCCCCCCATTCTCCCCCGCACCCACGGTCTCTACGCGATTGTTCTCCATTCCAGTTTCAATTCCAACATACGGGACCGACGACAATTCGCTGTTGATCCTGATGAACGTCGCGATGTGCTGACGCGAGATCGATTAAAGCGCAGATCGGTAATGTCGTTTCTCCCCCGTCTCTCTCTCTCCCTCTCTCTCTCTCTCTGTCTCTCTCTCTCTCTCTCTCTCGTGCGCTAGCGCGCGAGCACGACTAAAGAAATAACAACAAACATTTCGGTAAAAATAATGGGCTAATGAGTTCGCGCAAGCGTAATTGTGTGAGCGCAGCAATGAAAACTTTCGCATCGCGGCGCGATGCGAAAAGCGTATCACGGGCGGTGGAATTACGCGACGGGATCGCCCGCTAACGCATTCATCGCGGATTCGTCGTAATCTCGCGACAACGTTCTCGCATATTCGCGGCCAACTTTTTTAACGGATGTGCCGATGGCCGGCGGGAATCCCCCCGTTAATACGTATTTGACGGATATTGAATAATGTCGCGCATTGTCACACGTTCGCTCTGTGATTCCAGGCTCCGACGTATTTCTCTCTTTTCTCCTTCCACTTCTCCCCCCCTACCCTCCCCCTCCCCCTCCCTTTGCTCTCTGCGGCTCTCTCTCTCTCTCTCTCTCTCTCTCTCTGGCTTCTTTTTTTTTCTCAATTTTTTCCCCGTCTTTCATCCCCATTTTCGCTCGCCGCCCATTTATTTCCTGTTCCTATCCGATAATTATATTTTCGATAAACAGCGGATTACTTTTCCATTAAAAGTTGTCCGCGCAGGTGCCGTCAAGCGCGAGATTTAATTCGGCGGTACTCGCGGCGAACGCGAGAGTACGCGCGGCGACATATTTTTTCCCGTACAAATGGGCGCTCGCGCGTGCTGCATCGCACTGCGACGCTATATTTCAACGATTTTAATAATGCACGGAGCTACATCCTAAGCTATATATTAGCGATTTTAATAATACATGAGAGGATACATTCGAGTTTGTCAGCTTTATGCCGCCCCGTTTATATTCGCGTCAATATCGACGGCCCATTTTTTCTCTCTCCCTCTCGTCCCCTTCCCCCTGGCCGCCTCGGACCCTCGCGGCCATGTGGGGTGCCTCGGCCGAGGATAGAAATTAATGATGCGCTCAGAACATCGGCCAAAAGAGATCATGAAAATCGATTTGAGCGTTCCCGCCGTAAATTACTCGACGGCAGGTTAAACCGCCCCGTGGGACTACGCGTCCGGGCGAACGTGCAACCTACAATCGCGCACGTGCAAAACAAGTACGTGCCGAGAACAAGTCGCTAAGTAGAATTACGATCGGCTGCGAAAACTGTTATCGGATCGATGAGCAGAGCTCGCCGTCTTATTATGGTAAATCCGAGTAATTCCGGCGACTTTCGGCCGGACGATCGATTAATCCCCGGAATTCGATTAGTCTTCTCGCTCAGCGAGAAACGCAGCCGCACCGTCGAACGACGCGAGGAGTCGCCGTTACTCTCATCCTCAGTCTGCCCTTTGGCCGACTACTGCCACGAGTTATCTTACGTTATCGCGCGTTATCCCACTATCCCTACATTGATGCACGATACGTGTGTATGTGCGTCGACGGAGATTACATCTGCGCGATGATCAGTGAAAAATCCCGGACGGCACATGTCAAGATGTGCTCGATCGGTGAAAGGACGATAAAAATGACGAGCGAGGAGTCGCGCGCGGCGCACGACTATCCCCGGCGAACGTTCGCCGCGACCGTGCGAGGATTCCTTCCGCGGTAAAGCGTGTGGCCGGCACGTTCGCGGACGCGCCAAGTATGTTTCAGTAAATAAGGTATATAAAGGCTCCCTCTTTCTCCCTCCCTTGAGGAGATGGCAGGGGGTGGAGGAGGGTGAGAAATTAGCGCGCAGCCGGGAAATTTGTAAAGCACGCGGGGACAGTAACGACGACGAGGGTGGACTGGAAAACGCGCGTACGTGTGCACGTGTTCTCACGTGTGCGGGCCAAGAGCGAAGCGGAGCTGCCGCATAAATTAGTGGTGAAAAGTTAATTGGAGCGGACACTGGCTTGCTTTCGCAGTGGTACAAGTTACACTCCTACTCTCGCCACCCTCGAACCGCGCCGGCCATCCCCCTCGTGCTTACCGCCGCACCCTCTCTCTGACCCCCCGCGGCGAGGGCGCGTATACAGAGGACGGTAGGGTGGCGAAGCGAGGCGAGGCGAGGCGAGGCGAGGCGACGCGACGCGGCGGCAGCGTCCAACGGTAAGCTAAATTATCGGCTAGGCCAAACGCGCTAATTTGCACGACAAATTCGTAATTATTGCGAAATCCGGCGGGTCCGGGCGTCCCGGCGCGGCCACGCCGAGGTCAATACCGTCGAACGTGCGCGCCATCGATCTCCCGTTGTTTAAAAAGGCTGCCGACGATAATCGCGCGGCCGCGCGAACCACCGCGTCACCGCGTCGTCGCTGTGCGCGACATCCAGAGATCGAGGTTACCAGATTTCTTCGCGATCTGCGCCCGCCGCCCGCTCGCGGCACGGCCAACGGTAATGGCGAAATCGTGTGATCGGAATTGCGGTCACGAATATATAATTTCGCTGTCGCACTCAAACGATTAAGTGTTGCAATTTAATACCTTCTCACGCCTCCCCGAGAGAAGCGAGCTCCGCGTATCGATCGCTCGCGTAAGACCCGCCAAATTTCCCGCCAAATTATATCGTTACAATTTAACACGTGTATGCGTGTGCATGCATGGCGCGCGAGCACGCACGCACGCACGCACACACGCACGCACACACACACACACACACACACATACCCGCTTTTTCGTCCGGCGTTCGCCGGAATACGTTATGTTGATTTTATTCGTGACGGAAGGCGCATAAAATATTGATAACGGCGAGGCACACACATATCATGGGTCGTCACGTTTCGTTCGCGATGCGAAATAAGCTCTAGGGTCAAGGTTCACCGAGGCAAGACTGCCTCCGCCGGTAGCTTAGCCGTTGTGTACGGACACTCAGCACGCGCGCGCGCATGCGGCATGGCGGGCAGTTTACTTTTTAATTCGGAACGGCCCACGTGCTTTAATAAAAACCGTTGAAACAAGCGGGCAAAAGGAGCAACGGGAGCGGGCCCTTTCCTTTTTCTTTCTTTCTTTCCTTCTTTCCTTCCCCCACCTCCCCCTTTCTCTTGCTCTCTCTCTCTCTCTCTCTCTCTCTCTTAGTTTCTCTCTTCCTCTTGCTGCGACTCACGCCACACGCGCGCAACGGTCCATACATATACGTCAGAACCAGGGCAGTTCTTGGCTTTTATAATTAATGAACAGCGCCGGTGAATGCAAAGCGCGCGGCTCCAGCCGGTTCCAGCCGCGCTCGCGCGCTCTAATGCCGCCAGCGACAAAAAATAAGCGGCGGAATTATATTGGCTTTATTAGAATCGGCGTCGTTATTATCAGACGTAGTTTTATCAGCGTTATTATCGCGCCCATTATAAGACAGCGCCGGCGCGCCGACGTAACGAGGCCGCCGGCGCAATAAAAGAGGAAGAAAAAATTGCTCGGCTTTCATTAGAGCCGCGCGCCCGTAACGCGCGCGCATCACCCGATAACGCATCGGCTAATTTCACGCCCGGGCCTGCCCGGCTGCCTGCAACACTCGGCCGAGTTTCCGCGGTTTCTACGACTTCGCCTGGCAGTTTCTCTCTTCTACGTCTGCATCCGGTGGAAGAGGGTGCTCGGAGGTACGGCGCGAGCCCCTCTCACTCTCACTCACTCTCTCTCTCTCTCTCTCTCTCTCTCTCGCTCTCACTCCCCCTCTCTCTCTCTCTCTCTCTTTCTCTCTCTTTCTCGCCGGGGCGGATTTAGTTGCACCACCGTGTGCGCGGTGGACGCCGACAAGAAAATTCAGAGAACCCTCTAATTACGCGCCGGAAACTCGCGTTTCGGAGTTTACGATCCTTGATGAATATTGATCGGCTATCCGTCTTCGCGCTCCTCCTCTGGAGGCGTAGCGAGAGAGAGAGAGAGAGAGAGAGAAAGAGAGAGCCATAGCATTAAGGGAAGTTCTCATGTTCGTTTTGACGAACTCGCTGTTCGTTCGTTCGTTCGTTCGTTCGTGATTCCGTAGCCGGCGAAGGGCTCGCGCGCCCCGTTGGATATGCGCGGCGTAATATTTAAACGACACGGAATAACGTTCGAATGCGCAAAGCATTCTCTTTCGCCCTCTCTCGCTCTTTTTTCTCTCTTTACTTCCCCCTCTCTCTCTCTCTCTCTCTCTCTCTCTCTCTCTCTCTCTCTCTCTCTCTCTCTCTCTCCGTTTCCCTTCCATTCTTTTTTTCCTATTTGATATTCCGAAAACGAAAAAGCCCGACGATAAAAAGAGAAGTTTGCAGGCCGAAAGAGATCGCTCACAATACGGACACGGCAATATATCGAAGTACTATAATTGCAATATGCAAAACGTCGCAGTTATGGACGCATACGCGTTCGAGGCCGTGGAAAAATAACTGTTACGGCCATTAATGCCCCGCGCGACGTGGCATGCTGCAACGCGTCGAGCTGGTTTCCAATCTGGCAAAAAACGGACGGTTATTTGCGCAAGCATACGCGAGCCGCGAGAGATAACTTCGGATGACTTGGAAATCCGTACTTCATGCGCGTTTCCTCCCAAATCGAAAGCCCGGGCGACCGAAGGTCCGCGTGTTTCCGAGCAGGTCGACGTAACTGTTACGATGTGACCGCTCACGCTATAACGACGTACTCAGTCGTCTCATTAAAAGCGTCGGCGACGAAAATTCGCCGCCGACGCCCGCGCGAAAATAGCGTTTAATCGGCAACGGCGCCACATTGAGAGATAGGAGCCATGGAAATGGGATTGTTTTCAGTAAGCGTTAAATGTATATCGACGGTCATCGAGCAGCTCATTACGGTTGCGCAAATTTTCGGCGGGGATATCGCCAGCGAAAATTGAGAGGGGAAACAAAGAACACCCATGCAGGGAGGAAGAGGGTGGCCGCGGGTGGAGGACGGGACAGGGGGGTGGAGAAACGCACGCGCGCGCGCGCGCGCACGGAGAGGATCGCTCGTTGCCAAAATATGCGAAGAATGGAATAACAACGGGGCCGACGCGCGCGAGGTAAAATAAATTTCAGCGCAATACGAGCGCGAGTCGGAACAAAAGTGCCGCGTGGAATTTACGTTTGCATGGCGCGGATTTGTTGTCGCGAATAACGGCGGCCAATGTTGTATGAGTTGCCGCTGAATAAGCATTAAATAATAAATAATCCGCCAACTGATCATATTCACTTAACGGAAACGCGCGTGCCCGCGCGCACGAATTATTGCGCGAATTTCCAGCGCGATCCTCTCACCGCGAAATATAGTAATCAAACAACTATAATATGCGTGCATTATCGAATCGCGGAAGCATCGCGCAAAAATAACATCGTTATTATTTCTCGAGATTTTAAAGCATCCATATGTATGTACGATATACGCGTGCGCGCATATCGACGCATCCGAGAATGCATTAATTCGAAGATCGCGACCGATGCGAAATGACGCTTGGGTCCCCGTCGATTCCATTAAAAAAAAAAAAACGAAAGTATATTAATATAATAACAATAAAATTAAAAAAAGATACACGCGCGCGCGCGCGCGCGGAGAAATATGCGCGGCCACGCAGGGCTTCCTGTAATGACCATCAGATTAAAGATTATTTATTATTTGTCATATATTCGGGCGCAATTCGCGCAATAACGCGTGTCACGAGCGCGCGCAGGAATGTAAATTTCGTGCCACCTTTGTTTCATCCCTCCACCGCCATCGGATCGAGATATTTATGCCCGCCCACACGTCATCGTTTGTCGCGAATAACTTGTCGGTTGAATTTGCCACAATAACTTGGCGCGGCCGCGCCCGAAATCACGCTCGCGTCGCATCGCGTTCGCGCCCGCACACGAGCGTACGCTCTCCACTGCAACGTGCACAATAAAACCGTGCTGCAGATATGTCCCAGGAGAAAATGGTACAACTGTACGGACTAATCCTCGGAAAAGTCGGCCGGTACGGAAAATGTTATATCAATATGCGAAAGGTTGCCGATCGTAAAAAACTTCGTTACTTCGGCGTGAATTTCATGCGGCGGTGTCGTCGACCCGGCAAAATACACACATACATACACACACACGTATGTATAACATGCGCGTATATGTATACATTATTTTAAACACGGTCAGAAGCTTTTTTAATTAAAGTGTAAACGAAAAATATGAAGGTGCGCCTGATAAAAAATAAACCAACCGTTTTTGAAAGGACTTTATTCCGTGAGCGTCGTAAATGAGTTTTTACCGGACACAGTGACTCCGTAGTTACCGCGTAGTTAACACATCTATGTAAAAAAAAAAAAAGAAGATCCTATTATGTCTGTCGCGTTGCGAAATCGCTGATAGAATGAGATGTTGGCGAGACGCTTTTATGCCGTTGTATCGATGATGCTTTGAACGTTTTCCGTGTCTCTCCAAAAAAAGAGAAAAAAATAGAGAAAAAGGGAAAAAGAAAAAATAAGAATTTCGGAGTAACGCCCTTTCTAAAAGCAAAGAGAGAGAGAGAGAGAGAGAGAGAGAGAGATAAAAAGAAGAACGAATGATTGGAAGGGTGTATTTTGAATGAACTGCGGTTACTGTAGCGTTGGATTGAACGAAGAATGAACAGTTAAATGAAGTACAATGGAGTTGCGGAAATCGAAACCCTTTTGCAGTTTTTTGTTGGCTGTTCCACCGCCACCGGTTACCCGACGTCACTCACGTGTTACTGGCTATCGAAAAAGGAGGAAAAGGGAGAATGCGGGGAAACTCATTGAATGCGATGCACACGTGGGAGACGCGCTTCGCCGAGCTCGGTTTCGGGTTACATCTTTCTTCATCCCCCGCACGTCCGTGACGTGAGAAGACTAACCCTTTACCGATGAAACAAGGCGCTGCTACGTCGAAACGTGTTAGCAGCTGAGAGGGGACGCCAAAGTTTCGCTCTGTGGAAGAGACGCCCCGGCGGATGTGGAAGACGGGGACGTTCGGGGAGAGAACGAGGCACTTCGCCGTGCTACTTAAAACACCCAGCCACTTCTTGTCGAGTATCTTCTTGCGAGATTGGCCGAACACGAGACGATAGAACGCCCGGCGAGGGACAACGGGAGAAAGCTAACAGAAATTTGAGAGCTGCCGGAATACCGTCGGTCGATGGGCAGTGGGGGGGGGGGGTGGAGGGAGGAGGAGGAGGAGGAGGAAGATACGCGCGAGGGCGCATCAAACAGAGTCGCCTTCGAAAGTAATCCTGCGAGCGAACGCTTTGCGCGTTTCTATGTAAATGCAAAAATAACGAACGTGCCTCGAGAGTGACGGTGTGTATTAGGTGTGCTAAGGCGCGGATTTAGCGGGAAACGCGTATACGTGAGCCTCTGTCGATTAATGGCGAGACTTCGCCTGAATGCGCCGTGTGCAATATATTGCTGTTTATATACGCGCTTATAAATAGCATGAATGTATTTCAACGAAAACGGAAAACACGCGCGCTGCTTTGACAGGCGAAGTTTGATGGTGCTGCGATATGAAAAATTGCGAGCGTCCGCAACGGTGTTTTGTGCAACGGTAATACGCTGACACGGTAACATGGTGATGCGGGGTTTCAAAAGAACGCGACGCTCCAAAGCGACCGTAAGTCTTAACTCCATCCGACGTGGTTCGACGTGCGCCCGATTTCAAACTTGGTTGCGTCGTCGCAACGTGTCACAACGAGCGAGGAGACAGCGAAGTTTCAGTCGATGCTCCGAGACATTGACAGATGTAAGAGTTGCGCCGACGACACGCAACCCCGCGGCTTTTTCCGCAAGTAATAATCTGCTTACGGGTTTAAATTAAAGAAGGACACGAGCGACGTTGTGCCGGAAGATAGATTGGAAAAGAGGCAAAACAAATAGAAGCTCGAGCGAAACACCGTAACACAATTAGTGTATGCACTCGCGAGAGACGAAGAACGAGGCATTTTTCGCGTGCAGCTAGTTGAAGCGAGTTCAAATCTTTTCTTTTCAGTATTTTTTTGCATTTCTTGTACCGAGGGGATAACGTAGACAAGGAGAGAAAGAGACAGATAGAGCGAGAGACAGAGAGAGGGAGAGGGGGGAGAGAGAGAGAGAGAGAGAGAGAGGGAGAGGGAGAGAGAGGGAGAAGAGAGAGAGGGAACAAATACTCATGTTGAAGCGGAAAAAAGAAGAAAATCGCGAGAGAACGAAGATAAAGAGAGGCAACAGACTTATACTTTTCCAAATTGAATGACAGTGGCAAGATCTCACGCAAAGATTGTCGAGGAATTACGAAAGAAAGAGAAAGAAAGAGAGAGAAAGAGGGAGTGTGTGTGTGTGTGTGTGTGTGTGTGTGTGTGTGTGTGTGTGTGAGAGAGAGAGAGAGAAAGAGAGAGAGAGGAAAACACAGGGAATAGGGGAAGATTTTTAATTTAATTCATCTGGCAAACATCCCATCGCGTTCCACTCGATGGCCTCCTTAGGACCAACGAGGAGAGAGAGCTTCCACATGATATCATCACGCCGTCGCAAGTGTGTCGCTTATAATTCTTCTTTTTCCTTTCCTTCTTTTTTTCGTCGCGTTCTGTTTTACCGACAAACGAAGCGAAAGTAATTTCCCACTTCAATTACGCTCTCGAACTCGGCGTTCCATTAGCTATAATGCAACGACATGAAAATATATAACAATGATGGGCGAAGGTAAAGATCCAATTTTCTACGTAAACACGTTAAAATAAATTTGTCTGGACAAATTGTATGCGCGCAATGCGCGTGATATATACGTGAGGCACACGCACGTGTATATCGCGAGAGTGTATGATAACGTGGAGCGTTATCATAATCGATGGGGGCGACAAGGGATGGGCGCGCGCACACAAGCGCAAAATCGGCTGGCGACGCTAATGGCCAAAAACGAAAATATTAACGAACATAATCTCGCACGCGCCATGTTTCGAGTCGAACCGATGGCTAGACACACTCGCCCCCTCGCCCTCTTACCCAACCCTCCGGTCCTCACTCCCTCCGCCCTCCCCCTGTTTCCCTATCGGGGAGCGAGATATGCGTACCGGCAGTTGTAAGGAATTATCGCGCAAACAATCGAGAGGCAAACACACGCGTCAGGCGCGGAGGATGAGCCCCAACATTTGACGAGAGGAAGAACTTAACTAATGCAATATTTGGTTCGCCCATACAGACCGCCGACCTCGCCCCTCTCGCCCGGCCTCGCCAACCGGTTGCCGTACATATTTACCGCGGTAAACAGAACTACGTGTGTGCGCACGCATAACTTCGCCTTACCACTCATAATCACCCGTGTATACACGCTCGCGCGTAAATTCCGCGGAGCCCCCGATCAAATTGAGATATTTTTGTCGGCCCTTCCCTTCCGGCTAATTAAATCGGACAAGCCCTAGTGGCGGGGTGAAGGGACGGAAGGGACGGGGAGGATGCGGGGAGGAGTCGAAGCGCGCGACACAGCGGCCGCGCGTAACGTGTTTCGGCGGACTTAACGTGTAACGAAACAATCGATATTTTGACACGAAAATTTGCATCGCCACATAGAAGCGCGCGACGTGGCCGTGGCCATTGCCTTTGCGGGCGTGGGATTAACTGACTCGGTCGGCGGCGAGAATTGCGACGAGAAAAACGTTTCGTAATTATCCAAGTTGGCCGACGCGGTCGGGTTGGACGACGACGGGCGTCAGATTGCGCGCGCGCGGTTGGCTCGCAAATTCGTCGAACTCGGCCCGTCGCGAGATTGAACGCTCGAGATGGGTGAGTCACTCGCTACGGTATAATCGCGATAAATGCCGGGAACGGAAACGAGAGGCTGGCCATGCGAAAGTGCACGATTGTCCGGCTCGGATCTAACGGATAAGTTAAGAAACGCGTGAGTGCACTTTGCAATCGCAGGTGTTGCAGTGTGTCCTCGCTCTCATCCTACTTTACAGCCTGTGACGACAATATGCGATGCTCGCCACGTACAGACAAGTACAAGAATAGGTACACACGTGTGATGCATTAAATATGTATTTGGCAGCACGGCCAGGACGGCTGAAGAAAGATAGGAGGAAAGCGCCAGCAGAGAGCAAGCAATTCAGCATTCAAAGGAACGATCATCCAAAGAGAACAAAATCCCGACGGTGTGATGTACAAACAGCGCGCGATATGTCCGCATTGTTTCCGGCGCGACGAGAGAGAGAGAGAGAGAGAGAGAGAGAGAGAGAGAGAGAGAGAGAGAGAGAGAGAGAGAGAGAGAGCGAGGTAGAAAATAAGAAATTACATCGAAACCTTCTTATAGACGCTGCTCGCGGAAGGCTGCGGCCCAAACGATACCGGTAATATCATTGTGAACAGGGCTCTCCCCTTTCTCCGCGGCCTCCGGCCGCGTTTTGCGTCTACGTTAAGATCCATTAAACTTCGTAAACACCTTCCGGATGGGAAGCAGTATCCGCGCTCTTCGTCGCGCTCGTTTAACCCCCGTCGACACCGCCTGTCGCTCGTCGAACTCGAAACGAGCCGACAAACGTGCGCGACGTCGGGCACAGAGACAAATAAACGCCGACGAGAGGGAAAGTATCAATTCCTCTGTTGCGAATATACTTATGAAATCTTCCCCTCGCGCCCGGCGCGCCGACATGAAAATTGGACGATTTTACGGCCGGTTCGCGTTTACCGCCCCGTGTCTCGTATAAAATATGGATTTGGACATTTTTCTCGAATTCGATACGCCAAGGAAAACGTCGCGACGCGCTTCTCTCTCTCTCTCTCTCTCTCTCTCCCTCCCTCTTACTCCGCTCTCTGTGCCGGCGATATCTCGAAATTTGCGCGCGTTTCGGCGAAGAGGTCGCACGTCTACCCAAAGAGAGAGAGAGAGAGAGAGAGAGAGAGAGAGAGAGAGAGAGAGGGAGAGTTTTAATTTCCTACGACATATAAAATTACCCCATCGTCGCCAACGCTACGGCGAGCTTAACGAACTTTTGTCGTTTCCGAAGAAACGCCGTTCCAGCGCCGACGCGCGGGAAATATCGCGCTTATAATTCGACTTACTAGCGTCCCAAATTTCCTCCATAAGAGGATTATTTTCATTTTCTTAATAAAGCCTTTGCTCCCACGCCTGTAGGAGACGCAACAAAAAAGCTTAAAAGAGCTTAAGCTCTCCTACAGATCTTATCGGAAGCGACACGGGAGGAAGAGTTCTTACTGTTTCTTCATTACCCCGGAGGCGCGCGTTTGTCGCGCGATGTCGATAATCCGTGAGGCTGATACAACACGGCGACAAATTAAGGCGGTAATCAATGCGAACAGTATTAACCCGCTTAAATGTCGATTAAACTTAACCGCGTTTCAATTGTCTCTCCGGCCAGATCGCTCCCTGGAAAAAGGTAATACACGACGCTCTTGAAATACGATTAAGGTTAATCGACATCGGAATAATCGACCCAGACTGACGTACCCTGGCTTATATACACCCGAGCGCCTTAATTCAATCTCATAAAACTGTAATCATAACAGTTCCGCGCAAATTGATTTCAACGCGGCTACGTGGCAAAGTCTGGGAGGCGATAAAACGGAGCCATAAGTATCCTCCCTCTCGATTATCGGCAGGTGAAATTGTACGTAACGTGTACGTATGTGCGCGCATGTGTGTACACATTCGCGTATCTCTCATCTACGTGAAATATTAAAAACCCGCACGACACGGGCGAACCAAGTTGCGCGCCCGCGACAACCATTCCTGAAACTCATACCGGAAACCGTCCGCTCGACATTGTCCTTGGCCAAGACACTGTGCATAATTAACGAAGGGCAGAGAAGAGTTGGTCACGAGCGTCGCGCTTCTCGAACTGCACGCGGAGCACCCTTTGCAGGCACTTTTCGTCATCTCTTGTCGCACGTTTCAACTCTCTGTCCCTCTCTCTCTCTCTCTCTCTCGTCGGATCGAGCGTGCTGCCATCGCCATCGCTAGTTGTGCGACGCGAATGCGGTAAATACGAGAGAACAGCGTGATATTAAGTATTGTCGCGCTTTCATCCCCATTGGAGGGGGGGGGGGAGAGAGGAGATGCCTCCTCAGGCGCGACCTGTGCTTCTTTCCCCACGGAGCTTGTCCAGGGCTTGTTCTTTTTCCTCGCGCTCGTTCTTCTTCTTTCTCATTCTCCTCCTCCGCCACCGCCGCGTCCCGTCTTCTCGCGTCCCGTCCCTCGTCCCCCTCTGTGCATTTCCTCCATCCCCGCGGACAATGAGGATTTTCTTTCCGAGCCACTGCACTTAATCGACGATCGTTTTTCATAAATTTCAACTCGCGACCGGCGGGGTTACGCGGGGGGGACCGGGGACCGGGGGTCGACCGTCGGGGTCGAAGCCCGGCTATTGTTTGTACGTGTTCGCGCCGCGGCAAAAGATGTGCATTACGAGCTCGTTCTCGTCGCGACGATCCACCCGCCACCACCGACGCTTCCGTGCTCCATGAAGCGGAGCAGCGAGCTCCTCAGGGAGCGCTCGTCACGACGCGATTAGACGACAGCGGGCGTCCCAGCGTTTGCCGCCATTCCACCGCGTTCTCCCTCCTCTTCCTTTCGAGTGTCCGCTAACAACTTCTATTCTTCTTCCGGCCGCGCTGACTACGCGCCGTCGGCGAGCCGGAATCGGCCGGCTCATTTCGCGACGAGCACGAGGGAAGAGGATGGAGCTTTACTCACCGTTTGCGTTCGTTTTATCGGCGCGTTGCGATCATCGTAACGGTCGCCCGTGCGGAACAGATGCCTCGATATAATAAATGTCGATATCCGAAATGCTCGGCATGGCCGAAATATAAATCGGGGAAATTCGCCGGCGATGGCGGTGTAATATGTCGGTTACGTAAAAAAATATGTATATGTGTGTGTATATACCATATACATATATGTATATATAAAAGAATACTCGCCAGCGAATGTTACACGTCGTCCCTGTCACCTCGCCCCGAGAGTATGGAGTGGTCTCAATAAAATAATACGTTACAAACAATCAAAATCAAATTCGCCCGTCAGGATATTTATTTTAACTGCGAAATCAAGCACTCTCTCTTTCTCACTCGCCGGCTTTTATTCATATTGTTGTCCCTTGTGCATCAGTTTTTCGATGCGACCCGGTAGCTGCAGCGAGAATGCTGCGAGTGAAAAACGCGATTTTAATTTGTTTCTGTCATTTCTGTTTTCGTGAAAAATGATGAACGGCTAATTGGCTCTACACAAAGGGGTAAACTAAAGCAGAAACAAAATTGCGAAACGTTGCACGAATTTGCACGCGTAATAAGAGAAATGGCAATTAACAGCATAAAATGACTTTAATTTCGACCCTCTTGCGATACAGCACCACCTAGTTCCACGCCGAGGTAAAATTAACTGACAATTTTTAAATATTCTTCGTCCGTCGTGTGCCGCCGTTGCGGCGTTTATTGTCCGACGCATGCCCAAATCTGCCACTTCGTGCTAAGTTTTGCGTTTGATATTGCATGCGAATTAACGAAATCGATTCTGCAGACCCGGTTGAAAATGGGATTCGGTTTAACTCTATTGGTTTTTGGCTAAAAGATTAGATTACGGAGTTTGTTGTTTCAGTTTTCGTCAGCGCGCACAATTTGGATTAGCGTCAATTCCGCCAATCCCGCTTAAAACGAAGTTCACTTTAATTTCAACGGGTATTCATTGAAATATCATATTACGGGCGATATCTCGCCGTCGCGAAGGGAAGTGATCACCTCTCTCTCTCTCTCTCTCTCTCTCTCTCTCTCTCTCTCTCTCTCTCTCTCTCTCTCTCACGCGGCTGCGAAATTTCGGAACTCCTCGATTGGATCGAAAAATTGAATTTACACGAGCGCGCGTGCGTGATCGAAATCGCTGTTTGTCCTAATCTGCAACTTCATTTTAATCGAGTATACAAAGTATCCATGTATAGATGCTTCAACAACCTTTAACGATATACTCCTCGGTCAACTTGCGATCCGTTTTTCTGTCGCGAAAAGCTCGAAACACCATTAGACGTAAAGCTGGTCGTTAAGAATAAAAATAGAATTTTCAGCAAGATAAATTTTGCGAAGGTGAGGATTTTCGTGTTCTTTGATCAATTTTAAATAAACGTCAATTTAACACGAGAATCAACGCAAGACTTAATTACAGAAGTATAATGCGGGAAGTCTGGAAAAATTGCGAAAAAACAAATATCTCTGTCGCGCTTTTGAGTTTCAAACTCGGAATTTGTCGAAAAAAAAAAAAAATTGTCGTTAAAATTTGATCCATTTATTCCGGGATATTCTGTATGAAACGTTTGCTCTGGATTTATTCTTAACAAAGACAGCGCAACTGACCGGAAACGCTCGTCGCGCGCGGATCGTGCAGGCTCGAATGAATGAGACAGACGAGAAAAATCCGCCACCGGAAAAAAGGTTGGAAATGAAGAGTTTCAGGAACGATGAACGAACGAACGGGCGAGCGAGCGAGCGAAACGCGCAAACGTTAATAAAATTAAATAATACACAGAAACGACGAAATTAAAGAACGCGAACGGAGAAGGCCAGACGGGGATACGGTCGCGCTTAACGTCGAGAAGGAGAAATTAGTCGGACGAGTATCGCGCATTCTGCGAACAAATCGCAATTAACTGTGCACCGGCGCAACGAGGTGCCGACGGGAGGGCGTATTAAATCGCATTAAAACAGACACGAATGTAGTCTCTGTCTTCGGTGTGTCGCTTGCCTCTCAACGGAAATCTCGCGTAATTTTATTCATCATGATTGTGTCGTGTTCAGCATATATCACAATTTCGCGAATCGTACTAAACGTCTGAAACACTCCGGACTTTCAGCTACAACGGAGCGTCTGCCTCGATACGGTATCTACACACGGCCGATTTATTCGCGCACGGCCCGCGCACGTCGAGCGCACGCTCGGCAGCTCGCTTCGCGAGGAGGTGCGAAAGATCCGGATAAGGCTGAATTAATCGAATCTCTACGAGCAATCATTAGCCGCGAGAATCTCTATTCAATTTGGCTCGGCCCTCTTCCGGCCGAGATTCTTTGTAGCCTCTATTACCCCTCTCCCGTAAACTCACGCTAATAGAATTAGATTATTATTGCCGTATCCATAAACTCTGTTTATCCGGCCGTGATCCCGACAGCACGCATTTCACATTTATCTGGAACATCTGTTGCGATTAAGCGCGCGCATCGACATTATTATATTCTAGTTCTGCGACGTAAACATGAGTAATTTATCCGTGTTTAATTGCGCGGTATTGTTCACGTCTATTTCGCGCATACTTCATTCAATTTACGCGCGATCCACCACGCTCGGGTGATCGATGGATCGCGATTGTTCGAGCGATTGCAGTTAACGAAGTCGTTACGTCCGCATCGGCGACAGCGCTTCGCGCATTTTTCTTGCAGGAATGGCGGTTGAATCGCGGATGCGGAATTTATTGGTGATAAATTCGAGGCGCCGCCCGAGTTGAATTCATTCTTATTCAAAATAGCCATCGGAGTATGTCCGAATAGCCTCGCATCGATGACCAAAGTGGGGCCGACGGCGGCCAATGCGCAAATTCCCGGCGAGAATTGCGGGATATCGCGGTAAAATGTTTCCGGCTGTAGGAAATTTTATAGGGAAAATAAAAACTCATCCAAAGAGAGAGCGAGAGAGAGAGAGAGAGAGAGAGAGAGAGAGACAGTGACAGAAAGAGAGAGAGAGAGAAAGAGGTGTACCGTGTCTGGACAGTGACGTTTATAAACGACGAAATGCGAAATATCGGGCGGCGGCAAAGCGTTTATGCTTTGATATTATGCACGATAGCTCGGCGCGCTGTTAATACAACGCGAAATGCGACGTATATGCCGCATCAAAGCGTGCCAACTTTTATCGGTTTTTATTTAGACTTTTTTTTCCTTTTTTCTTTTTTGAAAAAAATTACATTCACTGCGAGCGACGTCTCGACGATTGGACGATTTGACGGATACACACCATCGAGACGAGGGATCGAGAAGCGAAGGACTGTCTAAAGATTTATTTCGGGCTATAAATAATCGCCACGGGAGAAAAAGGTGCACGACTGTCGCGTGCGATGCTTTCAGCGAGTATCGCGGAGTCTTTCATCGCGGAAAAAGCTCGGATCTGTGAATCTACATTATTACGCGGAAACAATTTGCCGCTTTCGCGCATTCTCCTCCCGCGGACATCTCGCGCGCTAAAAGGAAACAAAAGATCCTCAATTCCCCTCTCTGCTTCGCGCTGCTCGCGACGACGACGACGACGACGGCGACGACGACCACGGCGACGATCTCACACGGCGCGCATTCGACGTCGATCGATTTGTCGCGCGAGTATTGTTTACCGTGCGTAATGCGCACGCGCGCGCACGCCGCGCAACAGCACAATGAGCGTGAATTTTCGCATGACAATACGCGAACAACGCGTTATGTAAATGGCCGAGCTCTCTCTCTCTCTCTCTCTCTCTCTCTCTCTCTCTCTCTCTCTCTCTCTCTCCCTCGATCAATCTGCGGGGTGCAGCGTGCGTGAATCCTGGACATTCGGCGAGTCGTCGTCGTCGTCGACGTCGTCGCCGCGACCGTTGGACCCGGCGGCGGCGACGGCGACGGCGGCGCCGTCATCGTAGTCGTCATCCTCCGGATCCAAGTTAGTTGACGGCACCTGCCCATGGACAATGGGGTCTACGGCCAGTACGGCACCATTATCCGCCTCTCGCGCCTATGACAATCCCATGAATTATGCAGCGTAATGTAGACGGATATGCACAAGCGCTCTCCTGTGCACGCGTACGGGTTGGTTCATGCGTTGTTCCATTACCGATGGCACCCCGGTGAAGACACACGATTTACGCTACTCCCTAGCGAAGCCCTTCGCAAGTCGACCCTCTCTCTCTCTCTCTCTCTCCCTCTATTTCCCGCACACGCGTAGATTTATGTTTATACATGTCGGCTCGAAAGCACGCACTTCGAAAAACGTCTTCTTCGCGGCGATCCACGCGCGCGTAAAAATTCCTCGTCCTCGCGACGGCTCGGACGCAATTTGCAGGGTGCGCGAATGAACGAGTACCCGACTCGCTGTTCGCGAGGCATGATCGATCCGACTCGGCGAGACCAATTTCACGGGCGCGCCTTGAAGGAGGACTTGGAGGAAGATTGTCGGTTGGAGAACTTCACGCCACTTCGGGGGGGATACGTTACTGGCTGACGGCATGCGATTTTGTGTCTTCTCCGAGGGGAGAGCGGAAGCACTTCACTGGATCCGAAGGACGTAGTTTCGCAATAAAATGCGTTCTTTCCGCGGCGCGCAAACGTCTCTCGGCGGAAGCTGCCGGTAGGGAGAGGAAGCGACGCGAACAACTCTCATCCCTCTTCCGCCGCTATGAATAGTATATGCACATCCGTCCACTTGTTCTCCATATCGTCTACTATTAACGACGCCAGGCAGAATTCGCAGTTGCAGCGGCATCGACTCAAAAATATTCTTCCCCGCGAGAGACGCGGCGCGAAAAGATCTCTTGGAGCGTGCGCACGCAGGCGGCGCGGATCGGATCGCGAAATGTTATGGGGCGAATGTTGTTTACACGAAACTCCGACGCCGCCGCCGCGAGAATGCAAAGAGGGAGAGAGACTTGGCGAGCTTGACAGCTTTGAGAAGCCGTAGTCGCACCTTGACGCGGAGAAGAGCGCAAACTGCGCGCTCCGCGAGAGATGCACCCCGTACGACTTACGTGTTTCCGATGAAGCGTGTTGCAGATTACGTATACACGCCGGCAGTCAGTTTCGGAGGAAGAAACACGCGCGAGGGCTCGTCGTCCCTGTCGGATCGTGAGAGAAATGTAATGCGATCCACTTACATCTCCATTTTTATCTTCGCGTGTGTGTGTGTGTGTGTGTGTGTGTGCAACTCGCCGCCATCCGCCTGCTCATACTTATATCGTCGTTTTCACCGCTCGCGCTTTCCGTACCGTCGAGAAATACGCGCGGCGCGAATGCATCTACCCGTAAGATCGCGCGGACCGCAACGAAATAGAATCGATACGCCCGTTTGAAATCGCTAGCTCTCTCCCGAGCTCAGTCGGAAAAGTTTCTCAGCTACCTGCGCGCGTGCGCTCTCTCTCTCCCGCGATTTCATCTGCATTTCAACCAAGATTCGTCGATAACTCGCATGAAACTCGCGAGAACCTTCTGAAGCATGTATTTGGATGCTGCTGCGAAATCAGCACCGCGCGAGGTAATAACGACTTGAACGTTGTCGTCGTGTAGAAAATTAATCGAAAACTTTGTTTCCCGCGGGATAAGATCGAAATCGACCGATGGGACGATTTAATCTTTACGAGGATGTTAAAAAAAGGCGGCGCGCGGACAAATGTTTGTCCACATGTCGTCGACTGCTTGACTATGCGCGATGCCGCTAGACTCGTTTGCGATAACGAAAGGAACGCTGCGGCATCCACGTGATAAACGGACGGCGCGACTAATGAGCGATTAACTAATATTTTAGTAGGAACACCAGAGGACAAGAAGGGTGATGAATCAAACGCTGTAAATATATTTTCCATCGCTGCAGCGGTCTAGAAATAGCATTATGTAGGTAGTCGTTCTGAAATTGTAGCAACGAGAGTTTCAACAAGTTCGGCCAAGTAGTTTAGCCTCCTGGGACACGCGGGCGAAACCGTATGCGGCACAGAACCGAAGTATGGTCGATAGGTAACGAGTCGTGAAGCACGATTAAAACTTTAAAGCGTTTTCTTCGGAAGCCGGGCGTGCTGTCTAACGTCGGACTTTGTCGTGGTTTCCGAAATGCGTTTTCCGGTCGGTTAAACGACCCGCTCGAAACGGTATTACGATTGTCGATAAGTGTATTTTCCGTTATCTTCCTAGCCCATCACCGTGCGCAGAAATTTGCGGGAAGAATTCATATCCGATGGAGAACATTTAAGCTCCGGCGATCCCGCTGCTACTCGAGCCCGGTTCTCCCGGGTGGAATTAATATCTTTAGAAAAAGATCGAAAGTCGCTGAAGAGAAGAGTGAAAAAGAAAAAGAGAGGGAGGGAGGGTGGGTGGGTGGGAAAGAGGACTCCTTTCAACAGAAATGCCGAAAACTTACCCCGTGCCGCACTTCAGATACTAATATTGAATTCAGTTATACGGTGCAGCATCGAATAACATTTCTGAAATCTCGAGACTACAAAATTGCGCGTTTTAATGAAAACTGCGGGAAAGCCGGTGCGCGTCAGCTCCAAGAGATATTTGAAGCGAATCATTGTTTAATTTATTACTCCTACATCCAATGTAATAATACTCGGTGCAGAAATTTATATGTATAATCGTTCTCCAAACAGTCACACACAGGAAACTAGTTTTCAGAATTATCTCTGCATTATATCGCGCTCGCCGCGTCCAATTATGAATGTCGCGAAAGCGTCGCGCAATGTTTCCGTGGCGATCTAACGTCGCGCTAATTTTTCACTTTGTTCGCCGCGCACGACGCAAATGCGAAACGCGCGGCACGACACTGTTGGCTTCGCGCACTAAGCGCGAGATAAGCAGATAAATAGATAAATAGAAAGAGAGAGAGAGAGAGAGAGAGAGGAGCTATATAAAAAAACAAAAAAAAAGAAAAAAAACAAATAGCCGCGCCCGCGAGCGCTAAGTATCCCCGCGGGTGTGCAGGAGAAAGAAGCGGTAGCCGAGAAATTAATTCGCGTATCGTGAAACGTTCGATGTTAACACCGGCGCTGTCCCGCCACGAGTCAGTGAAAGCGTCATTCCCCGAGGGGTCATCTGTTTGGCGAACGGATGACCGCCGACCGCTGCAGCCGAGTGATCAGTCGCGCAAGAATTCTACAGGGAATACGGGAAATCGAACATTATAACGTAACGCATCAGTCGCGTTACCGCCGCTACCAATAGCCGATCGCTACGTATGATTCAGCGTGTTGCTGCAGTTACCTACCACACCGCGTTCCCCCAAATAAATAATGAAATTGTCCCTTTTTCTCTCGGCGCTCTCTCGCGAGAAGCGATGAAACGTCGCGCGTCAATTGGCCGGCAGAAATCGGTTGAGTGCGCAAACAGGTCTTGTGCTTTATATAGACCAAGTCTAGTTTAATCTTCCCTACGAAGACGCACGGCAGCAAGTATCTATAAATGATGTGCATTCCCTCCGTCCTCCGATGCCGCTCCGAAACGTTTGACTGAAGTTTCACCTTCGGTCGTAACGAAGTTCACTACGTGCTGTCGTCGGTGATCGAAGCGGAGGTTTGCCAATTGACGCGTCCCTCACGATCGCTCGCGATCGAACTTCCGCTCGCAACTTGGCCATGCCGATCCGCGACAATCGAGTTTGCGCGAGGGAGGGAAAAGTCACGATGAAGTCGTCGTGACTCGACTCGGCCGCCGTTGTCTTCGGTCGCTTCCCTAACCGGCGAGCAGCGCGGGTGCGTAATCGGATAGCGGAGGTGTACGTTCTTCACGGTGTAAAGACGATCGATATCGAGAGAGGAGTTGCACACAAGAGGGAGAGACACGTGTTAATCGTTACGAGGCACGCGCGGCGCTGGCGGTGGCGCGACGCGACGCGACGCGACGTGCCGCGTTAAAAATAGGCGACGGCAGCCGGCTTTTGTAATACATGACATGACCGGGGCGCGCGTAACTCAAAAGTTAGCGTAAGCTCGCTCTCCGCTTCTGCCGGCCATCACGGACGGACTTGATAAAGATCCTCTCGCGAGAGAACCCTACCGTTAGCGCCGCCATCCGTGTTGTTGTTCCGTTTCGAGCACGGCGGCGGCTCGGATGAGGGAGAAGGGTAGAGCGAGACCCGCGGGACGACATTAAACGCAAACGGCGAAAAAGAACGCAACGATTCGTGCGCGATCCGGTACTCTCGGTGTGACGTGTACGATAATTTACGCCGCGCGGCGGGAGGTATTACGAAAATGTAGCCGTAATCTGATAATTGCACGCGAACGACCGCGTAAATTAACGGAACCGTAAAGATGTCGCGTTGTGAAAGGTTATCGCGACATCAGATTGCATCGCGGATATTACTACGCTTTTCTCGTTCTTTTTTCAAGACGAACACACGCGAGTCGCATGTGACGACGCATTCGTGCGTCCGCGGTCGAATAATTTGCTCGTCGCGCTCGTCGGGATCGATACCGAGAGTCGCGATACCGATCGGCGCGTCGCGCGTCTTCTCTACGTGCCGTTAAAAAGAGAGAGAGAGAGAGAGAGAGAGAAAGAGAAAGACAGAGGGAGAAAGATTTGTTAAATCTTGAAAGCGCGACGCGCACGTTCGATATCCACGGCTCGTATCAAACGGCTCGTATCAAACGGCTCGTCGCGATCGCAGGATATCGCCGCAGCGATGAATGTATCAATGCATTTTAAGCAGCTGTTGCGGCGTTAAAGCGAACACACAGCAATAACTCGGGTGTGATACGTGTATAAGCGGTCTTCAAGTGGCCTGGGAATCGTGGTTAAAGTGACCGTATATGCATATCGTATCGTATATCGCGCCGCCTCGTAACCGACCTTATCATTCCACGAGCAAAAAGCGAGAGAGAGAGAGAGAGAGAGAGAGAGAGAGAGAGAAGGAAAGACAGAGAAACAATTTTATGACTCAACCCCTCCCCGTTTGAATATCTTAAACTTGCCACATGAATTACGGCGTCTCAGACAGTGACCCTCCCTGTTTCGCAGCAAAGTCACAATTAGAACGCAAACGATTTCGCCACTCTTGACTTTTGCGCGTTCATCGAATACCGCGTCGTACGAGCGGTAGAAACGCGAAGGTTTCACACACGGTAACGCGGCATGTACGTTACTTACAACCACAAGAACGACCGTAAAAATAGCTGCAGTTCGGCGTACGACAACGGAGCCAGCGCGCGCTCGCGGCGCTTGCGTATGCCCGTCCCACGACGGTCATAACATTGACACGTTATTATTTTCATGATCTGTCATCCGCGGGTGTGGAAGAATTCTCTCCGCGAGAGTTCCCTTATCCCTTTCATCCCTACCCATCCTTATGTCTGACGTTGACATATCGTTCACGCCGCCGCTGACTGACGGCTCGCCATTGGTCGCTCTCTCTCTCTCTCTCTCTCTCTCTTTCTCTCTCTCTCTCTCTCTCTCTCTCTCTCTCTCTCTCTCGACGGCATTCTGCCGTTCCTCATGATACGCAATTTCCCATAGGAGGCCGCGACCTACCCCGTCACCAGACGCCTCTGATCTCATCGACTTTTTATCACGCTGATGGAAGCGCCTCTTACCCACTCTGATAAGACTCGAGAAGGAGAGCGCCTTCCTTCTTTCTCATCTCTCTATCTCTCTCTCTCTCTCTTTCTTTCTCTCTCTCTCTCTCTCTCTCTCTCTCTCTCTTTCTTTCTCGCTGCCATCCCGGGTGACTTCCGCTGAGGCTTCAAAGGGAGGGCGCGAGACGCCGTTCGCGATTAGAACCATAAAATGCTCAAAGTGTTAAATTGATAGAACAATTACGCAGGTATATATTTATATATATATATAGCCGGAGATATAAAATTAATAAAATATCACGGCACCCGTGGGAGCTGGAGGAGACTCAAACGAGCGACGTTGACGAGAGGGTGTCACCTGAGCAAGCGGTCCCGGGATCTCCGTGGCTCTCGTCGGCTTACGCGTCCCGGAGCGAGCAATTAAATTTCACCACGGAGAGACCATGAAGCGCTTCATTACGAGAAGATCCTGATCCCATCATCTTTTCATCACGTTGATGGCACAGACATTTCTTCTTCTTATCTGCTCCCTTTGTCTTGCTCGACAACAAGCTTCTCCTCTCATTCCCAACCTCGTTGTATATATATATATATATATATATATATATATATATATATATATATAGCTATATACGACATAAAATATAATCTCGAAAGCCAAGAGGCCATATTAATCGGTAAGAGCATATCGCTCTACGCATTCGGCGCAACGCCGAATTAGCACGCGTCGTAAATAATTATATCGTCCGGTTCTCTATTTCGCACGCGAACTCGCGGCTTCCGATCACGCAAACGCTGCGCGCGTGTCGCCGGGTGGAATAAATATTTTCCCAAAGACAGAATACACACATACGTATCACATCGTGTAACTGTGCGGTGGGGAGGCAACAATTGACGGCGTGAATATCGTGTCGTATAAAATAGATACCTCCAGTGAAAACTTCGCTTCGAGAACGACGCGGAGAGGTGGAAGAGCGATTTCGTGACGCTTTGTTATAATGAGGTGACGATGTAATGCACGTCTGTGCGCGATATTAGAGGCCGATGTGATTCTCCTTTATAATGCTAAGGGCCCGCCTCTTTATCTACACAGCAATAAGTGAAGTATAAACGGGTCGCGAAGATGGTCTCGTAGGTACAAAAGTGACTCGAGCTTCAAGACTCAATTAGGAATACGAAACGAGCGACTCGGGCGCCTTATTGTTAGAGATCAGACAAGCTCGCTAGAATCTTTTATGCATCTTCGTCGCCTAACGACGGATTATTTGCACCGCCTGGAATTCTCCGCTGCTTTAATTTAGCCGCGGTCTTTCCTCCGCGAACCCGTATCTTCAGAATCCACCATCCGCTCCTTTCCTCGCCCCCGAACCGTCCACCTATCTACCTACCTGGCGCCCATCACCGACGCGGACGGTACACCGTGTTTCGCTCATCCCGCCCGGGGCTTTTTATATCGAACGTGTAAATCCACCGGCTGATGCAACGAATTCACTCGCTAGTCATAATGCAAACGGGAGATACGGCATATCGATGTGAGTATTTGATATTCGATCGCTTCCTCTCGAGAATACGTCACGATATCGTCGATATAATAAGCGAGCGTAGTGCAATATTCACGGTGATCCAGACCGTCTCGTTTTCCGAGAATGTCGAGAGCAGAAAATGTCACGCATTTTCGGTAATTTTACGTATCTTCCAATCGATACATGGTCCAAGTTAAGCATAAAGTTAGCAGGTAGTAAAATTAGGTAAAATTAGCAGTCTACATCTCGACGCGCAGCGGGCATACGTGTGTGTGCATCAATAACAAACAGCCTTTGTAGTCGGGCGCTCGCAAATGCAAAGGCGCCTAATGCCCTTCGGACGACGCCGACATCGGTGAACGATTAGCATTACGTCGGCAAGCGGATAGAAAGGAGGAACGGAACGGAGCGGAGCGGAGATAGATACATTACCCGACACGTGACAATACCCATTTCTCCGTTACTCTTTGCCGCTCCTTTTTCCCGGCGCAACCATGAATCTCCGTTGGCGGCATTGTTACGAGATCGGGAAAAACGAGCGGCTAAACTGCTACGGGATGGTCTTCGGCAGTTCCTTAAAGGGAGATCGAGAGGTCCGCTTCAATGACCGAACACCGATAGACCGGACGAACGAAGTTCAGCGAGCAGTAGAAGCGAGAATAGAAACAGTAACACGATCGCGATCGCAAATACCGTAAAACGAAGAGCGCGTAAAGAGCGGAATAGGATAGGATGGATAGCGCGCGTTGCGAGAACGAAAAATCGAGCGAGTAAACTTCCTTCTGAACGTCATCGAGCGGTAGTATGTAGCGGAAACGACTCCTCGCTCCTTCATTCCGATCGAAATCAAGAAGAACGACGTGTAGTTATTCACTATTGCTCTCTCTCTCTCTCTCTCTCTCTCTCTCTCTCTCTCTCTCTCTCTCTCTCTCTCTCTGTCTCTCTCTCTTTTTCTTTCTCTCAAACAATGTCTCCATGTGAGGATATAGCGATACGAAAGTTCCAGGACTCGCAATGGCTAGTGACAAAGACGCTATTGAGTTATTTTCGCGTATATAAATAGTACGTACGGCGCTAAAACAGCGCAGACAAGTCGCAATATAGCGCGCAAAGTAACGGCAAATGTGCTATCTTGCACAAAACTAGTTCTACATCAAGTTAGACGACGCAAAGTAAGTTGGCGCAATTGTCACGCGTACAACTGCCAACAAATATTGTTCACGGTGAATCGCGAAACTGGGTCGAGTTGAACGTGTGACGCTTATAGAGGGAGAACGAGGCGAAGAACGAGGCGAAAAAGAAAAACGACGAGGAAACGAATTTCCCAGGATTCGTGTAAAATTACCTGCCGCGATCATCCTCCCGCGCGCTGTTCTCTCTACTTCTGTGCGACTGAGCAAGATGGAATATTTCAGCCGCGATTAAAGATAAATCGTCCCATCTCTCTCTCTCTCTCTCTCTCTCTCTCTCTCTCTCTGCAGTCTCGCGCCGTCCAGTCGGAGATGTCCGCGGGAGAAAAATCGGAACGCTCGGAATTTCAAGCAAAACGTCAAAGATTCGGGTCCCGAAAGGAATCCCGTAAGGTCAATCGCCGATTCAGACGTCTCGCCGTACTTGTCGGCGATACGCACGTTTCCACCGGCTCTGACCCGATAGAACGCGCTTACCCTACATCGCGATAACCGGTGAGAAGCTATCGCAGCCGACTATCGATCGCCGAACGCGCGGCGTTCTGCCGGCCTATCTGCAAAATTAATCCGGCGTCAATACACTATGATCGTACTTTCAGAGAGGTTAAGGCGTGCCTTATATTTCCACCTACTTTACGGCCGACGGAACGAGACTACCGCTGAGAATACAAACAATCGCGGGATCCCCGCCGTTCGTTTACCACCGGCGGCAGCAAGTTCGCCGCGAGGCAGCAGGAAGGCAAGCTTGGCCTCCTCTCGATCAATAAGATGCGCCGAAAGTACCGGGATTACGCGACCCAGCCGAGTAAATTAATCCGCCGTTAACAAACCGTGGCTTCCTTTATAGTTCTCCTCGCCTCGCCGTAGCCGGGGTGCGACCAAATACCAGGTGCCATCCGAGACGACGACGACGACGACGACGACGATGACTATGTCGGCGACGACGATGCTAACCCCAAAGCAAATTACTTAGCGCAGCGTCAGGCGTCGCGACTCGTCTGCCGACGTCAATTGTCAAAATGAGCAATTCGAGAATCTCGAGGTACCGGCGTATCGCGTGTCACATCGAGATTAGATCCTCTCGTCGCGAAAAACGCCTCTTACGCAACTGTGAGCCGAGAGGCCAGAACGCCGCGCACAGTGAAACGACCGCGAAGAGAAAATGTAACGGGAAAAGAATATCAATTTCCATCATCATTAATTTTGCATCGTCAACTTTAACGTAATCATTCCGGAGATTTGTGCGGATTAAAATCGGAACGGACAGGTGAGGACTAAGGAGTATCGTTCGTAACCCGGAATAAAGCGAAATGCGTATGAGCGAAAATGCGGGGCGAAACGGACACATTGAACAATTCTACGAGAACGCGCAATTTTCCACGCACTTGTGCGCAATTCCATCCGGTAAATTGCCAGGATGCTTATCTCGCTGACAACGACGTTCATAAAAGTAAGATCGCCCGTGTCAAAGGTAAGGTACGCGCTTTCGTTCAATGCTTTTACCGTGAAAGAAATGCTTTCCCTTCTGCCTTATGCGCTCTAAGAGCATTTGCTCCGCTTTTATTCATACAAACCATCCGAAATGGGCGCGGTGCCGACTTAACCAAGCGCCACCGAGCACTTAATTCACCGTCGCATCAATTTTTTCGTAACGCTCGATGAGCGAGACGGGAGCGACGTTGCGCGCTCCTTTCACTTTGTCGCGAACGACTCCGTGCGCAAAGCTGACTGCGAGTTTCATTCGCGAGCACACGCGGCTGAATAGAAAACGTGAAAGGACAAAAAGCGAGACGAGCAGCGGGGGGAGGGGAGGAGGGGGCTCTTAGCTACCACGTAAAATTCGTGTGTATGCCGGCGGATCCGCTGATGCGGCCTGAAACAAGTAGCTTACATCTCCCGCGTCCTCACCACCTACGCCTCCGCGCTGCTGTTACTCCGCGAACCCACCCTTCACCTTCGATACGAAGAATCGACGATGGGAAATAACCTGAAATCGTTCCATGAGACAACGCCGGAAGCGGAATCGATTCCGCCGGCAAGATTCAATCTCGATCCCGCGTCGACTGCTACCTACTCGCTGCCGCTCAACGCTGGGATCTAAGATTGCAGGTATGTCGACGCGCATTCCCCGGTTGCATGCGTGCATCGAACTCACGGCATGCGCTCGAGACACCTGCGAGAAGAGGCCGAGGAACTCGCCCGGCGCGATAGGAGAGGCGCGCGTCGCGCGATTCACTGTGCAAAGTTTGACGTTGTCACATAAATGCTGATACCGCCGAGGGAAGAGTGATATTTCAGCACGACGATATCTTGTTTTATTACAAAGTTTAAGAATACGGAGAGAAAGAGAGAGACAGAGAGAGAGAGAGAGAGAGAGAGAGAGAGAGAGAGAGAGAGAGAGAGAGAGAGAGGCTCGCACACGAGATAGTTTCGGATAATATATAATTTTCCTCGTAGAATAAATTAATTTTTTGTCCAACACAAGATTCTTATTTTTAGGTACGTAACGCGGGAATATTTTGCGATCAGAGTTTTCGCCCGATAGAAAATCCCACAATCCTTCGCTTGGAACCGAATGATAATCTCAAAAAGCTGTTACTCAAAATTACCTCGCGTTCGAAAGCATCGCCTCTTCAATCCTACGCTCCCCTACGTAATAAGTTTGCAGAAGGTACACGTAGGTAGGCATAATTTCCGGGCGAACAGAATGAGATCGAGATATTTGCATGCAATTCCGAAGAAAGGAAGTTTCCGCGCTCCGAGAACTCCCTCATCGCTGACAGTTATAGGACGTCTCGTTTGTAACTGTCGACGCGACGGAATCGGGCTTAAAGCCGAGATGCATCCTCCGAAAATCGACGAGAAATAGGTACCGCGGCATACGCCGAGGAAATATTGGATTCGATGCGTCTCTGCGCAGGGAGGGTGGAGAAGAGGATGGGTGTCGGCGGGCATGGTCGAAAATATAAATAAAACGGGCAAATCGAGGCTCTTCGCGTACGCGCGGGCGCACGAAAGAGCTAACCTCGCCCGAAAACGGCCGATTCGCGCCGACGATATCTCTTCTTACGGCAGCACGTATGTGCTTGCGTCCGACGAAAGCTCGTCAATCCCGACCGGTGAAAAGATTGAAGTGCCTGGTGGACACGTATTACGCATCTCGGTGACCACGTAAAAACCACGTAATCTTACTTACGTAACACGAAGGAGAGAACATCGTTATATCGCCGGCGTAATAGCACGCGAGTCGCGCGATTCTGCTCGTTACAATCGCAAAACCCCGCTAATGAAAAGCCGATCGAAGAGCAAAAGTCGCAACGAGTTTCTCGCGATGAATCAATAATAAGCTGTCCTCCGCGGGCTCGCCGCGTTTTCTGGAATCTTTCCGAGATGCAGAATTACACCCGCATCGATCGCGCGAAAATTTGGCCGTGACGTACTACAAATATGTCAACGTCGAGTGCACAGTCGAGTGAACGGTCAAAGGTCGGAGGTCCGTGTAAACGAAGAAGATTGTAGAAAGAACCGATAACACGCGAGATGATTCACGCTGTATACGTTTTCGTCGCACCTCGCTCTCTGCACATGTCTACCCCACCGTTCGCGTATCTCGACGAAACTTTCACATCGCCATCATCAACCACTTAACAGTCGTGCCCAAACTCAGCTCGGACACAAGAAAGTTACCTGAAACGTTTAGCATCGAGTTTGGCACGAGCAGCTTAGCGTTGCGACAGCAACAATTTTTTCTCGATGCGGGTATTATCGTTAAAATAGAGACAAGCTCTTTGTACCGATCACCGATTAAATCTGAGAGACGAAAAGCGAGATGAAGAGAGAGAATTCGATATTTTCGGTGAAACAAAATATCAGGGAAAGATTCTGCTAAAAATATATGTAAGCGATCGCTGGCACGACATGCGATGATAGAAACCGATAGAAGGGAACGGCGCGTGATTGTAACGAGAGTTAAAATTTACACGAAATATTAAGTGAGAAGTATCGCGCACAAATCGCGACGCTGACATCGAAATGAAAATCTCTCGTTTCGCCCCCTCCCCCCTCCCCCGCATCCCCTCGCCTCATTATGATGCAAATGAAAATTCGATGTGTCGATTACGGCGACAGCGAGCGACAAGCTGGACATTAACTTCGTTGACGGAGAGTATACTCTGTACATCACTGACGGCTTAAACGCAAAGCCCACCAAACAAATATACGTCCCAATAATATTAACAACAAATACGATAAATCGAGTGGAGAAACGCGAAGCGGGCCGAGTGAATTATGTTTCGGCCAAACAACAGCGCAGTGTGAAAAATGCTCGAACGATAATCCGCTTTTTCCCGTTATTAACGTCCGCGCGATCGATTTATTTTTCGCGGAAAATCGCCCGAGCGCGGATCGAATGGTCCTAATAAGATCTCCTTTCTAGCGCGACGCACCAGCTCTTTCTCCCCTCCCTCCCCTCCCGCCAGCCCTGCTTTCCTTTGACTGGGAAAGTCGACAAATTTCCATTCCTTTATATGAAAGTTCGCGTCGGGCAACGGCCGAGCGCCGATGAAAATTTCATCGGGAAAATTAACCGGTCGCTCGCGATTAAACGAAAGGAATCACTTTTCGATTAGAGTTACGCGAGGAATTATCGTGCCGACGATGTCACAGCGTGAAATAAATTGCCGCAGGACGGAGCATGAAGTTTCTGAAAAGAGCGCCGGGGAAAAACGAAATCGGCGAGATTCTCCCTCGCGCTCGCCTCCCCATTTTTTGCGATCCCCATCGACCGGTATCACAAAGGAAGTGAGGGCAGCCAATGAATCGTGAAGTTACGGGATAAAAATTACGCGGCAATAAAGCATGACATTAACACAAGTTGCATGCGGCGCTCCTTGCGAGATTTCGCGGCGAGTCACGTAGAGTCGCGCAAAATGAAGACCTCGCCCCGCTGAGAGACGACCGCGCGCGCGCGCGCGATAATCTTGCACCCGGGAATAAAAGAATCTTTCTCAGACGTACGTGTTAAGTGCCGGAAACTTCGAGCGAACTTGAAATACACACTCTGCAAATGGATGCAAAGGTCGTAAAACGGTACTACAGTGATGCGAGAGCTTTAAGAAATATATTGATTACCGCCCTTTCTTTCTAGATCTCTCTTTCGTTCTTTTGCATTTGAATAGCCGCGTTTAAATCGCGATGTAAAATTGAGCGGACATTTTAAAGGGTCGTACTTTTCAATATAAACTCAAAGTACAATTTTCAAGAAGAAGAAAATTCTACAGTTTTCTCTCTCTCTCTCTCTCTCTCTCTCTCTCTCTCTCTCCTTTTCGCCCTCACACTCTTCCTCTCTCATCAATCTGCTAACAAAATCGCCACGTGAGGCACGCTCTTTAATTCCCACTTCAGTCACATCATGTAGGTCAACTATGTCAGCTATGTCGGCTGTATCAACGCGGTATTACCATCAGTCAAGCGATCGCAATGAAGCACTCGGGCCTCAATCTTTGCCACGCACGCCCCGTAACTCCGTAGGCCGTGAAATGCACGTAACCCTGCCTAAATGAATTTAATTCTTACGCCCTCTAATAAAAACGCTCCCATCATCTCACCTTCCCTCCTCGGGAAAGCCTATTTCATCGAGAAAGGAAGCGAGAGAGGGAGAGCAGGAGAGTGAGAAAATCCTCAGCCGCGTCCGTCGACGAGCTTTCTCTCCCTCCGTCTTTCACCCTCGCTCGCTCGCTCGCTCGCTCTCTCTCTCTCTCTCTCTCTCTCTCTCTCTCTCTCTCTTTCTCACCCTTGCCGCAATCGGCCGTGCGGGCACTTGGTCGCTCCGCTACGAAATTGGAAAAAATATCGCGGGCGTCGTACGTGTCGCGACGAGGAAATTAAGAAATGAGATTACCAGAATGGAGTGAACGCGCGAGCGCGGGCGCCAAGGCGAGGGCGAGGGTGAACGGAGCTCGGCGCCGGCAGAGATGCGGAGGACATGCGACAAAAGGGTGCATTACGTGGTTGTCGAGAGGGTGGGAAACGGAAGTGGAAGAGGATAGGGACGCGCGGTCAGAGTGCCGAAGGGGGCCGGGGGGATAAAGAAGAAAGTCGGGAAAACTGCGGGAAGGAAACTGCGGCGGATCGGTTCGTTAAACCACCTCGGAGAAAGAAAACTCGGCGTGCGCCCGATAATACGACCCCTCGCGTCCGCGCCTCGTCTCGTCTCGTCCTCGTCTTGCCTTTGCTAGGTGGGTAGGTAGGTAGGTAGGTAGGTAGGTAGGTATGTAGCTCAACAGAGCAGCAATAGCAGCAGAAGCAGCAGCAGCAGCAGCAGCAGCAGCAGCAGCAGCACGTGCTGAGGTCCATTCGCGTATCGCACGCGTGTGTATACGTACGTGAAGCTTACGTGTGAACGTCAGACGAGGATGCCGCAACGAGCGGACGGGCGCATGCGAACTCTAGTCTTTTCTTTGATCGCGAATAAATCCATTTTCTCTATTTTTAAAGACGCGCTCGTGTCCCTCGTATTTGCTATTTATCGACCACCTCGCTCGTGCCTGCTTGCCTACCTAGCCTGCCTAGTTCGCCCGACTCTGTTTGCACTTGGAAGAAGTGGAGCAACCTGCGTCCGCGCGCGAACGCTTTAATCTCTTCTTTATCCGTCCGTGCGCTCTACCCGGCGTCCTATGCGCCACGATATTGCAAACTGAGTTTTCTCACGAAACCAGCTACCGGCATCTTGAGATATTTACGGTTAACTGGAATCTAACGCACACGCCACGTTCGATCTCTTCGCGCTTGAGCTTCGCACCGACGTCGTAATTTAACGCCGCAAAGAAGACATTGCTTTGCGTGCGTTATTTCTGCTTCTCTTCTCGTATCAGATTAATTTCAGCTCGATTTCAGCCGATCATACACCGACTCTTTATTATCCTGCGTTTCAATAGGTTTACGTTCTCTAACCTTATCGTTCGCGATCAATGTAATTCACCGTCAAGTTTACAGAGATATGCGATTCACTTGAAATTGTTCATATTAATAGATTACTTTCGAATCCCGATTGACGTTTTGACTCGCACAATTTGACAGCACAAATGTCATCGCGATATTGAGCGAAGTACAACGTAAAACAGCGCGCGTGAGTGACACTCGACGCGTACCGCGAATGCCGTTAGTGATTGTTGGCTTTTGCAGATATATTTATCGTCGTGAGTGGCAGATGAAGATATATAAATAAAAAAAGAGAGAAAAAGAACGGTACGGAGGGATTCGGCGTGCTCCACGGCGTGTACATATTTCCCCCATTCTCGACGGTGCCTCATTAGTACAGTGAGGTTAGAGGAAACTCGGGTTATCGATCGCGACATCGATGATAATTAATATCGATTTCCATCCTATTCCGGCGACCTCTCAACAATGCAAATATGTCGCGACATTTGCTGGCGTTGCAAGTTCGGCGTTCGGCCGACTCCGCCGTAAGAATTATCGATCATCCCCCTCGTTAAAGCATACACGAGTGTGCAGAAATCACGGTGAAGGTATGGCGAAAAATCTAGGGCGTCTCGAGCAAAAGACCATGTCATAACTATGAATCTTACAGGCCGGCAGACATTTCTGTAAAGCTACCTCCGACAAGAAGTAAGTAAAATTGATTTTACCCAGACCTCGTGCGCGCTTAAAATCTCTGTACGGTCGTAACGCTCCTTACATTGTTGAATTAACTACAAGACATCGCGGCGTTTAATAGCTTCGGTAGCCGGCTTTGTTAAATTTTTTATTTATTTCCATTCCATTCTCTTTCTCCCCTCCCGGCTACTCTCCCGAAATATGGTAGCGCGCGACTCGCGCGCTTTCAACAGCGATAGATTTTTCATTGTGATATTTCCGCGCGTGCAAATGACACTCGACAAAAGGCGGCCTCTGCAACACGCAACGTCGCAACGTCGATAATTGTTACATGTCAAGCATGTTTTTGTTATTACGACACGCGCAGCTCACCGCTCACTCGCATTTTCAAACGGACTTAATTGCGTAGAATTGTGAGCGCCGTCGGGCCGATAAGCGGCGAGGAAATGCGCCGTAGGCGCAAAAAGGGTGCCACGTAGAATTCTACGTTTAAATCGCGGAACATTCGGTCGCCCTCTGCGAGACGGCGGGAGGGATAGAGATAAATACACAACTCGTCGTCTTTAATTCTGCCATTCTATAGTTTCCGAGTAGGTTCTAGCCTTCAATTTATATGCCCGCGGCTAAGAGAGAATACATTTGCGTTCGCCGCGCGAATTTCAAAGATTCACGATAGTCGGCAACTTATTCCCGCGATATTCCCAGCGTTTACGAAGTTCTGCAAACCCGGCGGATTTTATCGTTGATACCGACAAGCATCGCCGGAGATATCACTCGCCGCGCTCCGTCCGAGACCCCGGAGGTATCGAGAACTCTTTAGTCGGCAGCTTACCGGGCCCGCTCTTAATCTTTAACGCGCGCGCGCGCCAAAAGAAGACGATTTAATCTCGTCGTGAGACACGGAGCGCGGATTAATAAACGAGCTGAAAGCGTCCGTTTGCAGCACCGACACGGAAGCATGAAAACCTGAGAAGAGACCGCGATGTCTTTCCGAGCCTTAAACCCCTAAAGACCAAGGAGACTCCCTGAAAGTGTCGGCGCCACGCCGCCGAGCCCCCCGCCCCCCCCCTTCCATCTCGCTTCGCGTCTCGCCAAGCCTCGCCTCACCGTCCCGTATCCAGAAACGACGTAGCTCAAGTACTTGCGGGATCGCAGGACGTGTCCGAGAACTTCCCCGTCCTCGTCCCGGTTCGTCGCCCGACCCTTTAAGTTCCTAAACTTGCTGGCGGAGCCTGGGCTATTATATAGCGGCCAAGTTCCAGTCTGCGCGCGCGGACCTGTCCTCGCGCACACCAGCGCGATGCCCTTTAATATCGCGTGCAACGTGTCGCCGGTTCGGTTTTGTGTCCGTACGCGTGTACCAGCCCTGCCTGCTGTCCTTCGGACACGAGGTCTGCGCTCTTGTCATAAGACGAGGCGGCATTACAGGCCGACGCTGTCCGAAAGACGATACGGGAGTGGACACCAACCAACGGCACAACGGAACGGGAGAATTCCTTTGGTGACGCGGATCATTCGATACGGTTGCGCCAACGCTGCGTGCGAACACCGTCGATGCGGTGCATTGTTAAAGCTACTGTTAACGGCGCGCATTATCGTTCTCTCCATTCCTTCTAATGCTGCTCTCCCATTCTGGCACCTTTTTACATTGAATTATTCCAACAACAGCAAAGGAGATGCGAGAGGCGGCGAGATAAATTCATTAGACCACGGAAGATATCGGGTGTCGGCTATTTGTTCTCCTCTCAAAGCCCTGTGAGGACAATCTAAAGAGGTATCGTCATCGTGACAACACGCGTTTCCGACGCGAGGCAAGAGCGAGCGAGCGAACGAGCTAGAATTCAATCGAATCTCTTGCTGCTTCCACCGGAAATACGGATAAGCGACCGAGTCGTGTCGTCGATCTCTTGTGATCACCCGAACGGAATCCCTAGACTTCCCTGCCTGATTGACGGCGTAGAATATCTTTGCGCCTGAATCGCAGCGCCTTAATCGAATTCCTGGCGGTGCTCGGTGAACTTGTTTAGCATCGGGAACTACGTGGGAGACAATTGGCCAGAGTAAATGCCCGAGGTGCGAGACGCGTTAGCGTCTGCCGCTGAACAGAGAGAGCGCGCGTGCGTACATAGAAGGAACACGGCAAGAGAAGTAGCAGAGAGAGAGAGAGAGAGAGAGAGGGAAAGATATGAGAAGATTTCAATTGACGGGCCGTTATTAAAAAATTCCTTCGTCCCCTTACCACCTCTCCGTTCTGGCACTCCCACTCGCCTCTCTCTTCCGTCGTCGCAAGCACACAAAATATTATTTTTCCTTAAATTGGAAATTCATTCCCGCCCGGACCGATATTGCGATGATAACGCAAATTTATGAGCGTAATGGAGCAACAGCCAGCCAAACTGCGAAATTTAAGCGAGGACTTAGCCCACTTTCCGCGCAAGCGAGAGGGCTCCGTCTTGGTTAACGACATCGGCAGTCATCGTCGCTACGTATCGAAAGCGGACGCGGTAAAATCAATATCGTAAAAAATCAAAGGGAAATCTTTCGCGCGAAACCTGATTGCGAATTCGCGCGCTCCCAAGCCCTACCGCGCCAGAGCTGGCGCCAGGTATAAATGGTAATCGTGAAAAATGCAGTTGAAGCGCGTTGCGCTATGCAATGACTTTGAGATAGTTTGAACTAGTTTGTAGCGGCCGTCGTGACAACGTCGACAGAGTTTCCAGCGGTTAAACGAACGAATGTCATTGGACTACTTGAGAAGAGATGTATGATTAAATCAATAGACCCGGCCGAGAGGTGCGTCAAAGGGCACCCGAGGTTTGTTCTTTAAATAACGCGAGGTGTTATCGGAGAACTGTCAGCGTAAATCCACCTTCAACGTTGGGACTTTATCCCATTACCGAGTGTACTGCTCATGTAAGTCTATTTTTTACAATTACGACTGATTTTTTTGATCCTCGCGCGAGGGTGCGCGGTCGTGGCTCGCTTATACACGCCGTTAAAAAATTAAAACTAGCGCCTCATGAAATCCTAGTTTGATTACTGCCGAAGAGAGAGAGAAGGAATTCTCCACGTTCCCAACACACACACACACACACACACACACACAGACACACATACGTATATATATATATATATATCAAGTGAGCTTACACTCGGCATTTAACATTTCCTTTTCCTTTTTGCCGCGCCAAGGAGCGCCTGCAATTGTACCCATGTGTCCGAGAGCAGTTGGAGCACGAACGATATAATAAGGTCGCAGGTTTCCGCCGCGTTACTTATGTCGTCCGAACACAAACGTGGGCAACCGCCTAAAAGTTTTATAAAAATAACTGGACATTCGACGTAACGCGGGAAGACGTTCAAAGAAATGGCGCAACGAGTTTAACTGACGTAACTTCTGATACGTTTCCGCAATATTCTGTATCAATAAAGTGATAACTCCATAACACTGACCGAGCGGAGAGAGCCGCGGATGTCTCTCGATAATTTCTTATTCCGCCTGTGATCATCTATCGCGAATTTTCGGGAATATCGGTCACGAATGTGTTAATCGTGCGTGTGTGTTGGCCGCGATTTAAAAAATCATGAATTTTACCGCGGCGCCGCGCAACCAATTGTATAATTTCAACGTTACGTACAATGTTGTTTTATGATTTCGACTCGTTACACACTCAATTAATACTCCTGAGCGAAATAAAAGTTAAACTGGGACATTTAACCATGCTGTATCGCAAAACTATGAGAACGGAGCAAACGTTAATACGGAGGACTGTTTATAATCGCCAGCACTTTTATTGTTTATTGGATTTAAAATCGCGCGAAGTAATCATCTAATAATAGCTATACCCCAACTGTGCAATTCCATAGTAATGCCGATGCAGCTGCGTGTACATATAAATTAACCAATTTTTTTATACGGAACAGTAGGGAGATTGGATCCGATTCTCGCTAGACAGAGTTAACGATATCGTTCGCGAAAAAAAAACAAAAAAAAAAAGAGGAAAGAAAAACCGGATAGGCATCATCGATGCCGGCAAGCGATCGTCCGCTTGTTTTTCATTGATTGGTCCTGGGAAAAATATATTTCGCCTCTGGTTCTCTCTCGTTGCGACGTACTATCATGAGAGCCAGACGAAAATAAAATTGAAGTCTGTCGATGTACCGGTAGAAAGTTCGGATCTATCTGATATTCTATAGAATAGGGCGAATGTACAGTATAGGAAATAGGCAAAAGTAATTTCGGTTTATATGAACTTTATAGAAATACGCAAAAATAGCTTATGAAAATATCAAACGGATCGACGGTGTTCTCGCGCGCGTTGGAAACTGTAATTCGCGAAATGGTCGCTCTCTCGCAGATTTGTTTCTAAATATAATTTTATAGTTGTGGAAAGTATTGAAATTCGGCAGTCGGTGATGTTTGACTGATATTAGGAGGGCGCGAGTGAAACGGGTGTTGTTTTTGTGAAATCGCAGTCGAATAATTTGGCGCGCAGTGTCGAAGCACATTGACGGCGAGGGAGGGGGAGGGTCAAATGCGCATTGATCGACATCGACAAAATTGCTACAATTTGTTACGGCGATAATTTATATCTCACTTCCGTCGTATGCATACACGCGTATGCATACACATGCGCGCTGAAAATTCGCACGGAGTTATCGGGTCCATCACTCTGGATGGACTCGGGACGGACGAGCAAAAGGTCCAACGAAAGCACGGGAAATACAAGGGAGAATTCTAGCAACAACAACGAACGCGCGCAACCGTGATCCTGTCGTTCAAACATAGCAAACTGCATCTCAACGGAATGCAAGAGGGGGGCAAACACCAACCAACGTACCCGATTTCTCGTCGACGGTGGTACCGCTCCCAGCGACGTACGAGGCAGCCTTCGTTAGTCCGAGCAACAACACTACACTCCACATGTTCTCTCGTTATTCCACGCAAATCCTCGTCACGAAAAATTACGCACAACACGCGTGTCGCGGACACACCACTTTTCTACCTTCAGCGTTTCCTCGCCCTCCACACGACCGATCTACGGTCTCGTCCGCGAGACCCGTGGTTAAGTCATCGTGTCACCACCGAATACCACTGAGTCACTCGCGAGGTTACGCCACCACGAGCATCAGCTGAGCCGGCCCCGACTCCCTTGCGTCCAACTTTGAAGCATAAGAAGCTACCCGTACCCTGCTCGTTGTACCACCAGCGATTCTCACCACCACGTTGATTCTCCCGCGATAATCCAAACGACGTCGTCAACCAACGTCGCGCGTGTCTACTTCCCCTTTCGACGGGCGAGGAGCGCGCGCGCGGGATACGAAAAATGCATCCACCGACGCGACACGCGTTACTTTCCTTTTTCTTTTTTTTTTTCGAGACACCTCACAGCTTAATCACCAGCCATCGAGCCGTCGCTCCCGCGACCGCATCATCCTCCGTCGCGCGTCCGCTGAATCTCCGCCGGCTGCAACGTCCGCCAGTCTACTGGCAATAAACGTTTCAGTACCTACAGGCGAGCCCCTGTTTTTCGTCTCTAATTAAACACTAATTAAAGCACTCGCGGTACCGCGTATTCTCCCGCAGCGCGCGCGTACCGCACCCTGCCGTTGTTTCTTTTTCCCGTCCTTCCTTTCCTCCCTCTGTCCTTCCTCCCCCCGCCCGCCCGCTCGCTCGCCCCCCCCCGTCCTTTCACCACCGTTCGTCCGTTATTAAAGCGTGGTACGAGCACGGTAATCTCCGAGGCGGTAGAAAATCTCTCTCACTTCCGGTCTATCCAAGCGCCACCACCGCCGATAAGCCACAACGTTCACCATGGTAGTCGCAGTCCCTAGTGACCATGGTGCGATCGGTGGGACGGTTCTCCACTTCGTTGTTGAAAGAACGAGGAAATGGAGAAAGAGAGGACTGGAGAACGTTCTCCACAGCGCGCGCTTGAGACTCGCCCGAGGCGTTCGATTCTTTCAGTTGCGGCGAGCACCGAGGATTCTGCACGTCGCAGACTCGCAGCCGGTCAGATACGAGCGTGTATGTGTGAGTATATGTTTATGTACGCGCGCGCGCGTGTGTGTGTGTGTGTGTGTGTGTGTATGTGTGTGTGTGTGTGTGTGTAGTTTCGAGCATACGGGCGCCTCGAATTTTTATCGAGGTGAAATTGCGCCGCGGGGAGTTATCGGTTGTATAAATATTATCACATTTACAGAGCGGAGCTTTACTTGAGCGCGTCGCACGCGAGGCCGCTCGCACGATTGTCCGCTCGTGATGAACGATCGACTCGTAAACGGCTCGTTCACCCAGCTAATTGCGAGATCGACAGAATCTGCCGCTATACCGCGCACGATCACTGTTAAGAGTACGCGAGGTGCATCGGACAAGAGTTGATCTCCTTGGTGGTTTATGGACTTGATCAATGAGAACGTTAACGCTCGCGAGACTCGACGAGATTAAAGACATCGAGGTACACCTGGAAATTCCGGATCACCGTTCCGGACACGAGTTTGCCCCGATGGCGAGCTATCGCAATATGTGTAAAAAGCGAAGGGCCACGGAAATGTTCAATCACGCCGGGCCACCACAGATTTCGGGTTTTCCTGGAACCGGTCCAAGTAACGACCGAGGGGACGCGAAGGCCTGCAATCACGTTGGGACAGCAATGGTCGCGAACCACCTGGAATCGATTCGAGGGGGGAAGATTGAGAGAACCGATGAATTCGATCACGCAGTCATCGTAGGTTTTTCTTTTCTCTTCCCTGTTCTTCTTATCGACCGGAGATCATCAGAGACGGAGAGCGGCGAGTCAAGGGATTCTCCGCTGATTTTTATTCATGTCTTCGAGACTCGCCGCCGTTCCATCGCTCGCGTCCCGGTGCAAGCGTCAAAGGGTTACGCGCACATTATACACGCCGCATCCCCGCTGACGGTGAGACGAGATCTCGCGACGTGTGATTCCCGACGATGAAACTGACGAGAAAGTCGCACAACAACTCCCCCTGATTGTCGCCCTGTTCCACTCGATCGCGATCGCTTCTGTTTACGTTCGTGGTGACTCCGCGGGCCAAGTTTGACATGTGCGAGTCGCGCGCGTCAGATTCGACGGAGTCCCGCGGCTCTGTCACCTGCGACAATCTCGTGGATAATCTTCTCCGCGGCACGTCACGGCTCTACACGCCGTGTATGATTCTTACTTTTCTTTCCTCCCGCTCGATCGTTTGTCAAGCGACACGACGATGAGACGCACGAAAACCACCCCTCGCGACGCACCACGACGACACGCCACTACAATACGTGGTTCTCGACCGACGGCGGACGGCACACTGACGGAAAAGACGAGCAAACGGCGCCGCGACGGACGCGCAGCCTGCAAAGCCTCCCGAGGAGGTGGAGGTGGAGGTAGAGATGGGGGTGGCGGAGGGCACGAGAGAAAGGGACTCGACTCGTGCACCACCACCAGCACCAGCTACGCCGCTACCACCACCGCCGCTGCCGCCGCCGCCGCCGCCGCCGCCGCCGCCGCTGTGCCGCCACCACCATCACCACCACCAGCAGAGGGATACTACGGCAGAAAGGGATGTCTGTTTCTATATCTAAGGGGGGCGCATACTCGAATAATGCACGTCGCCAGAGTGGGCGGTGGAGGTGAAAGGGATGCCCGACTAGACACACACACGCGTGCTCTTTGGCACCCCGTCGTGTATCCAACCCTCGTGCCCTCCAACCCCGTAAAATAGAACGAGATGCGAGAGCGAAGTGGCCGACAGCGTCGATAAATGTTTACTGGGGCCAGCCGGAAGCCTTGCCAACAAATATTTTCTTGCCGAGTAATGAGATGAAGAACAGATGGGGTGGCGTCAGACACAGGATACGCGTGCGGGACGTGTCGCGTGGGGGTGTGTGTGTGTGGATGTGTGTATGTGTGTGCGTGTTTGCGCGCGGGTGCGTACGCACGTCCGATCAACTCGTTATTTACGACAGCATCGATTGGGTATCAGCGAAGCAAAACAAAAGCAAAAAAATGAGCGCAAAGCACGCGCGCAAAGCATGCTTGCTCGTTAAGTTCTGAGATAGGCGTTCCGGAAACGCGGAGAGGCGGATTTAATAGACAAATAATTACTATTAATGTGGATTTATGCTTACTGATAATTGGCTGTGCTTACGTAATGCGGCGAACGTGTACCTCCAGGGGATACCGCGATAGAGCAGCTATCCTGTTTCTATATCTAAGGGATACATACGACTATTGTGCGTATATCGGCGGACACGAAAGAGAGTCTAATAATGATTTACTAATTACGTGTACCCGACGCAATTAAAAGGATGCGGAGGATGATGAGCGGGAGGATGATGAATTAAAATAAAGAAAAAACGAGAATATATATAAACGCGCGAAAAAGGACGAGATCGCACTTGATTATTTATCGCGCCAAGTGCCACACATGAATACGATGCAAAAATAAATGGTTTAAATTACAGTTGTAAAATAACGACCAACGTAAATTAGGCGACCCGCTGAAACTGTTATGATACTCATGTAATTAGCCGCGCCGTAATATTTGCATATTACTCGAAACTTCTGCGCCGGAATACGATGTGCGTACGTTACTAATGCGCGATACAAAAGGTCAAATGCAACGGGAGTATCTGGCACCGATACAGGCGTAATATTTCGATAAAATGCCAAGGTGCATAAATGCGGCAACAAATCACTTATTTGCCGTATATTGAGCGCAGAATAATTATGTCGTAAATAGTGCGCGATAGTTAATCTCGCGGCCCGGCGATCTGTACGTTTTGTTTTCATACTAATAAAACAAAGGCTCTCTCTCTCTCTCTCTCTCTCTCTCTCTCTCTCTCTCTCTCTCTCTCTCTCTCTCTCTCTCTCTCTCTCTGTATAGACTTCCCTTTCTTCGTTTATTCAACAGATCGAGCTTACCTCGAACCAATTTAATTTCTATTTGTCGAAGGTATTGGCTAAATATTTATTCTAGCTCGCTCTTTTGTGACCGGAAAAATAAATCGTTCAAACAACAGTTAAATAAGGTAATTTCTCCTCGTGCTGAAGAATTGATCGAGGCATTTTTCTGTCACAGATTCGAGTTTCAAATTCACCGAACACAAGCAAGATCAATTTGCAACATTTTCCAGCTGCGATGCATGTCGCAAACGGCGCACTTGTATCGCGTAGCGTAGCAATAATTGACGATATAATAATCGACGCGAGCGCGTTACTCGCTGTTACTCGTCGCGCGTATTCGAAATATCACTGGGTGATCTCGAGAAATCGCTTAGGCCGAGAATGCATTCTCGAGCACGCCCGGACGTCGAATAATAATTTAAATCGATTCGTAAGATCGCGGCCAATTTTCGGGGCGGGTGTTAAATCCGACGCGCAGAGAGCCCGGCCATTCGCTCGGCTCCAAGGTGGCTCTTGATAGTCGGGTTAAGGTGCTTGCGCGTACTCGTCTGTCCGTGCACGAGTGCTTGCTTTCGGTTCAGTGTCGAAGACGGTTTATAGTGGTTTAAGAGGACTAGAAGTCAGCGGCGCGACGAGGTCGGGGGGTGGTATGGCCTGAACAGTGGGCGGCGGAGAGCGAGGGGGTGAGAGGACAAGCAAAGGAAGAGGAACAGATCGAAATAGGGTGAGAGACCTCAGGACGAAGAAGGCGGATGAGGAAGCAGATGCTACCCGACTGGTGTCACGGATCATGGTCATCTTGAAAGCTCCTGAAAGGCAGGAATGCCCGACGCGTCCTCTGAAAGCTATCTCTCCGAGGAGGGAATGACTCACTTTCTCGTTGGGGGTCGCGTGGACTCGTTCGCTCCCTCCCTCCCCCCCCTCTCTCTCTCTCTCTCTCTCGCACGCACGTGTGCACATGTATAGATAAGCGAATGTATGTGTGAACACACATATGTGAAAGTGTGAATGTGCGAATGTGTGCGCCGATGTTCGCGGATAGTGTGTAAATATGTAGAGGGGTCCCTCTCGAGAACGAAAAATGGCAGGCACTTTGCGGATGACGGTTTCATCCGGGGCTCGTTAACTCGTTTACTCGTGTCAAACCTTCGTTTCTATGTTTTTTTTTTTGTAGATCTCCTTTTATTGACACCTTTCGTTTGTTTCTTTTTTCGTTGGTTCTTTCCGTCTCCTTTTTTTATGGCCCGTCAATCAAACTATGTCATCGAGGGATTTGGAAATTATGGAGGAAACGATGGATTTGACGGAGCCATCGACATAGACACAGGGACGATGCGGGAGACAATCAATTTCATTGATCTTTAATTTATTTTTCGGGATTTCCTATGTTGTTCGTGAAGCGTAGACCGCGAGACATAGAGCAGATGTTTTTAACTGATAATCTCACGTTGAGAAGTAGGCAAATGGTTGCCTTGATCAGTGCAAATTGCACGAAAGAGGAAAGTTCTTCTAGAACCGTCTGCACACTTCTAAATATTTCGTCATTCCACAATGCTGTTCTAGATTCGACGTTTACATCGAAACTTTAGCAAAACATACCAGTAACCATCCTGCTTCGTTATATTCTCGCGTGCAATATACAAGGTATTTCATTATTAGTGAAAACTACTTTCAAGACCATAGTGTGCGCCACGTGTGTGTGTGCGCGAAGTGCTCAGAAAGCACATGAAACAAGGACGTCAGCAAATTTACGAGTACAAACACGTGGAATCCGTGAGAGGATAAAATATTTCACAACGAAGCATTTGCAAGCATATATTTAAACATACGATAGGCAGTTCAAGTGCCGTTCATAAAAATAAATACAAGTTTCCAGCCGAGAAAATGATTGCCATTCGCAAACTAAACGAGAAACTGATCGTAAGCTTGTATACGAACTTTTTCGCTAATTTTCAGATCCTGATTTCGCTAATGACGAAATACTCTATATATTTTCTTTATTTTTGCATAAATCACGTTTAATTACCGCTGGACATGAGATTTCGTGACATCGAGAAAGGCACGAACACTGCAGCGGTTATCGTCTCGTGCTAGCGTTGATCACCTCGTCGAGAGGCACGGCAGGCCAGTCGATACGTGACCGACACGGGAATAATATTTCGCGGAAAATAATATAATACGCCATTGTTACTATGTTACGTCGTTAAAGATCGCGCGAGCTCGTTAAACACCGCGGCGACCATTCTTGCAACCGAAAAGCAACATGCACGACGAACGGCTTCGTTCACGCGAACCGAGAGATTTTCACGAATCCCAAGACTAATTCTTCCGATCGTCATTGACGATACAATTCCGCGGCACGGATATAAGTGTTATTCTCGAAATTTCTTTCTCTGCGTTACAAAGTATGTCGCAAACGTATGGTTTCACGTTCAAGATTCGAATCAGAACCTTTCCAGCGTTTTAAATTTTTCGTGAAATCACGTTTTATAATATACTTTGTAATGTAGAGAAAAGAAAATAAAGATCAAAGAAAATGTTAACACGGTGCTAGTATTTTTAGTATAATTCCAAAATAGAAAATCTTATATTTCCAATTATTAAAAAAAATATAGCTAACGAACTGACTTCTCAAGTTCGTTATATTGCATAATTATCTTAAGGTGTATATCGCATTGTCAAAATTGTCAAAATATATTGCATATTACATGTTACATAATTATCAAGATCAGATAAGGATAGAATAATAATAATATATAGATCGATTGAAATATTCATTAAGAGTGTGCTTTCATTTCAGATAATTTCGTAAGGCACACAACATATATAAAACAATCAACAGATCAATCTTATAAGACAAACATATATAACAGATTTAATCAAAGTAAATACGACTGCAATTGAAGCAATTCGAATGAAGAGGATATTCTAATGTATTCAATAATTTCCTCTTCAAAATAATTTTTTATATTTTACGATTATATATAAGAAAATAATTCAAATATGATGAATCGTTAGTATGATATTGATTTGTTAACAAATTTCTTTATAAACCAATAAGGGATTATCGAATATCGAATGTTAAAAGTGTCGTATTAAAATCAATTTAAACACGTTATATATTATGTAACACTTTTGTTCTATACACATACACACACAATACCTACGTAAAGACTGCACACGTAATCCGAACATTTTGATATCGTAAAATTAATTCATGCAATGTAAATCAACTTTTGATGAGTTGCTAAATATCATTATATGCTAGCGTGTAAAATCAATCATTTATTTATATTTATTAATATTGCTGAAGAGATGTATGGTTATACTTCAATTATCGTTTATATTTGTTTTCTTTAACCATGTATGTGATGTAAATTGCGTTCGTATGTTTCAACGGTTATATATGTGTGTATATGTGTAAAACTATGTGTTACAGTTTTCTACAAGATGTATATGATTTGTAATTAATAATACCATTGAACGCGAGTACATTAATATTTGAAATGTATAACACGGCAATATAGAACACACTTCGGTCAATTTATTCTATTTTGTTCACTTCAACGACTGAATGCAAAATATGAAAATCTAACTGCAGTAGCATGATCTGGTCATGTACGTAAAATACATATGTTTATTTTGATTTTGCTACACAAAATATATCATAAATCGTGTGATTTCATTGAAAATTTTAAACGTGGGAAAGGTATTAGTTGATTCGAATTCTGGACATGAAATCACACGCTTTACAATATATTTCGTAATATAGTAGTAAATTTGCATTTCTCGTACCAATATCAACTATTGACTTTTAATTTGCCACAAAAAAGTATTTGCACAAATTCAATAAAAACAGAAAAAAAGATTCACGCGGAATTTCCGGTTTAGTGTGCGATATTGATAACCGAAAATTAAAAAAAAATACGATAAAAACAGCGGAATGTCCGATGGGATGCGCAATTAACGTAAAAGCAGATATATACATGTATAATAGATAATAAAGAATAGAATGAATACTTCGCGTTCAAGGTATGACAGATAAATGGAATAGCACTCACCGACCGTCTCACTTCTTAATTCTGTCTCTCTCCGCTGTTTCTGAAAAAAAAATTTACAATATATAAATATAATCATGTTTTACAGAAATTTTTGTATCAGAATATTACAAGTTTGAAAGGACAATCGATATATGTAACTTTTTAAATGTCAAAGCACATTCCCAATCAAGGAAATAATTAAATCGTTGCACCATCTTTCACTGGATCAAAGATATAATTATCATAAATACACCATTTGTCGTATACTTTACGATATAATTGTATTTTACATATTTCATAAAATAATGAGCAAATAAATTTTCAATCCTGTCACTTCTTAATTATAACAAATTATCAAAGAACAATTAGTCGTGGCGCAAACGATAAAATAATAATTACGGAGGAGAAATAAATAAATCTACCTACCAATCGTTGTATCGATGGTCGCCTGTTCCATCAGCTCCTCTGTAGACAGTTCCACCCCGATATCAGGATATTAACGTATTCCCGGTATTATGATTTTAATGTACTTTCGATATCACGTTCGGCGCATAATAAGCGGACAAACGAGAGCGCAAAACTCAACGATTTATTTGTGATCGCAAGAGCAAACAAACGAATAACGACACCGCGTATATGAGCGCTGTAATATGAAACTATAAAATCGCCGAAAATCGTCGGCATACCGAATATCGTAGACGGGACGACAAAACATTCAACAGATTACTTTACGTGCGCGATTAATAAGCGAATTCAAAAGTGCGACGGCCATTTTGCTGTGAAGCGCAGCGTTCACGACGCGTCGCGACACACCACACCGCGAAAATAAAAGTCACGATCGCTCGTGCGTTCGTTATGTACACAACAGGTACCGCATGACGCGTGCACTAAACCGTCAATCGAATATCGTAAACGAAATAGCCGAACGCTATCGTCTACCTTTCTAGCGCGTTTCAACGATCGCACGACAGTCCCGATGAATGGACGCTACCGATGCTTCCGTTTCACGACGCATACACGACACCGTTTGATAACGCGAATTATGATCGCGCAATCGGCGGTTAACTACGATCGTATCGTGATAATTGCAAATACGTCGTGATCACTATCACCCCGAGACTTCAATCGGCACTCCCGAATGCTCACTCGCACGTAAAATCCACCGTCAGACTGATCGGTGATACAAAGGACGCCGGGACTATACTACTGTATTCGGATGATAATATAGAGGTTGCCGAAAAGGTCACTCGTTAACTCTCAACATAACAATATACAAAACGAAGATAAATCACTCACGTGATGCTCCACATGTATACAACGTGATGTTACCGTCATCTTAGGCCAGTGTTTTTCAATCTTTTTTATGTCACAGTACACTTGAACCTATAGAAAGGAAGTTATAGGAGTTGTCCCGGCCGGTACGCTAGCCGGGCCTAGTAACGCGATGCGCCACTAGAGGCGCAGTGAGAATCGGCAGGGGGGCGCCACTGCGGGAAGATAGGAGACGCGAAGGAGAGTGAGACTGTGTGTCGCGCAGCATGTACCGTCTATGAACAATAAAGTTATTATACAGTTAAAAAAGGCTTGTAGCGATTCATTGCCCCACCCGAGAGAGAGTAAGCGAGTTAAAGGAGCGAGATATTTTCGGTATATTATAGTTCGGTATATATATACTTGTATCTTGGCATCTTTTATCGAAAATAAGGCCTATTTTTCGAAAATTTTTGCAGCTTTATAGTTGCGGTCGATTAAGTTGCAAGCAATATGTATACTGCGTTTATAATCTATTCATACTTTTGCAAAAGCGATTTTTTGTAAAAACATGGATGAAATACAATATATAAGACTTTTAGATATTTCTGCATCGCTCTTCCTAATCTCCAATATCTATCGAACTTTCCAACGTGAGAAAATAATTAAGAAATTATTAAGACATATTAATTAATTAAGAAATTATAATTAAACTAGGAAATATGTTGTATTATTTATCTCCTTAAGTATTACTCTTGTTTATTCTGCTTTATTCCGTAATATTTATTTCTCAGTTTCATTTTTTAAACATCTTTTTTAATTCAATGAAGCTCGACTCCTGTCGGTAAACTGTCATAATGATCACGGTGCAAGTCAGTTGCATTTGTCATAACTGGGAACATTGCAAATATCATTATCAACAAAGTTAACGAATGACTTTTTCGGCAACCTCTGTATTATAATCCGAATAGGGGCAAGCAACTCGTCATACTGACCTGTACAGGTTGCGTGAAAAGTTCGCGGAGCGAAACTGAAATAAAGAATACCTAATTCTAAAAATGATTTTATTCTTCGATATAGTCTCCATTAACTTCAGTACACTTGGCTCAATGGCTCTCCATTAATTTTATTCCATCGCGGAAGTGTGTTTCTGGAAGGTCTGCGAAATATGCCTCTACAACTGCTATAGCTTCTTCATTCGACAAAAAAATGCTTTCCACGGAGGAATTGTTTCAGATTTCGGAACAGATAGAAGTCGCTGGGTGCCAAATCTGGCGAATACGATGGATGATCAAGCAATTTGTACTTCAATTCATTGAATTTAGACATTGACAAAACACTTTTGTGAGCAGGTGCGTTGTCTTGGTGAAAAATGATTTGTTTGTGCTGCAAACCAGGTCTTTTCTCACGAATTTTTTGCGTCCAATTGATCCAAAAGGTTACAATAATATTCAGAGTTTATTGTTTCACCTTTTTCCAGATAATCAATTAACAAAATCCCTTTAGCATCCCAAAAAACTGATGCCAAAACCTTTTTTGCCGATCTTTCATGCTTTGCTTGCTTTGGACTGAACATCCAGCTTCAGTCCACTGTAAACGTTCCTGTTTCAATTTAGGATCATGGTGATAGATCCAAGTCTCATCCATAGTTATAAAACGACGCACAAAATCGGTTTTATTCTTCTTAAAACGATCCAAATGACGCTGAGAAATTTGCTTTCGAGCGAGTTTTTGTTGAATAGTTAACGTATGCGGCACCACTTTTCCAAACATCTTTTTCATTTGTAATTCTTTATGCAAAATATGCCTGTTCATCTGAAATGCCTATATGATATGAGCAATTTCACGCGTAGTCACACTTGAATCTTCAGAAACAATAACATATATTTGCTCAATGATCTCTGGTGTTGATGCGCTTTTTGGACGTCCACTGCATGGATCATCTTCAATGCTTGTACGACCACGTTGAAACTCAAGTGCCCATTTACAAACCATTGGCTGCGTTCAGCAGAACAAAGTGATTAGTGAGCGCTTAGTGATTCTTGCTCCTGATTGGTAAATACTTCTGGGTCTATGAAGAATCTAAAAGAATGCTCCAATCACAGACAATAATCACTAAGCGCTCACTGATCATTTTGTTCTACTGAACGCAGCCATTGTTTTTGAAGGAGCAGATAACCTAACACATTTACCATCTCGGAATGAATTTCCATTGCCTTTAAACCTTTTTTAACAAAGAACTCAATCACTGCACGCTGTTTCAAATTTTCCATTGCAAACAAATATATTGATACGTCAACTTCAATTGGCTTGTAAGCACAAAAAGAATTGATAGATGGAAATGAAACTTAACCTAGATTAATGTGAAGAGTGATTCTGTATAACCGACTACAATTTATAATTCTACCGTTTACTTATAGATGCCGCTCCGCGAACTTTTCACGCAACCTATATGTTGCTGTTACACTCTGTATGTACACGCTTCGTGTTTCTTGACGTGATTTTCGACGCGACTCGACATATAATACAATACGTAGTATTTGTCAACTTAATAACACGTATGCATGCATACATTAAGCTGCGCATTCAGTTGATTCGTTAGATTAAGCATTTCAAAATCCAAGACGGCATCATTATTCGTTTATCCGCACTCGAGGATAAATCCTCATCTCATACTCTTAGCCAGTTTACTCACTCATTGAATATCCGCTTAAGGGCGGAATATCGCGAGTGTCGTAATACCGTAACATTGAGAGTGCCGTAATATTGTAGAATCGGGAGTATGTAACGTCGTAAGATCGGGAGTGCGTTAATATCGCGTCGTTCACTTCCGCTCAAGTCGGAACAAAGCGAAGCGAAAACGGAGAAAGAGCGATGTAATCTCTAAAGAGGTTGGTTCCCCCAGGAGAAGCTAAGAAAGATGTAGAGCAGACGCGATGACCGGTAAGTCAGTTTATTTATTGTATCTCCGTTAATTATCTTATTAATAGATTAATTATCTTTATAAATGATCTTATTAATTATTTGCGATTACATTTTATCAGAGTCGACTTTTTATTCTATCGCATCACTTAGAGTTTATTAAAAGTCGTATTCCAAATAGATTTTTTTATTTCCATCGCATTTATAATTTAAAAACTGGATTAAACTGGACGATATCTCAGATGTTGAAAGAGTAGAATATTTGCGACAAATAATATTCTTCCCAAATACGCTTGCTAGGGGAAAATCGACTCAAATTCTCGCCAAAGAATCTGTAGGACAAAGATAATTTATCCAAATTTCAGACGTCTATAAGTATATCGACGCGTAGCGTATAATGGGCGAAAATAGTTGTTCTTCTACATAACGCTGTTGACCAGAACGATATATTTATTGACATAGCATTAATTATTTATTAATACAATATTAATTAACGTAATGTCGTTTAATTACCACTAATTAGTTTCACATTTTATTTAACATTTATGTAATCCCCTCGTTTCTCTCATTCACGCTAACTGTATTTACATATACGATGCTCTTTCCGATTTATATCTTCATTCCGCTTTACCGATTACGTCATATGATACGAGCATAATGTATCGAAGCACACGCGGTTATTGCTATTCTCCGCTTTCAAATATTATTGTCTGAACAACCGTTTGCTATCATGCTTTCAAACATTTTTTTTTTAGTTGATATGCGTTTTCATATCTACGTGATATTCGATCGAAAGCATCTTAATCTGAAAATAAAAAAAATACAAAGCGACTTCGTTGTCACCAAGAGAATCAAATGAATAATTTTGAACCAACAAAGCTAAGTGTGTTTCGATCAATATTTGTGAAAAAAAAATATCTCGTATCTGTACATAGTTTAGAAGAATGTAATCTAATTTTCTTTTGTGTAAGTTTTAGATAGTTTTTTTCACCTTGATCTATCCCTGCCTCTTAAATTATTTTACATGTATCAAGCAGAATAATTTAATTAACAAAGCCGTATTGCGCTTTGTAATTAATGTGTAAAACCCATTTTAGATAATTTATAATTCATGACAGAATTCGTGACATAATTCAACTTGTAATTTTGTACAATATATAATATAGAAATCGCGTGTTTGAATATTTATAAACATAATTTCTATTCCTCAATTATATATTTACGAGTAGAATTTTGTTTGCAATATGTTTGCAAATAGTAACTCATATAAAATGCGGATTTAGGCGCAAATTAAAATTAAATCTAGTCCTCAATGGCGTTCTTAATCACACAATTTAATTAATTACATAAATCGGTAAATACATTTATATCTGACACGACTTGTGGTAATATTGCAAAATGGAAAATCAGTGTTGATAAACACTTTCAATAACATCCAATGTGGTATATAACAATTGTACTAAACCCTAAATGGAATATCAATAATAGTGACATCTTAAAGTACGACCGGATTTGCTTGTTAGAAGCTTTTTGGTTCTTCTATTATCATGATTTCGTGATTTCATCAGCAGCACTTTTGTATTGCGTTGTCACACGACCACATGTGCAAACTCGTTCGAATCGATTCACACGCGTGCAACATCTTACAAACGTTTCAACGTGCATCGCATACTGAATTTTACAGGGCACGGTGAAATACGTTGATGTTCCTCGAATGATAGAGGAGATTAATGAACCGCTGTAAGCACGAAAATCTAAGACCAGATCTACACGAACCGATAAAACATCATATCGTGTGTTTACAAAAAGATCGTACCGTCTGCTTCGATCTAAGCGCTCACACATACGGCAGAAGAAATTTCTCTCGACGAACATTAATTATTCTATTATATACTCTTTATTTAATAATAATTTTCATAAGGTACAATACATTTACTTTATGAAATTGGAAAATATGGCTTCCTAAATTACTCAAATCAAAATAAGTGGTGCGCATTAGCGTTATTATTACCATTTATTAATACGTCTGCATTATTTCAAATGACTGTATAATAGTTTGCTAACAATGTGCTATTCGCAGTGCGCAATAAACAGTGCATTAATCTCGCGAATCTTGCGAACAGTCCAATATCGTAATTAAAGAGTTACAGCGGTATCTCTCTGTACTTGTAATTATTAGTCGCATTCCCGCCAATTGAAATGCAACGATAGTATCGGCGCGGTGCTACTGTGGGGCTAACCAAACGTTTAAACGTGCACGGCAAATTCGCCGGAGCGATTATACACCCGTGAAAGGCGCCGTGACACGCGCGCGATAATATAAGAGAAACGTGGCGTCTGATAGGTAGACTTATTGTGTTCGTGCGCGTAATTGCATTTTAATATTTCTGTTTCATCTTATTATATTATCATCGTGAAAATTTACGAGGAGCGTTATCTTTTGTCGGTCCAGTCCGACTTTCAATAGTTCAAACTTATTATCGGAAATGTATTGATCAATAAAATGATCACATATATTGATTTACGCGATCACGGACGGAAAAACGAACAATTTTACAAGATCTCTGTTTAAACAAAGGAAATGCACAGTATCTTTTTCTTATTCCTTTCATCGATATTTTTACAAAGAACTGCATCTACATGTTTACAAAGTGCATGTTGCATTCGCGAGTTGTTGCTGTATTTTCGGAAACTTTGGCACCCATCAGATTTTTCGAGATACGTTTTAAACATTCCTTCTTATAAACTTGCCCGTCTTACAAGAGAAGTGAGTGAAATTTTCTCCTTTGCTCCGTCAAGATTTTTGCAATTTTTACATGTATTTTTATTAGAATCACGCTCTTTGTCGAGTTACGCGTTTCATGTGCAAGTTTCTTTTTTCTATTTTTCAACATTTTTAATATTCATATATGTAAATTTCCCGAGACTCCTATCCATGGAGTGTGATTATATGCCGGTGAGAAGTTTCGATCAACCGTCGCTGAAGGCACCAGATGTCGGAACCGCCGCGAATACTGTCGTTTTACCGACAGATGAACGCAACAGATCTTACTCACTATAACAATTAAGCCCTAAACACAATGTCAGGCAACAGGCAGTAAGAATAAAAATAGACCAATCACAATAGATTATTCTTGTAATAGTCGATTGCGATTGGTCTATTTTTATTCTTATTGCCTGTTGCCTGGCATTGTGTTTAGGGCTTTATTCACAATAACAATTATTTACCATCAAATACGATACAAATATAAAATAAAGAATAAAAACACGACAAAATGAATGAGAAAGCCAAACGGAACGAAAGAAATTGGAAAAATTTCGATTAGAAGAAATTTAGAAAGATGTGTTCCGTAAAAATAAACTTTTTCGAAAAATTCCATGAGTAAAATCTCGCGATTGTATCAAACAATTTCTAACTATTCTGTATGTAATTACATGTTTGCACATTGCAGTTAATCTCGACGAAATTTTTTACATTTTGAAAAATATTTATACAAATTGAGAAATTTTAAACTCACGTATTGATTTTAGACTAGAAATACAATTATCTATTCGTAATAGTACATAATATATCATACAGGGTATGTCAAAAAGTAAGATAACCAACTAAGAGTTAAAATGCCAAAAATACATATTTTAATGCAAAATATTAAAAGAGTTCGGCATTTTCTATATACCCATACAGAACGCAGTATTTACTAAACCATAGCGAATGCAAAAAAGTTTATATACATTATGTATTCTATTCAGGCTCCTCTTTTACTTTCAAATTGGTTAATTTTGACCTTTTGACAAACACTGCATATTAAAACTAGTATTTTATTATCGACCAATGATAAAAGAAACTCTACTACTTGATGAAAGTACAATTTTATAAGAGTAGCTTCATAATAATAACTGTACAATTTGCAATTTATACATAACTGCCACAATATTGAGTTGTTTGTAACAATCATGTAACATCATTATTTTTTAGAGAATCTTGTTGAAAACTAACATAAAGATAAATAAAAAATGAAGAAAAAGATATCTTGACATAAATCAAAAATTATTTTATGACAAATATTTTACGTACATATACATACAAAAAATGTGAAATATATTTTTCATTCAATATTGAGACAATTATTTTCGCATACAATGCGTAATCAGGATAAATTAAATTACACAAAGTCGAGACCAATATTGTTTCGGCTAAACACATTGTAATTATTAATTATAGCATATAGCAGTCCATAACAAAACCAGTTTATTACATAATTTTTGATGGTATTTCAAAGTGCATATCGGATTGTTGTTTTCTTGCAATGAATAACGTACAACCAGTGGAAACTGCAAACAGCGTCACAATAAACATTTACAATAAACATTCGGGCACAGGAAAATCCGTCAAAAAAATGGATATAGAAAAATAAATCATACATTATTAAACTGGGGACTTGTTCATTCAAACATTGTCGAAAGCATCCGTGAAATAGAGTGTCACGTTAATTAATTGATATTTATTATTATCAAAACAAATGCACAAGTGTGATTGCGGTCGGACGAAAGATTTCTCGTTTGAAGAAAAAGAAATGTTGGCTACTAACCCTAGGATAAGTAGCCAACACAGGGAAATTATTTTTATAGATATATTCGACGCCTCCCTGCAACAGCCATTCAGCTTTGCTACCATCAGCGTTATAATAGTCGTGGGCATCTGTTCCATCGACCCCTACAAACAGTAGGGGCACGTTGAAAAGTATTGCGCTCACATCGTTGATCAAATTCTTGATCATTTTCTCAGGCTTGAATCTGACTTCTACGGTAACGGTGATACCGTGCTTCAATAGACAGTCAGGTTTTTCACAGTCGTCACTGTGACCTGAATACTATCCTCTAATTGTATTCCTGAAATCATAAATTATTGGTAAATTAACAAGAATTTTTAATTTGAAACAGTAATATTAACGTTCCCAAGTTTATTACAAAAAAGCGTTCGTTTATTTCATAATAAAACTAAAAGATAATCAGATAATCGCGAATTGTTAATAACCTGCATGTGTTTCTGCATGTTATATGCACAGAGAGAGAACACGTGTTTTGAATATTTCCATTATTTATTGTTTATTTTATTACATTATATATATATATCTCTCTCTCTCTCTCTCTCTCTCTCTCTCTCTCTCTCTCTCTCTCTCTCTCTTGCACATGCGCGCAAGAGTCAATGCGTTATAAGAATGTATATTAGCAAAAATCTTGATCATACAGATGCTAAACAAACATTTCGAAGTGTAAGAGGGATACAAAATGAAAAGATATGTCTAATGTCGCACTCGACAGCACAATGTTTTTACAATAACATTTTTACGAAATTGCAGCTATAATTCCGTTGTGTCTTTTACCGCGTGTCGGCAATAGTTGCTGAGTCGATTGAGCTGCACTAGAGCTCAAGCGGCTTTAATATTTCTACTATCTCGCGCGCTCGTTCATTATATTTCTATAATAATTCGATAATTATTGCGAATATCGCCAAATGGTATGAAACTTTTGTGTTTGTCCTAATTTACTCTATGTCCCCACAAGTTTCTCGGAGGAAGTTCTGAGATACTGTATACAAAAATTTTCCGAAACTCCCACTTGCGGAGTATGGTATATATGATTATACGCCGGTGAGAAGTTTCGATCAATTATCGTTGAAGGCACCAAGTGTCGAAATTGCTGCGGACACTGCCGTTTTACCGACAGATGAATACAACAAATCTTGTTTCCAATGAAATTACAATTACTTACCACTATCAGATACGATATAAATAATTTAGATAAATAATAAAGATAGATAGATAATAAAGATAAAAATAATTTAGATAAAAATAAAATAATTTAGATAAACAAAAACGACAAAATAGATGAGGAAGTCAAATGAGAATTACGATAGGAAAACGATAGAGAGTGAAATAGAGAGTCAAAAGAGTTAGAAAAATTGTGAATAGAGATATACAGAAAAGTAAAAATTAACTTATTCGAAAAATTTCATAAGTAAAATCTCGCAATTATATCAAACAATTTCTAACTATTCTGTAAATAAATACATGTTTGCAGATTGTAATTAATTCTGATGAAATTTTTTACATTTTGAAAAGTAACATATGCAAATTGAGAAACCTTAAACTCACATATGGATTTTAGGCCAGAAATTAAATTATCTATTCTCTTCGTAATAATATATAATATATCATACAGGGTGTCAAAAAATAAGGAAACCAATTAGAAGGTAGAGTCCGAAAATACGTATTTTAATGCAAAATATTAAAAGAGTTCAACGTTTCCTGTACATCCGTATATAATATTGTATTTACTAAAATATAGCGAATACAAAAAAATTTATATGCATTATGTATTCTATTACGAAATACTTAGGCTCCTGTTTTACTTTCAAATTAATTAGCCTTAGCCAATTTAACGCCCCTTGCATATTGACGTACCCTGCATATTATACAACTAATACATTATTATCGACTAATGATAAAAAGCTACTGCCTAATTAAAGTGCTATCTTAGAAGAGTAGCTTCAATAACAGCTATAAAGCAGCAGTACAATCTGCAATTTATCCATAATTGCTACAACCTTGAGTTGTTTGTATCGACTGTATAATTATTAAAAAATCTTGTTAAAAACTAACACAAAGCTAAATGAAAGAATGAAGAATAGAATAAAATGTCCCAACATAAATTGAAAATTATTTTATTAAAAATATCTTACATATTCACATACACACACATAAAATCTCGAAATGGAGACAATTATTTTCGCATACAATACAGCATAATCGTGATAAATTAAATGATATAAACATTAAATGATCGAATCCAGATCGTTTTGGCTACTCATACTGTGACCTTTAATTATAGCATGTGCAGGTCCGTAACAAAAAACAGATCATTTCGTAATTTTTAATGGTATTTCGAAGCATAATACTTGATCGTTACCTTCTTTCAATGCGTAAAGTACAGTCAGTGAAACCTGTAAACAGCGTCAATAAACATTTACGATCGAACACGGGAAAATGAGCCGAATTACAAAAGAATATACCGTACAGTATTAAACTGGATAGGTATTGTTCAAACACTATCGAAAGTAACCATGAAATTAGTGCGTCGCGTTAATTAATTGGTGTTTATTATTATAAAAAAAAAATGGACAAGCGTGATTGCAGTCAGACGAAAGATTTCTCGTTTGAAAAAGAAGAAATACACCAACCTTAGGATAAAAAGCCAACACATCGAAACTATTTTTATAGGTATATTCCACGCCTTCCTGCAATGGGCACCCAGCTTTGCTACCATCAGCGTTATAAATGTTGTCGCAGGCATTTGTTCCATCGACCCCTACAAACGATAGGGGCACATTGAAAATAAATGCGCTCACAGCGTTGTCCATACGCTGGATCTGTTTCTTAGGCTTGAATTTGATTTGTATGGTAACGGTGGTATTCTGCTTCAATATACAGATAGGTTTTCTACAGCCGGATACTGTGACCTGAATACTATCCTCCAATTGTATTCCTGAAATCATAGATTATTGGTAAATTAACAACAATTTTCAATTTGAAACGTAAACAGTAATATTAACGTTCCCAAGTTTATTACAAAAAAGTGTTCGTTTATTTCATAATAAAACTAATAGATAATCAGATCATCGCGAATTGTTAATAACTTGCATATGTTTTTGCATGTTATATGCACAGAGAGAGAACACATGTTTTGAATATTTCCATTATTTATTGTTTATTTTATTACATTATATATCTCTCTCTCTCTCTCTCTCTCTCTCTCTCTCTCTCTCTTGCACATGCGCGCAAGAGTCAATGCGTTATAAGAATGTATATTAGCAAAAATCTTGATCATACAGATGCTAAACAAACATTTCGAAGTGTAAGAGGGATACAAAGTGGAGTGATATGCGTAACGTCGCACTCGATAGCACAATGTTTTTACAATAATATTTTTACGAAATTGCAGCTATAATTCTAATAGTAATCTCAAATAGTCCAACCACCAATTATATGTGCTCTACATATACACGCTAGAAGGTCGCGACTATCAAATATTTTCAATCGTACATTTCAGATGCGTTGAAAAGGAGTATTGTTTGAAAATTTTCACGAAAGCAAATGTTTATACATCGCAGTCGACTTCAACATTGAGATCTTAAACATGTTGATCGTAAAAATTAACGCTCACGTTAATATTCCACTCATCATTTCGACCGTACGTCAATTTCGTTTCCCCACAACTAATTACATGCGAATATTAATAACAATACTCGTCGAGTACAAGTAACTCGTCGAGAGTCTTGCTCGCATTGTGCTTTCCGATAAGTAGTAGTCATTACCTTTATCGTTATCGTTACGATAAAGTTACAAGAGCACTAGTTACATCGCTATACCGTATATCAATGGGACGACCGTCGACATCGTGCTTAGTGCTCAATTCGTACAATTCGCATAATAATTTTTAATGATCTCGTCATTTTTTGAGGATAAATTCCAATTTGTCGTGCAATTGCGCAAATGTGCTTGCCACGACATTACACGCTTTCGCAGGATTGCTCAAGAAAAATTAATACCCTTATAATGCTCGCAAACGTTCACAAGCGCTGCTTCTCGAATCCGGAATTACGAATCCGGAAACTGTATCGCACCGATATTAATCTCTTGCTCGCAATAAAATTTCGATGCGATGCCGCGTAAAAGTTTCACAAGAACATTCCACTATGATATATGAGTAGTTTTCCACTGCGAGTAACGAAGTAATTTTAAAACAAACACAACTCAAGACTTGTGTCCTTTCGATGACACGAGGAAGGAGACGATAGCTTCTCAAGAAAATAAAACTATAAAGTCTAATTTACAAATTTTCGCATGAAATATTTTCCCGTGCAGATATTTTTGCAAAAGAGTTAACAAAATCCTTTTTATTTAAAACAATAATTTCTACCGCAAACTACTCGATTATTTTAATGAATTTTCGTTGATCGTCCCTTTACATACAATTAACTACATTTCAACAAGTTATTATGCGACATAAAATATTGAAAAGAGATAAAGATTTAATTTTTGATATTTGTGAAAAAAATCATTTATGGACGAAATAGAATCGCGAGAATCCACTTCTAATAAGTTACTAAAAAAAACTATTTGAATTGAATAATGCGATAATTGTGATTCACGTACCATTGTCGCAGTCATTGACTATGGTTGCACCAGCAAGCACGATAAATGCCGCGAAAACGAAAAGAGTTTCCCTCAGCATCCCGGTGAAGGTGTTTGGTACCACAGTCTCTTGCTCGGAAAATTTGATCAGCATTGTGCTTGTAGATCTGATCAGATTTAGCTCCAATTCTCGACTAACGACTGCAACCTGTACACTTTACCTATCGCCTCACTGGCTATACATGAAATTTTTAGTTCAAATAAACTTCATGATTCTTAAGGAGGGGATCTCAAAACAAAAACGTTCAAGTCTTCGTGGGAGTTTGTGAGGGGACGTATACTTGGAGGCACAAAAATTAACTCTATTTTCACGAATTCTTTTCTCGGACAGTATCAGAAGTATCGTGCACGAAGCAGAATTTTGCCTATATGTTATTTATATTTGTATTCCAAAAATGTCCAAAGCACATGTTAAAATGTTATATAATATAGCAGATACATCCATCAACATCAAACATGGCTACTGTTCGTATGTTTTGCAGTATCCACTATACAATAATGTGCATTAATTCACGTCGCGATAGGAGAAACGTTGTTCCTCGATTCATTCTTCGTCATTCTTCACCAACTGTTGGAGAACGGTTTAGCGCGAAATGTAACCAAACACCTCAGTATGATGACTTATGCTAGTTAGTAAAAACTTCTTTACAATATTCTGGAAACACACATCGGACAGCTGCTGGAGAATGAATGGAGGAAACAACGCTTCTCTTCTCGCGGCGCGAATTAATACACGTGGCTGTTAATCATATAGTTCATTTAAAGCAAATACGAACCAAAAATTCTTAAAATATATATTAAAATCTAATCTTTGTTATAGCCGATTTTCAAAATTCACATTTGACGCAAAGTTATCTGAATTGCTTATCTGAACTTCAAAGTACGATTTTTCGCCAAAAAAATCGATCTTTGATTAGCTGTCAAAATGGAACGAAAGTTTATAAAAAAGACTGCACTACAAAGACTCCATAATTTTATGTTAAATGAATAAAAATGAGAATAAACACGATCCACCAAGTCTAAGAAATATAAAGCGTCTCAATCGTACCTCAGTTCGTGAAAATGTAGAACAGATTAAGGCGAATAAATAAGTCCCATGCTGTTTTGCAATATGCGTTTTGCAATAATTATCAAGTTATTAATTATAAAAGAAATTATATCAGATGAATAAGCGCGCCGAAATTGTAAGGAAGAGCGTTTGTATCGTTCTTGAACTGCAGCGCAGCCCAGTCGTTCTAGTAACTGTTGCCGTTACGTAGCGAAGGAAAAGATAACAAACCATTACATGTGTTTATCTCTCACCCGCTCCCCGTTCTTACGTTTCCCGTCGCATTGCTACTAGATATGGCCGCCAAATATTCGCTATTACAATTACGAAGTTATTTTATGAAACAGCAAAAGTAGCTTATATTGAAACTGTTAAAAATTCTGTGATAAAAGAAAATCGAAAGATCTTCCAATTTTATTTATCACAAAATTTTTTACTTTTCAATATGAGCTACTTTTGTTGTCTGTTTTATTACAGCTGCCTTATTTTTGTAGTCTCATAAAATGACTTCGTAATTGTAATAGCGAATATTTAGCGGCCATAGCGATACGAGCTTATGTAAGCATATGTGCAGCAGCGCGTTGTCCTTCGTTGCTCTTACATCTCGCAGCACCACACTTAAGCTCGCATATGGCCGCTAGAAATTCGCAATTACAATTACGAGATCATTTTATGAGACTACAAAAATAATTTATATTATGAACTGTAAATAGTTCTGTGACAAAAAAAAATCGAAAAATATTTCAATCTTTTTTTATCAAAATCTTTCAACTTCTTTTTATCACATATCTTTTCACAGTTTCAATATGAACTCTGCAGTCTCATAAAATGACATCGTAATTGTAATCGCGAATATTTAGCTGTCACGTACATATCGACGCGACCACAGGTGCGGTAAGAACACGTGCAGCAGTACGTTGTACCTTTTACTGCGTGTTGGCAATAGTTGCTGAGTCGATTGGGCTGCACTAGAGCTCAAGCGGCTCTAATATTCTTACTATCTCGCGAGCTCGTTCATTATATTTCTGTAATAACCCGATAATTATTGCGAATATCGCTAAATGGTATGAAACTTTTGTGTTTGTCCTAATTTACTCTATGTCCCCACAAGTTTCTCGCAGGAAGTTCTGAGATACTCTATACAAAAATTTTCCGAAACTCCCACTTGCGGAGTATGGTATGTATGATTATACGCCGGTAAGAAGTTTCGATCAATTGTCGCTGAAGGCATCAAGTGTCGAAATTGCTGCGGGCACTGCCGTTTTACCGACAGATGAATACAACAAATCTTGTTTCCAATGAAATTACAATTACTTACCACTATCAGATACGATATAAATATAATTTAGATAAACGAAAACGACAAAATAGATGAAAAAGTCAAATGAGAATTACGATAGAAAAACGATAGAGAGTGAAATGGAGAGTCAAAAGAGTTAGAAAAATTGTGAATAGAGATATATAAAAAAGTAAAAATTAACTTATTCGAAAAATTTCATAAATAAAATCTCGCAATTATATCAAACAATTTCTAACTATTCTGTAAGTAAATACATGTTTACAGATTGTAATTAATCCTGATGAAATTTTTTACATTTTGAAAAGTAACATATGCAAATTGAGAAACTTTAAACTCACATATGGATTTTAGGCAAGAAATTAAATTATCTATTTGCAATAATATATAATATATCATACAGGGTGTCAAAAAATAAGGCAACCAATTAGAAGGTAGAGTCCCAAAATACGTATTTTAATGCAAAATATTAAAAGAGTCCAACATTTTCTGTATATCCGTATATAATATTGTATCTACTAAATTATAGCGAATACAAAAAATTTATATGCATTATGTATTCTATTACGAAATACTTAGGCTCCTGTTTTACTTTCAAATTAACTAGCCTTAGCCAATTTAACGTACTTTGCATATTGACGTACCCTGCATATTACACAACTAATACATTATTATCGACTAATGATAAAAAGTTACTGCCTAATTAAAGTGCTATTTTAGAAGAGTAGCTTCAATAACAGCTATAAAGCAGCTGTACAATCTGCAATTCATCCATAATTGCTACAAACTTGAGTTGTTTGTATCGACTGTATAACATTATTAAAAAATCTTGTTAAAAACTAACACAAAGCTAAATGAAAGAATGAAGAATAAAATAAAATGTCCCAACATAAATTGAAAATTATTTTATTAAAAATATCTTACGTATTCACATACACACACATAAAATCTCGAGATGGAGACAATTATTTTCGCATACAATACAGCATAATCGTGATAAATTAAATGATATAAACATTAAATGATCGAATCCAGATCGTTTTGGCTACTCATACTGTGACCTTTAATTATAGCATGTGCAAGTCCGTAACAAAAAACAGATCATTTCGTAATTTTTGATGGTATTTCGAAGCATAATACTTGATCGTCACCTTCTTTCAATGCGTACTGTACAGTCAGTGAAACCTGTAAACAGCGTCAATAAACATTTATCGAACACGGGAAAATCAGCCGAATTACAAAAGAATATATCGTACAGTATTAAACTGGATAGGTATTGTTCAAACACTATCGAAAGTAACCATGAAATTAGTGCGTCGCGTTAATTAATTGGTGTTTATTATTATAAAAAAAAATGGACAAGCGTGATTGCAGTCAGACGAAAGATTTCTCGTTTGAAAAAGAAGAAATACACCAACCTTAGGATAAAAAGCCAACACATCGAAACTATTTTTATAGGTATATTCCACGCCTTCCTGCAATGGGCACCCAGCTTTGCTACCATCAGCGTTATAAATATTGTCGCAGGCATTTGTTCCATCGACCCCTACAAACGGTAGGGGCACATTGAAAATAATTGCGCTCACAGCGTTGGTCAAACTCTGGATCTGTTTCTTAGGCTTGAATTTGATTTGTATGGTAACGGTGGTACCCTGCTTCAATTGACACACAGGTTTGTCACAGTCGGACACTGCGACCTGAACACCATCCTTTAATTGCAATTCTGAAATCATAAATTTAATAAATCTACAAGAAATGTCAACTTGAACGATAAAATGTAAACAATAATATTAACGTTCCCAAGTTTGTTACAAAAAAGCATTCGTTTATTTCATAATAAAACTAAAAGATAATCAGATAATCGCGAATTGTTAATAACCTGCATGTGTTTCTGTATGTTATATGCGCAGAGAGAGAACACGTGTTTTGAATATTTCCATTATTTATTGTTTATTTTATTACATTACCTCTCTCTCTTTCTCTCTCTCTCTCTCTCTCTCTCTCTCTCTCTCTCTCTCTCTCTCTCTTCTCCCATTCTTGCGCGTCTCCGCTCAACCAATGCATTAAAGGGTGTCCCAAAATTCACGCAAGAAGTAATTTTGATAGAAAACACAGTTTTATAATTAAAAATTGTAAATTTTTTATTGATTCATAAAGTATACAGTATAGGGTTACGTATGGAATAGCATATCGGGTAAATGGCCTCCACGGCTTTGCTGGCACATATGCACTCTTTTATTGAAATTTTCCATGACCGTTTTGCATAAATGTGGCTGAATTTCGTTGATACAGCGCTCAATTTCCTCCTTCAAGGCGTGGGTGGTCGTGGGATTGTTGGCATAAACCTTAGACTTCAAAAAACCCCAAAGAAGAAAGTCCAACGGCGTTAAATCGCATAATCTGGGCGGGCAAATCTGATCACCAAAACAGGAAATTACACGACCAGGAAATGACTCATGCAGTAATTGAATTGTTTCTCGGGCTGTATGGCATGTGGCACCGTCTTGTTGAAACCACATGTCGTCCACATCCATATCTTGCAATTTAAACACAAAAAACTGGATTATCATGTCGCGATAGCGAGCACCATTAACTGTTATTGCCTGACCATCCGCATTTTCGAAGAAGAATGGTCCGATGACTCCTCCAGCCCAAAATCCGCACCAAACAGTGACACGTTGTGGATGCATTTGTGTCTCAACAATCACTCGTGGATTTTCTGAACCCCAAATGCGACAATTTTGTCGATTAACCAAGCCATCAAGATGAAAATGAGCCTCATCGCTGAAGATGATTTTGTTCGAAAAATCAGCATCCACTTGTTGTTCCATAATTCATTTAACGAACTCTCTTCGCTGTGGCCGTTTACCCGATATGCTATTCCATACATAACCCTATACTGTATACTGTATACTATATACTTTATGAATCAATAAATAATTTACAATTTTTAATTATAAACCTGTGTTTTCTATAAAATTACTTCTTGCGTGAATTTTGAGACACCCTTTATAAGAATATGTATATTAGCAAAAAATCAGGCTTGTTAAGTTCAATTTTATCATATATTTCAAAGTAGTTTGCCTTGAGATACTGAATCTCCTTCACCGAGCTTCAAAGTCATTTTCCAATATCGATAAAAATGCGAAACGCGAGGAAGCAATGGATTGAATATTTTTAATCTGTGCGTCGGCACTACTCTTACAGATGCTGAGTACGTGTTTGTTAATATTTAGTTAACGATTAAATGACTTGACGCAAATAGCAGTACGCACCTTTTGACCAACGCTGCAAACATTACAAACAAGAATATATTTCTTATACGTTGACGTTATAATTACGTTTGCGGTTGAAGGTTGACGTTAGAATTACGTTTGCGGTTGAAAGTCGATATCCGAATAGCTATAGGCGGATATAATCAGTCGATGAAATGAATTTTGAACGATGACGCAAATACAAATTTCTTAAGAGTCATTAATTTGATATTTAAAATACATGAAAGAGAATTAAATGATCGCGACACGTGCGTATCTTTGGAAACTTGTTTCCAATTTTGTAAGACCTTTTGCAAATGTATATAATGCTCGCACATACATAACGCTTTTTTCGCATATCGTCTTTGCAGAAACTTTGGCAAGTGTCTATCTATATCTATAATCTATATAAATATAATCGCCATAATATGCCACAACTAAATAGCTATCATGACCTTCGATACTTTCCGCGTGAGCATCAAAATTCTTTTAGCTGATACGAATTATACGTTAAAAATACAATATTTTAGGTAAAGATAAAGCACGTTTAGCACAGGGCCATTTCCAGCCAATTGTTCCAGTGAACATAAATAAACTGTTCGGATCGTGCAAATGCTGAAGAAACAAACATTTCGAAGCGTGAAAGTGACAGAAAGCGAAAGGTCACACGCGTAACGTCGCACTCGGCGGCACAATGTTTTTACAATTATATTTCTGTGAAATCATAATTCTAACGGTATTCTCAAATAATCCAATTAAACCACCAATTACGTATACATGTTAAGACGCCGTCACTATTTACTACTTTCATCTATACGCTTCAGGTGCGCCGAAGAGGATTACTGTTTGAAAATTTACATGAAATCAAATGTTTATACGTCGTTATTCTGTTTCAAGTTTCTAATGCAGTATTGAAATCCTAAACATGTCCTAAACTGTAAATTGATTCTCACATTAATATTCCGCTCGTCACTTTCACCGCGCGTCGATTTCATTTCTCCACAAGTAATTATACGCGAAAATTAATAACAAGGCAGCAGCTCGTCGAGTGTCTCGCTCGCATTGTGCTTTCCAATAATTTGCAATCATTAAGCCTATCGTGTTATAACAAAGTTACATGATACGAGGACACTAATTACACCACTGTATCGTACACCAACGGAACAACCTTCGACATCGTGCTCGGTGCTCAATTCGTACAACTCGCGTGACAATTCTCAATGATCTCGTTATTTTCTGGGGAAAAATTCCACTTGAACAATTTGTCGTGCGGTCGCGCAAACGTACTCGCAACGACATTACGCGCTTCCGCAGGATTGCTCAAGAAAAATTAATATTCTTATAATGCTGCCAAACGTTCACAAGCCCTGCTACTCGAATCCGGAAATTATATCGCACCGATATCTCAATCTCTTGTTCGTAATAAAATTCCGACGCAATACCGCGTAAAAAGTTTCATAAGAACATCCCACGATATATCGGCAAGTTTCCAATGCGAGTAAATCGTGGTATCAGAGGTACTAGCGAGAATCTTATAGCAAACACAACTCAAGGTTCGTGTTCTTTCGCTAACACAAGAGAGGAGACAATAGCTTCTCAAGAAAATAAGACTGCAAAGTCTAATCTACAAATTTCCATATGAAATATTTTCCCGTGTAAATATTTTTGCGAAAAAGACAACAAACTTCTATCCGTATAAAAGAATTATTTCTACCGTAAATCATTTCGACCGTAAAATTGATTAGTTTAACCAATTTTTGTTGGTTGTCACTTTACATACAATTAACTACATTTCAGTGAGCTATCATGCGATAAAAAAGAAGATAAAAATTCAGTTTTCGATATTACTAAAAGAATCATTTACAGGCGAAATCATTTATCGCGAGAATCGTCTAAGATTATAAGTATAAGTTACTGAAAAAGCTGTTTGAATTGAATAACACGATATTTGCGATTGTTGTACCTTCACTGTCGCACTGTTTGACTATAGTTGCACCAGCAAACACGGCAAATGCCGCGAAAACGAAAAGAGTTTCCCTCAGCATCCCGGTGAAAGTGTTTGGCACCACGGTCGTTTGCTCGGAGAACTTGGTCAGCGTTCTACCTGTAGATCTGTTCAGATTTAGCTCCGACTCTTGACTGACGACTGCAACCTGTACACTTCGCCAATCGCCTCACTGGTCGTCCATGAGACTCCTGGTTTAAATAGACTTCATAATTTTCAGGGAGGGGATCGCAAAACAAAGCGTTCAGGTCTTCGTGGAAGGAGTTTAGCGCATTAATTAAAAAAATTGTGTGTATCGGAATAATTTCTGCGAGGAAAAAGGTTGAAGTTGTTAAAAAAAAGTTCAGTATTGAATGCTTTAATAATTATTAGGTAAAAGTAGGTAAGTTAACAAATCGGATACGGTGACATTTAAATCGGATCTATAAACATTTAATCTAAGTTACATTTTAGTTGCTTAGAGAATTTATTTAAAATTTTTCTGCGCTATAACTATTAAATCATAAATGCGATAAATTAGACTAGAATATAAAATAAAAGATGTATATAGACAAAATACGAAATAATATTTGCTCTCGAGTTGTTCGAATTTGACTTTGACAGTCTCACTATCAAATCTATTATTAATTAAGACTGTAATCTTTTTTATTCTAATTTACGTAAAACTAAAATATTTTTTATCAACTTACGTTAAGCTTCTGAAAGGTTTAAATCACAGGTCTGACAAGGAAACAGACTCGCAATAATTCATAATTAAAACGTAAATAAGCGGAAACATTTTTTATCACTTTACGTCAAGCTTCTAAAAAATTCAATTTACATATTTCAATAGATTCGCAATTATTGATCATTAAAATGGACTACTCTAATAAAAAATAATTATCTTTGTATTTCTTTGTTACTGATTGTATAGAACTTATACATACAAAAATTCATACGCATAACGCGCAACTTTAAATAGATTGAATACTTGCTAATTATTTTTCGATGTTCTACCAAAATTTCGAGAAAATTTTAACACTTTCAAAATTAAATGACTGTTAAAATAAAGCTGTAATATACAAAGATACTCTAAAAAAACTTCTTCTATTAAAATTTTACAGCACTTTTTACAATATACGCATTATTGAGTAACCAAATCGTTAATATTAATATATAATTATATCTATTAATTTATATTAATTATTATATGTAGTTAATTAATATATATTAATATCTATTAATATATATATATATATATATATGTATATATATAATCCATAATTATATTATATAATATAAATTATAGCCAGTATTTTAAACTTAACAGTGTTGTTTTAAATTTTAAATAACGGGCTTTGTGAGAGATTAGCTAAATATAAGAGATAAAAAAGAGAGCTCAGCGAGTACGATAAATAACTCGACAATTTTGAACAACGGGCCAGAATTTTATGTTTACATCGGGACGCGGAATCGCGGCTCTTCATAATATTTGATTCTTTTTTTTATCTGCCTTCGTTTCGTTTACCTCGGCACAACGGCGAAACGGAAATGAAACGGACCACCATGGTCACAAGAACAAAGCACCGGAAATTAAGAATCTCTGTCCACCATCTCGTCCTTTTCCTTCTCCGTTTCTCTCGTTTTCATCTTCTCCCTCTCTCTGTCTATCTCCATCTCTTACTCTCTATCTAGTTTCGATTTCTTCTCGCAGATCAGGTCTCTTTATTTTTAACGACGAGAAATCACGATTAATGCTTGTAAAACGTACACTCTCAAAATTATTACAGCCACGTCGACATCATATCAGTCGATGTATCTCGTTGAAACTCGACGCACATACAAGATAAGAGGACTCAACGTACGTAAATCTATGTATAATGAAAATAATTATAATTATAATTAAAATTTTCAGTTGCGGCTAGAGGTACATTCATTTATTTTAATTATGCTTCATCGATCATGATATTATCATGGCAAATTATTCATAAATTATCATGTACATTGACTTTATAATATGCCCATTCTTGAAAAATTACGTTGCATGATATGCGATAATATCAAATATGTAAATTGTATTAGATTCTGCACTGCTTGACTAATAAAAAGCATTTTCAACTACGATGAAATAACGTTCTTGTATATTCTGTAGTACATGAAAATTGTTATGATTTATAATGTGTAGCGCATAATACGCACATTTCATGAAACTGATGTTATATTATATATTATATATTATATATATATATATATATGGAAGAAGAAAATCTCAGTTCGTGTAACTAAATAGAAGAATTAAATGAGATTTCGGCGACAAAATATGGTATCTCTGCTTGCTGTGACCGTTTGTCTGAATATCCAGCTGTGTTAAAATTCGGTTGAAATAATTAAAAATAATTGACTAAGCAGAATCTTCTTACAAGCATCTCTTTCTGCTTTTCCAACAGAATTTCCTATCTGATCCCTATACTTTGCAGACAACAAAAAATTTAAAAATTTAAGAATCAAAAAATGTAATTATACTGACAAGATTAGCTCCGTCTAAATCATGTATACTTGGATACAGCAAATATTATCATATAGGACCAACAGAACAATCAGAATGATGAGTCAGGATAGTTATGAAACTTTGCTCGACTCATTGTTGCATGACAATAAGCGCTCCCGTCTGTCTGTTGAGCAAAGTCAAATGTAGCAAATACGTGTTATTTTACATTGCGTAATTAATTCATTGACACGCAATTACTCATCTATCTGACTCAAGTTGTGATTCAAGGCATCTGTTCTCGACACGTATTAATTATTCAGATAAAAAGCTACTCTCGTATTTTTTATATTTTTTTATTATATTTTTTTCATAACTATGTTGAAGATAAATCGAGGAAAATCACGATAAAGTGAATATTTTATTGTGCTATATCTCTCTTCCACAATATGTTTTACTGTGTATACACAGTGGAGTTAATTTAAAGTTGTCGCAATTTTCATCAAATAAAAATATTGGGAATATAATAAAATACCAAATAAATTTTTAAAGAATGAATATTTTGAAGAAAACTTACTTAAAAGTCAGCCTACTTTATTTATTTCTCTTCCACAAATTTGCTCGATTGTAACGAGAAAATTGCGGATTATAAAACCGGTGCTTTATATTATATAAAATATTATAAAATATAAAGAACATTATATATTATTAACAAATAACAAATAACATAAATTCATATTGCGTCCATTATATTATTTCATAGTTATATTATAAATTCATTTATGAATAATAAATGAAATAAATGACTCCAGTCGGACTAAATCCTTTTTCGCTAATAAACACGGAAGGAGACGCGTATCGGCTTTAATACGCGGATGTTCTTAACGAAGGTCAAGTATATACTAACGGGAAAAGATATACACTCTATATTCACGATGTATAGTGAGTGCAATGGTTGCGGTAGAGATCCAAGAAGAATGTCAATTAGTATGACAGTGCAAGACCTTGAGGTGTAGAAGAGGAATCTTTCGAGCGATTCTCTTTATCGATCTGTATCGCTTTATCTCGTAAGTCTCGTTTGTTATTAATAGAATTTCATATTGTACATTAGTTAGTCTTCCTGTAATGTTGTAACTGTATTTTACCTAGAACATTTCGTTTCGTTTAGGACGATTATGACTTATATGTAGACTGCCAAGTTTCCGACGCATTTATTCGTATGCACGTGTCACAACACGTACATTATTACAAATGTGCAACTTCGCCAGATGATATGTGATTACGATTTGATCATTCGAAAATTGATATTGACTCGTGAACTAGAATTGCCTTCTAATTACCTCGATCTCATTTGTTATGTAACCTACTCGAGTTATTGCATATGAATTCGAATTAATGGATAAATTAGAATTTCAATCGCATTTTAATGGATCATCGAAGCGCACGAAGCGTAGTAACAAAAGCGAGAATAATGATTATAATAAAAACGTGAATAATATTGACATTTTTATTTCTACTTTATATTCCTACTTTTTATGATCAACTTAAAAATATAATTTGATTGGTCAAAGTTATTTTCATATTTATACATCAACCTATACATTCTTATATTTCTACGTATCCTAACATTATTGTAATTATATCTCTAAGAATTTAAAATATACACCAACATGCGAAAATTCCGTTTAAAAACTTTCAGGATAGATGATATAATGAGAAAGATGCTCTCAAGTATTGCTTGCTTGCTCACTCAAGGCTACATTCACACACTCAAGAATTATAATATACATATGCACGATTACCAATTGGCAATTGCCAAGCGACTATAACGGTCCTTGACGCGAAAGTGAAATATGTGTGAGACTCCTATAATTTTTTCGAATTGACCAAAGTATTCGTAAGCGTATTATACTATTATTGTATTAACATTGTCTTGACTATCATTGATATTATTCAGTTTATGTTGTTTTGTTCGGTTATTTTGTCACGAACAAAGTCCAAGAATTTTTGGAAAAAATTAACCTAAAGACTATTGACTCATATTTCAGCGTAAATACATACCATTTATCATATCGCGTTGCACATCACATTAAATACCATTTAGAGTACTTAAAATTACAATTTATGTTGTTCCTACTTTTTCAGCAGAAAATCAAAAAAAGTTTAACTAGAAATTTTTCCAGACAGTTTCATAATAATTTTCTCTTCTTTCTCTATAAAGGAATGTATAATCAGTTAAAGTAAAGTGCAGTAAAAATAAATAATAATCCTCTAAAAAAAAGGGTTAAATAATCTGTATACGTATAAGGGGAAATTTATATTAAAATTAATAAGATTTGCATACATGTAATAATAAGATTTATATACATGTAACATATAATTCCTCTAACTTTAAAAATGATGTGTTTATAATATTTTCCTCTTAATTGTAGACCTCCTCTTGAGGCCATATATGAGTAAAATACTCTAAAATTTAGATGATTCCGCTTATTCTGAAATTACTTTTTTTTGGGTGCAATTAAATGAAGCGCGAAAAGGCTAACACATTTAAATATCAATATTTATTCTAACGTAATATTGTAATTAGTTTTATTTTTTATAACAAGAAAGTATATCACATATAACAATAATGCACGGTATTGTCTCGCACGATTATGCACAATACTTGTTTCGTTATACGGACAGTTTAGTGTCCTACGTACGCTTCGTATGTCTTACGTTATCCAGCACAGGATCCTATTTTACTCGCTGCTGGTACGTATGATTTTATTCTGTTTCGCTCTAAGAAAGCTCTAAGATATTGCTCGCGTAAAGAATTCAGAAATGGTAAGTGTTAATTTATACTTGGCCGCACGTATAATTTGTTCTCGTGCATTTTAATTTAAAAAATGAAACATTGCGAAGTATGTACAAATGCGATGATCCGTGAGCGATAATAATCGAATGCACGCGAGCACGTACGACCGTAATCGTGTTAAGTATTTACAGCCAAATGAGAAACACAGACGTAAATTGTTACACTGTCCTTACGCGTCCATCGATACCATTGTACGCGCGTATCGTGGTTCAACGATAATTTAAATAGATAAATAGCTTTTTCTCGCGTTTCCGCAAATCGACGCAATGTACGTTACAGCATTCGGATGCGAACAATTCGTTTTGCACGTATGTATATAACTTATATACATACGAGCACGTATGTATATAAGTTTCACCTCGAAATATAATTGAAAGTTAAACTCGATATTTACATGTCACAAAAATTGTCTAATGTCGAATATTCCCCACGTGGACGACCTTGCAACTTTGAGAAGCACCTTTTTGTTTGTTACTCTCATAAACGTATAATATCTAAAGTGCGCCGAAAGGATGTGAAAAACTGAACAAGGACATACTTTTTATCAGCATTCTGTTTGTCTCTTGCCATAGGTATGTACTTTCCTCCACGTTTTGCAATTCCCTCATTCCTTCCTACCCACTCTACTGTTCTGTTTCCTCAGCCAACAAACGTTTTTCATCCCACTATGCGTCATTAGAAAAATACAGATTGGTGATCATATAATAGCCTTCTTTTAATGATCTGACGCATTTTGATTACGGAAGTTGTAAGGACCGCGCGCGCAGTCTCATACATCTATTGTTACTCTGCACTCTTTCTTCCTATTTCATGAAACGGGACGTATGGTAATAGAGATTCCATGCCGTGGAGAGTGAACGTGGGTGTAAAAAGGCTCAAAATTACTGGCAACAGTTTTCCGTCGCAGAGAGTTGCGGTAATACAAAGGAATCATCAGCGTTACAAAGTCGTTCGCGTAGAACGTCAAGAACGTAATTTCTAGAATCCCGCCGTTCTCCCTTGCCGGCGATAATCCGAGTTTGCAGTTATATATCCTTTTTCTCTGGATATAGCCGTGATCGCACTGCCAATTCCACTGAAAGTAGTAACGTTGTGCCCGACTTTCTTCAAGTAATCCAACGTAGCATCACAAAAATCGTGTTCGTTTTGCACCGTCATTGGCAATAGCTGCAATTTTTTTTTTTTGTTAATTACTCATAGGTCATAATCACTAAGGTCATGCAATATTTTTTTCCATGATACGTAGTAGATAAAATTGTTTTTAATTAGTTTAGCGCTATAATATTTTTTAATGCAAAATGCCCGATGGTAACATTGTCTTTGTCAGAAATTGAAACGTTTCTTCATTAATAGAGTTGTCCAGGTGTTGAATAACTTTCATGTTACGTCTAATTAAATAAGAAGAGGTTTTAGAAAATCTCGTTTTGAAAGAATGCAAAAAAAGTACAATTCTACGATATATTAATATTAACCTCAACAAATATGCTACCGAAATTTATTAGACACAATTTTTATTTTTGGATTTTCTTTTTAAAACAATTCCTAGCTATATACTTATAAGAATTGATATTTCATAATTTCTACTACTCCTCAAAGCTGTTTTAAAAGATGAATAAAGAATTTATTTATCTTTTTAATAGAATAAATCAATCCGCGTTCATTAATACCACGATGATATACTGGAAGAGTTAATGAGTTTTGAATATCATTTTCTTTATTACCTTATTACCTATGAATACTTCGTAGAATTATTTAAAGAGCAATGCAAAGGTCAATTTTTATTATGTATTAGTAATGCCGTAATATTACCGTCGATTTCTTGCTCGTTCTAACAGTTATATCGCTTGTGTACTTACTTGATGATGAAGTCGGTGAGCGTCAATCGCCTCCTTTATGTTGTAACTGTTGAAAAGGTTCAGAATCATACCAATCGCGACACCACTTGTGATTTTCGTGCCACCAGCCGCACCTATCACTAATCGCACATTGTTGTTTCCGTCGAGCTGAAAGAGATCGCATAATTGATTTCAATCGTTCTAAATCAGCACCTTGAGATTTTTCCGCATTTTCCCTCGAAATTGTTCGCGTATCCGCACGAGTATCTCTGTTTAACTCTGGCGTGTCTATCGAGATTTCCGAGTTTTATCACGAACTCGAATTTATTCCTATATAGCGTGCAACTGCATTGTCCGGTGTAACTTCCTATACCTCTCATTCCACCTAATTCAAATTACCTTAATAAATGTAGTCACACGATTTGTCTACAATCTCGTATCATAATGTATCATTTCCAGTTATATGCGCGTCTAAAAATAGCAAGGTTTCTTTTGTGTGGAGAACTTTGGCACGACGCGGAAAGTTGCCACGATGATCGCGTGCATTACGAATTGCAATTACAGTATAATTGAGCCGAGCGATTCTCGGAATCGATGGGCACGCATTGTCACCATTACGCGGTTCGTTAATCACAAAGTCTCGTAACGATTTAATTTTATGAGCCTCTTCGTGACACATCCGGCGTATTATTTATTTCTTTATGTTCTCGCGTTGTTCTTCGAGTTCCTTCCACGAGATATCTTCCCGGTAGATCTATTAACGTTTATGTTACCGCAGTAGATATAGATGGCCTTACCACAACAGTCGGGCACATCGAGCTCAATGGCCGTTTGCCGGGTCGGATGAAATTCGCCGGCGACGGCGGGAGTCCGAAGCCGTTGGTTATATTGGGCGAGCTGAAGTCGTCCATCTCATCGTTGAATATTATACCAGTGGTATTCGAGCGTATCATCGCGCCGAACCTGATAAATAAAGATGCCACGTGGAGAAGCGAGACGTAACGCGTTATTCCGCGGGATTCGCCCGCGTAAGATTTCTCCGAGAGCCACCCGAATCGTTCCATTTTTCGAGTGGATACGAACGATACTTTCGACGGTGGAGCAATATCGAGTATCTTGGAAGCTCGGCGATGCGATTGTATCTCTTTTTCCGAATTTCCAATGCGCGCGAATCGAATAAACCGCGGCGTGGACGTAAAGTGCGGTTAGCGCGAAATATCGAGGAAGAAAGCGGCTCGGCTAATTCTCTGCGTTAAAATTAAAACAAAGTCGTACATTTATTACCACGGCGACGTCTCCGCTCGAGGACGAAGTTATTTTTATGCGAAATTGCGCAGAATTACGCACGTAATAGCGAGTATACCGTTTTGCTTGTTTGTGCAACGTAATCTTCTTATCAGCGTATAAGCTCACAATTATCCTTTAATTTGCTTTGTAATTAAATACAATTAAATGTGTTCAAGTACCTCAATTGTCTCAATTATAATTAAATACAATTAAATACGTTCAATTTGTTCAATTGTCTCACGTTGTGCTTGCAAGTCATTTATCGCGTATGTCTTTGATTTAATTCTTATTACTCATGAATTAATTACTTACACTTGATTAATGGTCGATGTAACGGAAACGGCAGAACCATCGGGAGCAAGGACGGAAATATGAGCGGTGCCTGAATCCTCTATTCCTTCAGTAACAGCACCGTAATCTTTCGGATCTTGGCTCGTGGAGTAATCACTTATTCTTTCCCGTATCATATCCGCGTAATCGTTTGACGTTAAATTTGCGACCACCTCATCTGCAACGGAATGGTACTATTGTATTTAAGTATCCATGATTGACTTGTGCATTCTCTTTGAATAAAATGCCATTTTCTTGAAACGAGTGGAAATTTATTCAAACTAATCACTTAAAAACATCACTTAGAATTAGGAGAAAGAGAGAGAGAGAGAGAGAGAGAGAGAGAGAGAGTAAATGTTTTATTCAAACTTAGAGTAGATTTTTTATTCATACGAATGAATATGAATATTTCATTCTATTAAAATGAAATTGACCCAAAAACAGTGGAGTCACACATCAGATTTGCTCTTCAATTCCAAATAAAAATATTCACTCAACGATTAAAAATAAAAATATTCACTCTACATGAATGAAAAGATCATCAAGATTTCGAATGAGTTCGGTGGTTATCTCGCTTTCGAGTGAAATTTTACTCGAAGAGCTTAGAAAATATAATAATCGCGAAGAAACTCGCATGATCGTTTCGTATAACACGTTTCGTTGCTTAAACAAAACACGTTGCGTTACGTTACGTCAAGACACATATTACGGTGCATCACATCACGTCACTTATATGACCGGTTATCAGTTGCGACGTTTAACGCTGCGATTCGCAGAAAGGAGAAAACGCAAATCGAACCGTTATGAAGAGAAAAAAATATGGCGAATGTAGATGGAACTATTTGCTATCGTCTTTCTCTTTGTCTGCTCGTTAGTCATCGTTAACGACCGATGTAGCGACCGATATTTGAGTAGCGTCACGGCACGAAGAAGGTCACCATGTGTAAAAAAGCGCGAGATCAGAGCGATATGTTTTTCATCTAAGTAAATATATCATCTTGCTATCTTCAATATTATATAGTATACAGTCGTGTCATTTCGAATGAGACTCGACGATGACTATCGAATAAATCGTTATCGCTAATATTGGCGATGATTATCTCCAGTCTTCCGGTATTTATCTCACGAAATTGTTTAGTCATAGCCGTACCGTTATAGGCTCGAAATTTATCTCGTATTTCGAATTTCAAGATAGATCGTATCGAATCACGCACGCTGTAAAACATCCGGCGTCATTAATTACACGCACATGTAAATAATCTCACCTATGTCATCGACGAATTCAGGATCTCCCAGTTCAGTTCTTCTTGCGTAAGCCCACTTAAAAGTTTCCACTATACGTTGCCACAGTACGTGTTCATTACTTACCGGTATCAACCGGTGAAGGACATTCACTATGAACGTTAAAATTGCGCCTGAACCTGGCGGCGGGGCGCTATAAATCGTCAGATTGCCTATTTTCAGCGCGACCGGCTGCCTCCACCTGGCTCTGCGAATAATTCGCGACGTTATCAAGCTATATCTAGCATCTCGCTGATCCTATTTCCCGCGTTATCTCTTCGAAATTTCGCGATTGATATCGGAACAACCTTATCACTTCGGAAGTTTGCGTTTTAGAATAGAAAAGTTATCGATAAAGGAACCCGCGACGCTGTTAAAAGTTCACTTCACCACAAGCCGGATAGTCTTTAAGTTTGATAATAATGCGATGATATCAGTGGTGCGTATCAAAAGCATCTATTGTTGTCGTTTTTATCAGACAGTGGCGGCTGATAATGATGAACCCCGCTTTATGATTTCGATCGATAAAATGATATTTGTACAATGAATTAATCCTTTGCGTTTGACATGCGTTCTTCACTTCGGTGTTGGAAATACAACGAACCGCGACGACAATGTATAAAAGCGATCACTTTTGATAATGGCGCTCCGCGATTGTACGGTTGATTGTTTCGGGATCACTCGGAGATTATCACGTAATACCTTTTTCATTAATATTATCTGCAACATGTCATCTTATCTGCGACTGCCTTTTTTCTCTTTCTGTGTACTTCAGCGAACTTTCAACTGCGCACAATAAGTCGTAAATGTATCGCAATTTATCTTCCCAAGAATAAGAAAAGAACCTCGCGATTTTTACGCACTGGTGAATTAGAGATATCGAAACTCGCGCGAAGAAATGCTCACTTGTAGATCTGAAAATCCTTCTTCGTAATTATCCCTTTGAACCTCGTTATTTCCTCGACCAACTCGTCAGCAATAGTGCCGTTGTAAAATATATTAGGACCTTCTAGGGCTAACAGTTTTAGTGTTTTCGCCAGTTTCGGTCGTTTTATCCTGTCTCCTGCCTGTGAACATTATTTTCCCCCTTTTGCTCTTTCTTCCGTGAGGAATTTGTTAAACGAAACCGAGCTTTGTTGTATTATACACGGTTTCAAACATGAAACTAGATTGTACTCACAACCCACGGTTCGTTGGTGGCAGGATCGATGAGTATTTCCCTTAAAGTACTCTCCTCCTTTATCATGGGTCCCTTTTCACGTAGATAGGCGGCGAGATAATCGTTTACGCGAGATCCCTTTTTACACAATTCGATCGCGGGCTCGAATAACTCAGACCATTTCAATCTGCCGTACTTTTGATGCGCCTCCCAATAACCCATGACCTCACCTGGAACCGCGACCGCCAAGCCACCTGTCGAACACCGCGTGAATCAGCAAGCAAGCGATATACTTAGGTGTCTCCAAATTATTTATATATCATCGTGACCTAATTTCAAGAGCGACAAAAGCCGATTTATGTGCAGTGAATGAGATAATTTGTACGTTATTAAAATGTTTCTTATCGATATCGTGATACACGAAGTATGTTGGAGAGCGGGTAAAAATGCTCGCAATTAAATATCTCGCGAGCACTCAAAAATATCAGAGTTACACGTCACTCTGACAGTCCAGAGAATATCGATGAAATTTATCGGGAGAAGAAATCTTACCATACATAGCTAGCTCGGCATTGCCGTCAAACATGTTCTCTTTCGCGGCCGATGGCGCGGCCTCCCTCGCGTCCAAAAAGTCCGCCTTCTCGTTCTTCGCGTCCCAAATCGTCATGAGAAATCCACCGCCCAAGCCCATACTGCAGGAACAGATGCGTGTAATTTAGTTTGCAAACCACACACACCACTCTCAAATCTTACCGAAGCTTCTCGCGCTAAAAGGAGTAAAGTGTATACCTGTGCAGGGACGCGATGCCTTCGCAGAGGAGCGCTGCTATTGCCGCGTCCACTGCTGAACCGCTCTTAGCTAACATATTGGCGCCGATCGCCGCACATTCCTGACCATTTGTCGTCACCGCACCCTGCTCAACATTTTCATGGACGTGAGAAACTCTCGAGCATCAAATACACCGCCATTTCTCTTTGTAATTAATAAAATAGCGCGAACTCATCGTGGAAAAACGCGACGAATATACTCGAGTAGAGTAAGTTACGGCTATTAACCGGACAGTTATCTGACAATGAAATATCTCGAATCAGTGTAACGTCATTCCCATTCTCCAGAAACCAGAAAATTATCAGCTAAAAATTGAAATTAATTAAATTAAACCATCTTGACGCACAAAGAATCAGACCTTCAAATCTTTGATTATTCGTAAACGTCATACAAGAAATATCAATCTAAAAATTTAAATTGCCGTGTGAAAATGATACACGAATATGAATCTGTAATTAATTATGCTCTCAGTCAAAAAGCACAAATGATTTACGACTGTGAATATTGGCTTGAATCAATCATTATTCTTCTTCTTTCTCATATAAAGTGATCGATTGATGGAGACGTTACCTTCTTGTAATAACTGAGTTCCGAGGAACTCTCGAACCTCGGACCGCACTCGAATCCCGAAGTGTGCGTAACGAGGACCACCATGATCGCTATGAGAATGCCCAGAAGCGTGACCGCACTCACTCCCAGCATGACGAATTTTTTCCTCACACTATATGAAACACACGTAAAAATGCGAAAGATTAACAGTCGAACAGCCCAAACCATATTCACGAGGAATCAACGAATTCACTCGATCCGGGCTTGCCGCGATAGACTCGATTTCGCGGAAAGAATTCGTTTGTCGAGTTTCGAACTCGCTCTCAACGACCCTGATTACCGGTAATCATGACGTAACGTCACGCATACTGACGCGTCACACTGACATACTTGCGAAATGAAATCAAATGTCCTAGAAAGCTACACGTAGCGCAAAAACGGAGCTGGTTATCACTTAATAGATAACGAACGCATCTATTTAAATAATAATTCATCCCATTTGCCGAAACAACTTTTTCTGTACCTTGCCCGGTCACTCGGACTCTGCGTGATATTCAGCGTGCCAAGATTTTCATACACATACATTTTCTTCTCCGGTTAACTGCGGATCGGTTTAAAATCCGGTTATGCGAGAGCGTAAACCAAACGACGTGCGCGATTAAATCGATTTGCGAATATTAAAGCGAGATGAGGGACATTTTCTTCTGTTTTGACTGGAAAGAAAATACAGCGTATGCGAGACCAAGAGAAACTTCATTAACGTAGGATGTTCCTCGTCGATGAGAGGGGTCAACACTCCGCTACGGAGTATCCGCGCGAGTTAAGAATCGGTAAATTTGGCGCATGTTTGTCGGCACATCGGTTACGCGGCCGTGACTACGCTCCAATGACTCGCCATGACCGCATTTATATACCTTTAGCGTCGCAGCAGCGGAGATTCGTCAACGTCCCGGCGAAGAACGCGAGTAATAAGTCAGCGCGCGCGCGAAAGAATATAATTCCGCGTAATCCATTAACGTTCATTTCCCGACGCGAATTAATTTCACGCGTTGGCGTGCGAGCCTCGAGCGCGAGAAATTATCAATCAAACGGCGAAACCGCTATCGTGCGAAATGAACATATCGCGCTAAAGGTTAATATTGCGGCAGATAACACGACATCAATTAGCGCATGGGCTAAAGCCGGTGAATGGCGGTGCGAAGTTCAAGCAGGTAAACGTTAAATATTCGGAAGCCGATTCGCAGCCGATAAGGTATTCGCCGTTATCCAAGGCGATTATCTATTTCTCCGAAAAGAAATATCATTGCTCGCGACGCAATCGTCGTCGCCTTTAGCGCGCGCCTCCAGCAGCATCGTTGATTCGAGAGAACGTGTGGTCCAATTATCATCGTGCGATCACAGATTCACACGCACACGGCCCGTTTGCCGTGTAATTCGCTGAGATTGCGCGACACGTTGGGACTTCATTCAACAACGCGTTCAGCATGAACCAGCACGATCACCGTTGTATCGCACTTTCGTTTCAAGGCAAGGCCTAATATACGTCAGCATATTTCAGTATACTTCAATGTGTGCCGCCCCGACACGTGGCGAAGTAAGCGGGAAGTGTAAAGCAAAAGATTACACAGCAAGGAAAAGATGTACTTCTGCGCAAACAATCGGTTTCGGCAAGACGCTCGGGCTAATTTACGGGCTACGTCGCACGAAATGATTGATTTTCTCTCGCTGGGTGCGCGTTTTTCTCATATGTGTGTATGTGTGTGTGTGAGTGCATAATTGGGCGCAACAATCGATATAACGACGCGAGCGTATTTTTAAAGACACTTTATTTCCCCGTCAGTCACCGTGTTAATGTACAGTAAAGATAGAGGACCGACGGGGAGGAAGCGGCAGGACCCGCATGTATCATGCAGATAAACGTGGAAGTGAATATATCGATCTTATCAGCTACGAAATTTTGTCGCTTGTCGAATGTCTCCCTCTTTATCGCTTTTAGCTCTCAGATGATTATCGAACGACCGATAATTATCGGTATAAGTGAAGTTTGGATTAAGCATGAATTATACGAGAATTATTATTTTGGGCGACTAGTTGAGGATGAATCGCGCGGTGCCTCTCTCTTGTGCACGACATTAACGAAGTTTCCGCGAAGATAAGTCTGAAAGGAACGTGCTAATGTCTCCTCACAGGTCGAAACAATACGCGTAGAATCGCTTTTTTGCGAATTATCGAGCGTACACAAATGACTTTTACGTCGGAGAGCTCACGTACACGTTTGTGAGTGCATTTACTAGTCGCAACATTGTAATTTCGTACATTCATGCCTCATTTTCTTAGTCACCGGTTTCAATGCAGATAAAAAATAATTGAAATTGTACATCGCGCAAGTCGACTCGTTGCGCTCTCAAACAGTATTCAACCGATGATATAAAATGTAAACTGCGACAAAATAACGGAAAAACATTGGAAATTCTCTTCCATTAAAAGCAAAATCTAGGCCTTTTCGGGCCTTCGACTTTCTTGCGGTCCCGCATTTTTTACGGATAAAGTAAACCTTATCCGTACGTGAACTAAAACGTTCACAAAGGGATGAAAACGAATCTGCAGAGAAGAATCTGCAAAGCATTGCTAGGATCTGAAAACCATAGTAGCTAGCGATCTCTTCGTGAGAAAAAGTAATTGTTAAGGAAAATTCACAAACCTCTTAACAAGTTTCAGCAGAACCATTTTTGCACGGCACGAAAATGCACCGAATAATTTTACATGCACAAATAAATTATATATGTATGTTTATCTGTAACGACGGTGGTCAGTTCAGCGATTTTGCAATTGTAATGCAAAACGTCACTCGCGCGCGGGGACGAGCGCTTAAGTGCCGCCGCACGAAATACGTAGTTTCGCGCGCAATACCGGCCGAAGCGCAGTTCGAAGTCAAAATAAATGCCGCTTTCGAGAACGCCCCGGAACACATTTCTTCATCTCGACTATTTTGTTTCAAACGTTAACACGATAACTGCGTTCACCGCCTCTGTCGCCGCTGCTGGGTGCGCGCACTGCGATGATTATTGCGTTCCACGCGCAATTGCGGCACACGGCAAATTAATTGCACGTGATTGCGCTATTGCTAATTGCACCACAAGTCGATCTCATCCCCCTTGTTCCGCCGCGGAGAAACTGCCGCGTCCCTTCGTCCATTCGCTCGAGAAGAAAAAAAAACGAAAGGCGGTCGCGACGTGACGTGGGAGTTTTAAATGTTGAAGAGAAGGAAACCAAAAATCATATCATTCATCCTCACTCGCGATCTCTCGTAATTCGTTTGATTTACGAGCACTCTGGCGTCACTTGTGAATCCCTTGGTACAGATATAATTATAAACGAGAACATTATTCGGCATCTTATCTATGAGCTAATCGACAAATAACAGAAGAGAGAGAGAGAGAGAGAGAGAGAGAGAGAGAGAAATTGGAGCACATTTTTTACGGCGACGACGAGACTAATGCTCGTTAAATATTGACAGCTCCTTAATCACAATGTTTGGAGGCAGAAACAGAGAGAGATGTGTCTTTATTGCTTTTAAGTTCATTACGGTGGCAAATACCTGAATATTTATCACGCGTATTCGTCGCGCCTAGGCCACGTGTAGCCGCAATTAACACCGACTGCCGTGATTCTTGTTTATCGCGCCATTACGATCGTTTACTCTCGTCTGAATCCCTCTCGCGCGCAGTGTTTGTTTGCGAATGCATTATTCGACAGCATATTGACGACGTACAATCGACAAGCGAAACTCGTTAAACACATCTCACGAGATCGCATAAGTGGATATGTAGCATTTGCATTGATTCGGACGTTTGGACGAATTGCCGGAGGGCGAGGGTCGCAGAAGAAGAGAAAGGAGGAAAGAAATGACAGCGTTCGTCTTCGACGATCACGTGCGGAAAGACGATTTTGCAACCGACCGTGTCTCTTTACGTGTACACGCCTCTCTCTGAGCATGACCGCTCACGAGAATTACTCTTGCGAATAAAACAGCTCGCGAGATGAATCGGAAGAAAACGACAGAAATAGAGGGAAATTACGCAAATTCGTGACACCAGCCAGGTGCTTTTACCCGTTACCTGAGAATATGTTAAACAATAAAAAAGAAAGTATACGGACCCGATCATGTTGCAGAGGAAAACGTGACACGTAGAGCCGTGACAGAGCGAACAGCTTGACTAAACCTCTAAGCCGATCGTTTCTCTTATAAGAGCGGCAATATCGTTTCTATCTATTCGTCCCCTCCCACGTTCGCGCTCGAGTATAACCGGAAGCCAAAACGGACGTGCTTTTGTTTAAGTGCGTCGCGTCTCTCGTCATTAACGCTCGAGGTATCTTATCGCCGGTAGAAGTGCCGAAATTGATATCGTTCAATTTATCTTATCGATAACAAAAAACTGATAACTTTATTAAAAGTGAATGTTCGACGACGAAACGCGATACACGCAATAGCGCATCGCAGTTACAACACGTGTTATGAATGTCCCACGGTACACTGTTGCGTCTTTTTTCCGCTGTTCTTGCGTCAAGCGTTTCCTCTCCCGCTGAATAAATAAACTATCATTTTTAGCGAGCGACGTTATCAAGGAACGAGACTCCATTTGGCGGCCGGTATGCGGCGAGTTGCGCGCCGAATGAACTTAAATAAACCTACGAGAGAGAGAGAAAGCGCGAAGTTCTTTTCCTCCGTTATATAATTCGATGATCAGTGGAACTACTTCCGGGCGTGAAGAAACGCTTGTTGGGAATTGCTACCTATTTGAATTTCGTAGGAATCAGAATAATGGAGTTCCTCCGCGATGGATTTCCCCACGAATGCCGCATGAGATTATGTCAAATGTCATGCAGCGGAGAAAACCGCAGGGAAGTACAGAAACGCGAGTAATCTTTTGTATGAATTCCTACAGCAATACGGTATATCCGCAGTGCATAATTTATCATAAATCATATTTATGGCTGAATATCATGTGTGATGTTCGATGACGTATAATGTTTACCCAAAAGAGACAAAACGGCTGACATAATTCACACATTATACAATATCAGACTCGTTCCTTTTAGTCATTACACGTGCTACATTTTGCATATTAAAAATAAGATAATTATGTAATTGAATATCAGGAGAGAAAAAAAATCGAAAAAGGAAAGATTGTAGAATGAAACGGAGGCGATTGTCAAGCGATCGAAAAGAAAGGAACTCTAATGAAATTGGAGAATGTGTAATATCGCTTCATGGAAATCCGTCCAGGTGACATTCGGAATCTAGGGAAATGCGTTGTCATGTTCATGTCCGCGCGCCGGAACGAAGCGGTGCAGTTGCAAACTGCTTGGGAAACGGCGGAGTCATTCGGAGTTTTCAGCGAAATCGTGCAAATTTTTGACAACCGACGCGATGACGGCGAGATACGACAGGGCGATCACGGTATTTTCACCGGACGGCCATCTGCTCCAAGTGGAATATGCTCAAGAGGCTGTGAAAAAGGGTTCGACAGCGGTACTTTCAGAAGTTTGATATAACCTCCTAACTCTTCCTTGGTAGTCGCTCTGTCTGCCTTTTAAAGATTCTCGTTCATGTGTTAATCCAAAATCACTTGAATACTGTACTGTAATAGATTTTGTTTTCTTCCGAGCCGTTTTATTCATTTGATCTGAGTATGATATTGCGATTTTTTTTAGCTAGGTTAGGGTTGCCAGTTTATATCAACATACTCTAATATCATTCATAAAAAAATTCAGAGGAATTCGATTTTGGAAGAAGGGCATTGAAAAGTTTCAATTAAGTTATTTCACGGAAGCTGCATTAATGACAGAAATTATCATGTTTATCTTATATTGTTTATTTGCAAACATAATATATATCCCTTTTCTTCGTATCACTCTTAAACCAAAAAAGAATTACATCAAAGTTATATATATATATAATTACAGCTGCATAGACTTTTTGGTAAAATTGTATTTATCCTGTCGATGAGTTGTATCTGGTCTGATACAGGTTGGTGTACGTGGGGCTGATGTAGTAGTTTTAGGTGTGGAGAAAAAGTCAGTGGCTAAATTGCAAGAAGAGCGCACAGTACGCAAAATATGTCTCCTGGATGATCATGTAGTTATGGCCTTTGCAGGTGCGGTATATAAAATTAATACTGAAATAAATGTTGATCTTGTATATAATTATAAGACAAAATAATTATTGACTATTTTGGAGTAGGTTTGACTGCTGATGCAAGAGTGTTAATCAATCGTGCGCAAATTGAATGTCAGAGTCACAAATTAACTGTAGAAGATCCTGTTACCTTGGAATATATAACAAGGTATATTGCAGGTATGTGTAATCACAAATCAAATTTAAATTTAAAATATTTTAAAATAACTGTACCAATTTCACATATATACTATTTACAGGCTTAAAACAGAAATATACACAAAGTAACGGCCGTAGACCTTTTGGAATCTCCTGCCTCCTAGCTGGATTTGATTACGATGGTGTGCCACATCTATATCAAACAGAACCATCAGGAATATATTACGAGTGGAAGGTAACATTGATAAAATTGATTTCTAGGTCTATTTAATCCTTCATATATCATTAAGATTTATTTGATCAGGATCCAATTTAATTTATTCTTTCTTAAAATATTTTAAAAAACCAAAGATTTCTTTTTTTAATAGATAATTCCTTTCATCTTGAAATTACTATATATTATAGTATACTAAGAGCTAATTATAACTGATTACAACTATTTAATAATCGAATTTATTGATTTATTTCCTTTAAAGGCAAATGCGACGGGTCGCAGTGCCAAAACTGTACACGAATTCTTGGAAAAGTATTACACTATGGAAGAGGTGTCGACAGAAAAGGGCTCTATAAAATTAGCAATTAGAGCATTACTTGAAGTAGTTCAATCTGGACAGAAGAATTTGGAAATAGCAGTGATGCGACGCGGAGAGCCGTTACAGGTATATATTTGTAGTTTACAATTATAAATTGCAAAGTTTTCTTGATAAAAAATACCGATTTATTTTAATGTATAATTTTTTATTATATAGATGTTAGATACAGACACTATAGGCGAATACGTGACGGAGATCGAAAAGGAGAAAGAAGCAGAAGCTGAAAAGAAAAAACAGAAAAAGTGATGTGTCATGATACATGTCTATTAATATTAATTTTTTCGTAAAATAAAAATGCTACAGTTAGATAAAGGACAGAGAAATGAAACTCGACGAAATTGCGAAACTTTTTTATTCGTACTATTTACTGTCACAATTGTGTGAAATGTGTATGCAAAACCACTCGTCGTGTTTGAGATCTCGTAATTTGAATTAATTACAGAGGAAGATCAATTTGGTGTCACTTGTTTTTAGCAATAAATCATTAATTGAATTTCATGCCTGTATATATACACACATAGCTGTTTCAGTTTTAACATTTTCAATTACTCTTTTTATATTTTTACATCCCTCTGAAAGTGTGTTGCTCTAGACACAACACATTTCATTCTACTCACAATGAATATTTAATGAATTAACTGAACACAATAGGAATTTGGTTGCAGATTTGTACACAAATATACTTATATGTATTTAAAATCATTATATATTTTATATTACTGTTGTCCTGATTATCTACTAAGTTGAAGGACATAATTTAAATGAATATAAATAAATTTATATATCTAATATTTTCTCAATAATTTGGTACAAAGAAGTGCCATTTTATTCACAGTCCTGAGACTATATATTCCGGTGAGAGAGATCTTCCACGATGATTGAATACTTGAAAAGATGGCAGATTTCGTAGTGTCTCCCAAGATTTATTTTCCAAGTCAACAACTGCCCGAATTTCTTTGAAATCACCAGCTATGTACATGACACCGTACATGACAATAAACAAACTGGCTATACCTTGAATTAAGATCTGTAACAATATAAAATTATATAGTCTCAGCAATATTCTATATGAAAAGTATTCCGAGAACATCTTGTTTCCTCAAGTTCTGAAATAACATGCATTAACTATATTAATTTTAAACTTTTTACATAAATAGTAGTATGAAAAACTGTAACTTACATCAATTGGCAAAGTAGTAAACTCTTGTTCAGTGATTCGCAAATACGAACGATCTGCAAGCACAAAATTTTTTCATAAGGTGGTCTATTTACTTTTATCATTCTGTCCGCTTTATATTTTCATCCCTTTTTCCTCAACAAACTAATCATACATATTTTACTTAAAATTTATATATATATATCGTTTTAAATAACATATTTCATTTTATAACTACAGGGAATGCAATGTGCGCTGAAATGAACGCATTGGTAACTTCATCGCAAAACCAATAATCAACATTATTTTCTAACCTAAACAAAACATAGTATCAAGTGCGGACGATAACAATGAGATACAAAAGTGAATACTCACGTTGCGCCGCAGAATAAGCCGCGTGTAATATAGACGTAAATCCTATAAACGTTATTAATTTATGCATAGCCGTAGCGGGCATGTTGATGACTAATATCACAGATCACTACACATCGAAATTTCGTAGTGTCGATTAATGAATAATCATTGATCACTGTTCGTGACCAACGTGTGCACGTAATTTCCTTAGACAAAACAATTTAGACAACGTCTAGATTAAGTTTTTACTTTTCCAGTATAGATAGAAACAAAATTCTATCAAGCTCGCTTTTGTGTCATACTATCGAAGAATACAAAATTTACCCGTCATCGAGTCGCACTATTTAAAAAGCAAGAATGAATCTGACTTGTCGTTGAATTATATCACTACGTCCTCAACTCTTTATCGGAAACAGTGAAGGTTCATAGCGGAGACTTTGGAACGATTTTCCGTTAGTTCCTAAATCTCCACTACGAGTCGCCACAGTCTTCAACAAAGATGCGTAGTACGACTCAACGATAACTCATCCGAATTTAGCCGAACTAGCCGAGACATAGAGCGGATTAAGATAAATATAAAATTCCCGTCATCATAAAAATTGCTCGCCTAGCACCGGCAATAGTTGCTAGCTGTATTATCATGAGCGTAGCTGAAGCAATTGGTATTATCAGAGATGAACGTGAGAGTGGCCAACACGGTGTTTTCGACGACACCGACTTTCCGCACTGGGAAAGGGCGCCATCTACATCCATTTTGAGAGGCGAACTACGATGCTACATCCACTTTCAGGTTTCGGCGGTAAAACCTATATGTGGTGGCAGTCCGTGCTATAACCATAATAGCGTACTTGATAAGTATGGTCTCGCACATTGTTACGCGTTTATAACATGAATTAACATGTTAACATGTGCAAAAAAAAGAATTGACATTGTGTATGATTAATATCATGAAGATCATACGAAGTGTCTGGTGATTAGCTGCCAACCCGAAGTGTGAAGATAGATTGGGTTCAGACAAACATAAAAGTCCCATACCATTTTGCGAGATTCGCAATAATTATCGAGTTATTAATGACAGAAATCTGAGGAGTAAAAGCGCGCCGACATAGATGATTCGAAAAGCGTTGTAGCTGCTTGGGGCAGCGATCATGAATCTTTTCCCTAGCGTGAACTAATAAAAAGTGAAAGACTTTTGTGAATCAGTGAAAAATGAAAAATTTTATATGAATTTGTGAAAATCGAAACATTTCACACGACAATTGAGTCGTTCAACATGGCAGTTGCGCGTTCTGGATAATTCAATGAATACCAAAGAAATGATCAAAATAATAACGTCCGTGTAGTCCGAAGGATATTATGTGACATGCAAAATCCGTTTGATATAATATCCAAAGAAAATGTTTCAAAATATGTATGTACAGGTAATATAAACCTTATGCACCGACGAGATATACTACAAAAACTGATGGCCTTACGGGATTTAGCGTACCAGGGAAATTTCCCTAGTGAGGCACCCGGGCGAAAGAGACCGTCTCGCATTTAGCGCAGTAAAATTTAATGGAAACTAATACTTTTCAATCCTTTTCTTCGAATCAAAAAGATTCAGAATTCAGACATATTCAAAATGTCAATACTTTTTAATACGTTTCAATTCGACATTTTATACAGGGAAACAGGACGAAGGGAATGGGATGCGGGCAACGATGCATCATGCGTCTCCAGACGTGTCAAATCGTTTATTATAGAGGAGACTTTAACACGGCAACATGTATTCGAATATTTAATTGTCCCATGGACCACTTACATATAATAAAAAAAAAATTAACGCGGAAATGAACGATTCGTATCAATTTTTCCTTTTCTTATAGAGCAATGAAAGAGTAAATCAGTATCGAAAATCGAATACCGATTAATACCATAAATCAGTGTCAGCAAATTGTCCAATGACAATTTGTTCTCATTTTTCAAGTAGTTACCGCTGTAATTTACACAACAAACTAACTCGGTTAAACGAACGATTCGTACCAATTTTTCTTCTCTTATAAAGAAATGAGAGAATAAATCAGTACCGAAAATCGAAGGCCGATCAATAACTAATTTATTCATCAAATTAACGCGGATTAATGGACGATTCGTATTAATTTTCTGTTTTCTTATAGAGAAATGAAAGAGTAAATCAGTACCGAAAATCGAATATCGATTAATACCATAAATCAGTGTCAAAAAATTGCACACGTGCAATGACAATTTCTTATTTTTCAGGTACATACCCCTCTAATCTTATTCAACAAATTAACTCAGACAAACGAACGATTCGTATCAATTTTTCTTGTCTTATAAAAAAATGAGAAAATAAATCAGTACCGAAAATCGAAGACCGTTCAATACCTAATTTTTTCATAAAATTAACGCGGATAAACAAACGATTTGTATCAATCTTTCTTTCTTTTATAGAGAAATCAAAGACTAAATCAGTACCGAAAACCGGATATTGATTACTACTATAGATCAGCGTTAGAAACTTGTCTAAGTGCAATGACAAGTTGTTTTCATCTTGCAGGTACTTACCCCACTAATTTACTCAACAAATTAAGTCGGATAAAAGAATGGTTCGTATCAATTTTTATTCTCTTATAAAGAAATTAGAGAATCAGTTAGTACCGAAAATTGAAGACCGATTAATATTTAATTTATTCATCAAATTAACGCAGATAAATGAACGATTCGTATGAATATTTTTTTGTTATAGAGAAATGAAAGAATAAATCAGTACCGAAAATCGAATGTCGATCAATACCGTAAATCAGTGTCAGAAAATTGTCCAAGTACAATGACAATGTGTTCTCATTTTTCAGGTATTTATCCCTCTAATTTACTCAACAAATTAACTCGAATAAACGGGTGATTCGTATCAATTTTTCTTGTCTTATAAAGAAATAAGAGAATAAATCAGTACTGAAAATTTAAGACCGACCAATATTTAATTTATTCATCAAAATAACGCGAATAAATGAACGATTCGTATGAATTTTTTTTTCTTATAGAAAAATGAAAGAGTAAATCAGTACCGAAAATCGAATATCGATTAATACCATAAATCAGTGTCAGAAAATTGTCTAAGTGCAATGATAATTCGTTCTCATTTTTCAGGTACTTACCCCTCTAATCTTATTCAACAAATTAACTTGGATAAACGAACGATTTGTATCAATTTTTTTGTCTTTTAAAAAAATGAAAAAATAAATCAGTACCGAAAACCGAATATCGATTAATACCATAAATCAGTGTCAGAAAATTGTCCAAGTGCAATGACAATTTGTACTCATTTTTCAAGTACTTACCCCTCTAATTTCCTCAACATTCAATCAATTAACCCGGTTAAACAAACGATCCGTATCAATTTTTCTTTTCTTATAAGGAAATGACAAAATAAATCAGTACCGAAAACCGAAGACCGATTAATACCTAATTTTTTCATCAAATTAACGCGAATAAATGAACGATTCGTATTAATTTTCTGTTTTCTTATAGAGAAATGAAAGAATAAATCAGTACCGAAAATCGAATATCGATTAATACCATAAATCAGTGTCAAAAACTTGCCCACGTGCAATGACAATTTGTTCTTATTTTTCAGGTACTTAGCCTTCTAATCTTATTCAACAAATTAACTCGGTAAACGAATGATTCGTATCAATCTTTTTGTCTTATAAAAAAATGAGAAAATAAATCAGTACCGAAAACCGAAGACTGATCAATACCATAAGTCAATGTCAAGAAAATTGTCCAAGTGCAATGACAAGTTGTTTTCATCTTGCAAGTACTTACCCCACTAATTTACTCAACAAATTAAGCCGGATAAAGGAACGATTCGTATTCAATTTTTATTCTGTTATAAAGAAATTAAAGAATCAGTCAGTACCGAAAATTGAAGACCGATCAATATTTAATTTATTCATCAAATTAACGCGGATAAATGAACGATTCGTATGAATTTTTTTTTCTTATTGAGAAATGAAAGAGTAAATCAGTACCGAAAATCGAATATCGATCAATACCGTAAATCAATACCGTGTCAGAAAATTGTCTAAGTACAATTACAATGTGTTCTCATTTTTCAGGTATTTATCCCTCTAATTTACTCAACAAATTAACTCGAATAAACGGATGATTCGTATCAATTTTTTTGTCTTATAAAGAAATGAGACAATAAATCAGTACCGAAAATTGAAGACCGATCAATATTTAATTTATTCATCAAAATAACGCGGATGCATGAACGATTCGTATGTATTTTCTTTTCTTGTAGAAAAATAAAAGAGTAAATCAGTACCGAAAATCGAATATCGATCAATATCAGAAATCAGTGTCAGAAGATTGTCCAAGTGCAATGACTATTTGTTCTCATTTTTCAGGTACTTACCCCTCTAATCTTATTCAACAAATTAACTTGGATAAACGAACGATTCGTATCAATTTTTCTTTTCTTATAAAGAAATGACAGAATAAATCAGTATCGAAAACCGGAGACCGATCAATACCTAATTTTTTCATCAAATTAACGCGGATAAATGAACGATTTGTATCAATCGTTTTTTCTTTTATAGAGAAATCAAAGACTAAATCAGTATCGAAAACCGAATATTGATTAATACTATAAATCAGCGTTAGAAAATTGTCTAAGTGCAATGACAAGTTGTTTTCATCTTGCAAGTACTTACCCCACCAATTTACTCTACAAATTAAGTTGGATAAAAGAAAGATTCGTATCAATTTTTATTCTCTTATAAAGAAATTAGAGAATTAGTCAGTACCGAAAATTGAAGACCGATCAATATTTAATTTATTCATCAAATTAACGCGTATAAATGAACGATTCGTATGAATTTCTTTTTCTTAAAGAAAAATGGAAGAGTAAATCAGTACCGAAAAACGAATATCGATCAATACCGTAAACCAGTGTCAGAAAATTGTCCAAGTGCAATGACAATTTGTTCTCATTTCTCAGGTACTTACCGCTCTAATCTTAATCAACAATTAACTCGGATAAACGAACCACTCGTATCAACTTTTTTGTCTTATAAAAAAATGAGAAAATAAATTAGTACCGAAAACCGAAGATTGATCAATACCATAAACCAATGTCAAGAAAATTGTCCAAGTGCAATGACAAGTTGTTTTCATCTTGCAGGTACTTACCCTACTAATTTACTCAACAAATTAAGTCGGATAAAAGAACGATTCGTATCAATTTTTATTCTCGTATAAAGAAATTAGAGAATCAGTCAGTATCGAAAATTGAAGACCGATCAATATTTAATTTATTCATTAAATTAACGCGGATAAATCAACGATTCGTATGAATTTTATTTTTGTTATAGAGAAATGAAAGAGTAAATCAGTACCGAAAATCGAATATCGATTAATACCGTAAATCAATGTCAGAAAATTGTCCATGTGCAATGATAATTTGTTCTCATGTTTCGGGTGTTTATCTTTCTAATTTACTCAACAAATTAACTCGAATAAACGATTGATTCGTATCAATTTTTCTTGTCTTATAGAGAAATGAGAGAATAAATCAGTACCGAAAATTGAAGACCGATCAATATTTAATTTATTCATCAAATTAACGCGGATAAATGAACGAGTCGTATCAATTTTGTTTTCTTGTAGAGGAATGAAAGAGTAAATCAGTACTGAAAATCGAATATCGATCAATACCATAAATCAGTGTCAGAAGATTGTCCAAGTGCAATGACAATTTGTTCTCATTCCCGAGTCTTTCCCGAGTCGAAATATTAATTCTACATTGATCCTGCAAATTGCATCCAATTTGAAAAATCATTGCAGAATATCTAGATGCGCAATAGTGAACAAGCTTTGTCTTACCTGAACGTTACATCTGGCTACTCTCGCAGTCTCGCCCATGATGAGTCTTCAACAGCGACGTATTCCGCAGTTATTTAATACTCGTTTATCTCGATAATGTATATGTACTTAATCCTTATATTCTTAATTTAAATGAGTAATTTTTGTTGATATTGATTATATATTCGCTTGACAGCGCAAGAAAGAGACCAGAGATAAAAACGTAAATAGAACTGCCTTTGTTAGAACTGCGCGTGAGATAAATATATAAGGATTAAATAATCATATAAGAATTAGAGGAAATTGGGAATGAAAAACACTTTTTATTCTCATCATTCTTAAAGTTCTTTTTTCCTTTTTTCTTCTCTTTTTTTTTCTTTTCTTTTTTCTAATGAGAATGATGAGAATTGTAGCTCTTAAAAGAGCTGATGCTGCAAAAAGACAACGGTTATGTCTAATAATGCTGTTTCACTAATAGAGATTTTAATTCTGATTCGGTACAATAAGAAAGATAAACAAGAATGAGAAACGGACATTCTAGCAGATTCTAAACGAAAACAGCAATCTGAGCATTATTAGACGAATAAAAATCAACACTTGTAAAATTTATATCAGATTCTAAGATCATTATTCATAGTTTTTTAAATTATGTGCAATTTTTCATTAAGAACATAATTACAAATTTGTATTTATAAACCTTAGCTTGCCTTAGCAACCTTGCTTGAATAGACATTCATATTTTATGAGAAAAGAAAAGTAGAACTCATGTTACGTGAAATTAGTTTAACTAATAATCAAATTTCAAGCTATTTTTCAGATGATAAACTATGAATGCTGATCTAATTTCGACTCGGGTATGTCCTTACTTCGAGTAAGGTCCGTTAAAATCAGAAAAATCTTGCGTAATAATAATGACTCGAGGTACCTCGAATACCATATATGATGTATCGCTGTCCACGTCTCTCGGCGCGCTCCAAGTGTTCTCTGCATCCTGACTTCTCGATCTGACGTCCTCCTTCTGGTTACTCCGTCGCAGCACCCCCGGATACTCCATCAGTGTCGTAGCACTGGCGACGACACTGACTCTAGCTCTAACACTCGCGCAAGTAAGATTCGGGGACAAAGAAACGCGTATTAACCGATTACTGCGAACTCTGCGTCGCGGTATGCGCGTCGTTCGTCGGCCCGAGGCGCAATGTCCTTTCCGCAATCACGGAGTCATATATAAGCGTACGAAAACAAACAATCGGAAAGGCACGGTTACCCTCCACCTTGCCGATCAATGTTAATGCCTGCGTCGTCCGTTAGCTGAAAATGAAAACAACTCGTGTTTTCAAAGCATGCCTGAGAGAGAGAGAGTCGCTTCAAACTTCACAATAATTATTTACGTCTGTTCCAAGAATCATATTACGCTAATTCAAACTGTCTCTATTTTGACATGACATACACGAGATCTGCGATCACATCATTGATCTTTCTTTGGACAAGAAAATCCTGAGAGGAACGCTGTTCGAGAATATCACATTTTATGTTTCAGGTGCCTTGCAGATTATCGAATCCGATGTAACAGATCAGGGAAAGTATGAATGCGTCACTATGAATAACGTGGGCACGGAGTACTCCAAGTCAATCACGTTATACGTGAAACGTACGTATATTTAATATTATATAAAACTTACCTTTTTAAACAAAAAGGTAAAAAAAGGCACCAAATACAAGCGCAACACGTATTGTGTTATTTTTAGAAGTATCAAACTCAAATTATTTTTTTTATTGTATATATGTGTACATAAGTTTTTACAAGTAAAACTTATAACTATAATAAAACTCTGCAACATTTTTCTACTGTACAAAAGAAGTGATATATTAGAACAGTAACGCCAACTGAGAAATTCCGACTTCTTATTCCTGGAAAATTCGTCAAACGTCAAACGAAGGGCAAAAAGTGTCGTCGCTCGCAAGCCGATCAACACAATCGGCGCGATGTAAACATTGCGGGCTTCGACGGCGGTTGAAGCAAGAGAGACTTGCCCTTGGGCATCTTTTCTTTTCTCGAAGGTTCCGGGACAACGAGGGAAATGCGAGGAGACCTTTCAACTGTACGCGACATTGATTTACTACTTATTGATTACTGAAAATAAAGAAAATTATTCTGTCGAAGCATCGGATATTTGTTAGCTTTATGTTAATTAAAGAGAAATGTGTACGATTAGAAAATATGTTAGCAACTAATTGTACAGAATGTCAAAGTTGTTGTAACGCCGTTTTCGGAGAATAATTAAGGGTCATGGTAGCATTAAAAAGTGGAATTTCATCTCATGCGAATTTTGTCTCGTTTTTATTAAATGTTAGATTATCCGCTGCGGACAATAACTCTTCTACTTTTCATCTAATATTCAATGATAATAAATAACATTTAATTGCATTCGTTTGGCTTTTTTTTATTTCGAAAATAAAAAAATATATACCAGGGTGAGATTTCACCTATGACGACATCAACGTGATTTTCTTTGATGCTTTTTTTAAAAGTTCAAATATTTCGTCGACTCGCGGGATATTTATAATCGAAGTCTCGTCGCGTTAATTAACATGTGCTCCTCCGAGCGGATCAAATGCTCACCGACGGCCGTTGTCAGTGCCACGAGCGAATGTCCGGAACGGACGGGATGCTGAATTGAGAAGCAGGACGAAGGAAACGGGACGCGAGCAACGATACATCATGCGTCTCCAGACGTATCAAATCGTTTATTATACAGGAGACTTTGATACGGCAACATGTATGTAGAGGATTTAATATTTAATATGTACTTTTATTTTCCCCGCCCCCCCCCCCCCCCGCTCTTTTTAGGCCTTCGGGCATAGTCTGGCATAGAGAGAGTAACTATGGTTGCAGCAAGGACATAAACCGCCTGATAGTGGATTTAGCACGGACTTCCACCACATGCAGATTTTACCACCAAGACCTAAAAGTGGATGTAGCATCGTAGTTCTCCTCTCAAAATGGATGCAGATGGCGCCCATTTCCAGTGCGAAAAATCGGTGTCGCCGAAAACGCCGTGTTGGCCGCTCTCAGCTTCCTCTCTGGTAATATAAAGACTGTCAACCCTGGGTAAATTTTCGTATTGACCAAGGGGGCTCCAAGGGACCCGGAAGTAATTGAAGAGCGATGATAATAGCAGAGAGTAACCTGAAAGCGGCCAATACGCCATTTTCTGCGACACCGACTTTCCGCACTGGAAAAGGACGCCATCTGCATCCATTTTGAGAGGGGAACTACGATAGTACATCCACTTTCAGGTCTCGGTGGTAAAATCTGCATATGGTGGAAGTTCATGCTACATCCACTTTCAGGCAGTTTATGTCCGTGCTGCAACCATAGTTACTATCTCTATGCCAGACAATAGGCCTGTTCGTTTTGTCTGCGCTGCTGAACTGGTGCAACAAGTTGAAGTGAGAAAATCCACACGTAAGGGCCATCAAGGCCATCACACGTAGAAAAATTTTAACCGTAACCGTAAGGTTGTAAGAAAACTGACCAATCACAGTCGATTATTATAATGTCGCAAGAGAATGGATCGACTGTGATTGGTCAGTTTTCTTACAACCTTACGGTTACGGTTAAGTTTTTTCTACGTGATGGCCTTAAGTTGCAAATACGTTTTGTATCGCACGCTGTGCGTGCCCAATTATGCGTAAGTTTTAATAACCGTGCGTGCTTACGCACTTTTAACTTACGCGTAGGTTTCAACAATTGTGCGCGCAGCGCGCGATGCAAAACACACTTGCAACTTACGCGTAGGTTTAATTGTTCATAAAATTTTGGCGCGGCTGCATCAAAAACTATATCGAACTAAAACTTGTTTAATACATATATGACAACATTTTTATTATAATATATTCTATAATGAAGGTTTATAATTTATTTATTATAATACTATATAAACTTAAATAAAACATTATGCCGTATATATATAAAGAGAATTTACAAGAACATTTTATTATAATAAAAATGCTATCATATATGTATTAAATGAGTTTTAGTTATGTTATGTTAGGTTTCTCAGTTGGCGCTACTGTCCTAATATATCATTTCTTTTGTACAGTAGAAAGCGTTGCAGAGTTTTATTATAGTATAAGTTTTACTTGTAAAAAAACTTATGTACACATATATACAATAAAAAAATAATTTGAGTTTGATACTTCTAAAAATAACACAATACGTGTTACGCTTGTACTTGGCGCCTTTTTTTTACCTTTTTGTTTAAAAAGGTAAGTTTTATATAATATTAAATATACGTACGTTTCACGTATAACGTGATTGACTTGGAGTACTCCGTGTCCACGCGTGTTATTCATAGCGACGCATTCCCTGTGGTGCGATTCTTTAACTCGTTATTGGAGTTAACGACAGTTTCGTTATCGTTGCGCAGCTTTTCTACGGTATAGAAAAGCTGCGCAACGATAACGAAAGTGTCATTAACTCCAATAACGAGTTAAAGAATCGCGCCGCTGATCTGTTACATCGGATTCGATAATCTGCAAGGCACCTGAAACATAAAATGTGATATTCTCGAACAGCGTTCTTCTCAGGATTTTCTTGTCCAAAGAAAGATCAATAATGCGATCGCAGATCTCATCTATGTCATGTCAATAGAGACAGTTTGAAAATATGATTCTCTTTGGAACAGACGTAAAATATTGTGAAGTTGAAGCGATCTCTCACAGGCATGCTTTGAAAACACGAGTGTTTTCATTTTCAGCTAACGGACGACGCAGGCAAACATTGATCGGCAAGGTCAGCGACGGTGAACCGTGCCTTTCCGATTGTTTGTTTTCGTACGCTTTATATATGACTC